>NW_028318235.1:2342500-2657142 GCF_062004578.1 Staurois parvus
TGTTTTTCTCACAATCCTGCGAGCTGTTCTGTCTGATATTTTTCTTGGTCTTCCAGATCTTGCTTTAACTTCCACTGTTCCTGATGACTGCCATTTCTTAATTACATTCCGAACAGAGGATATTGACATCTGAAAACGCTTTGCTATCTTCTTATAGCCTTCTCCAGCTTTGTGAGCGTCAACTATTTTCAGTTTCAGTTTTCTAGACAACTGCTTAGAAGAACCCATGGTGCTGATTGTTGGGGCAAGGTCAGATGAGTCTGGGCATTTAAAACCTTTGAGCTTGACATCCCCTGGTCTTCCCAGACGATGATTGATGACAATCCATGACACTGGCAGGTCTCAGCTTTGCAAAGGGGGCAGTGCATGCTATAAATTCTGCAGGGTGCCCAAACTTTTGCAGACGCCATTTTTTTGTTTTCTGTTATTTTGAAAGTGTAAATGATGGAAATAAAATCTAACTTTTGTTGACATAAGAATGTCTAATCTGTAATTTGATGCCTTTTGGAGATTTTTCCATCTTTCCTTGGCTTCTTTATGCACATTAATACAAATTTTTAGCTGGGGTCCCCAAACTTTCGATCCCCACTGTACATATACACACACACATATATACAAATCCTCGCAAATCACCTTAACCAAAAATTTGCAGATGTCTATACTCCCCAGCAAACAATCTGCGTTGAGTCCCTGATTAATTTTTCTGCCCGCCATGCAGTCAAACAATTTCTTCCCAGCAAGCGTGCCAGGGGTTGAGATGTAGAAGACCTGCGAGAGGGCAACAAGCTATACTTAGAAGTTTCAGTTTTTACGAGGGAAAAGATAGGCACGTGGAGCCCCCGGATGCCCAGTCTACATTGGGAGCAGTGGCAAGATAGTTTGGGGCTTGGTGCCACATGTGGCAAAGTGTGACCTAATGTGTGCCCACAATTAGAAGTGGGTGGGTGCAGGGTGGTATATTCTAATGTTGGGCATACCACACACTTTTTCTGGCAGAGATTTCTTCTCTTTTTTTCATTCAGCCCACAGGCTGCATACAAAAAAGAAAAAAAAAAAAAAAAAAAAAAGAAGAACATAGCATATGTACCCAACAAGGATCAGCGATGTACTGGTAAACCACTGGATTTTGAATGGTTATACCAGGATGATGCCTACAGCTACAGACATCATCATGGTATAATTTTTTTTAGCCGGCGAGCAGCTTTCATGTAAAAGCAATCCTAGTGGCTAATTAGCTACAGGATTGTTTTTACAAGCAGCGGGAGATGATGCCCCCCCTTCCCCGCTGCCTTCCACGGCCTTCTCGTGCAGTCCCGTGCCACCGGGGGAACCTGAGAATGCAGCCGGTGTTTCTGCCAGCTGACCATAGAGCTGATTGGAGACCAGAATGGTGCCAATCATCTCTATAGTCTAAGAATTCGGAAGCTACCAGCATTTCATCACTTCAGTTTCACAGGCTATAAACAGCGCCATTTGTAAATTGGGAAAGCATCTGATCACACCGATCTTGGTTTGATTAGATAATGTAAGGGAAGAGGAGATATCCAGAGTCTGATAGACCCCAGATATCTCAAAAAAGAATATATGACAATGCCCATTGAAGTTATAAGGGATATTTGCATTCCTTGTGATAGCATTAAAAGTGATCGTGATCAAAAAAAAAAAAAAAAAAAAAACTCGCCCCTCCCATGCGCGCACACCTGTGTGCACAAGAGTTGACCCTGTGCAGGTATGTAAACAGCGGTTGCACCGTGCATGTGAGGTATCGCCGTTAACGTCAGATCAAGGGCAGTAATTCTAACACTAGACCTCCTCTGTAAATCTAAAACGGTAGCTTTTAAAGTGTTGCCTATGGATATTAAAAACGTATGCAGTTTGTCGCCATTGCACGGGGCATGCGCAGTTTTAAAGCATGTCATGTTTGGTATCTATTTACTCGGCATACAATCATCTTTTATACTTTACCAAATAATTGGCCAATATATTGTGCTTTTGTGCATTAAAAGTAAAAAAAAGTGAATTTAAAAAATAAATAAATAAATAAATATAGTACCCACCATTTCACTAGGGTGTGCGCTTTAAAAATATATATATAATGTTTGGGGGTTTAAATTAATTTCCTAGCAAAAAATACAGATTTTTTTTTCAAGTGAACAAAAAGTGTCAGAAAAGGCTTGATCTTCAGGTGGTTAGAAGAGACTAAAACTACCCCTTTTTTGAACGTAGACACCACAAACTATTTGCTGAGAGGCATGTTAAATCAATAGAATATTTTATTTTTTTAGCACAAGTTTTTGGAAAATGACAAACAAAAAGTTTTTTTCCTTTTACACAAAACTGTCACTTAAATGATTTACTGCTCACACATGCCATGGGTATATGTGGAATTACTCCCCAAAATACATTTTGCTACTTCTCCCGAGTATGGGGGTACCACATGTGAGAGACGTTTTGGCAGTCTAGCCAAGTACAGGACCCCAAAATCCAATAAGCACCTTAAGGCTTCTAAAGGGCTTTATTTCCTCATTACACTTCCAGACTACCTATCACAGTTTCTGAGGCCCTGAAATGTCAGGATAGCACCAACCCCCCCCCCCCCCAAATGACCCCTTTTTGGAAAGTAGACACCCCAAGGAATTTATCTATTCTTTTTTTTATATTTCAAAATGAGATCTGCAAAATACTCACCATACCTCTTTTTAAATTCCTTGGGGTGTCTACTTTCCAGAAAGGGGTCATTTGGGGGGTTTTGTTGCTATCCTGGCATGTCAGGGCCTTCAAATCTGTGATAGGTAGTGAGGAAGTGAAATGAGGAAGTAGCGCACCTTCAGGCTTTCAGTGATCATTGGATTTCAGGCTCCGTATGTGGCTAGGCTCACAAAAAAGTCTCACACATGTGGTATCCCCATACTTGGTAGAAGTAGCAGAATGTACTTTGGGGTGTAATTCCACATATACCCATGGCTTGTGCGAGGAATAAATCATTTAAATGACAACTTGATGACAACAATGATTTTTGTCATTTTCCAGAAACTTGTAGAAAAAAAATAAATCTTCCATGAACTCAATATGCCTCTCAGCATATAGCCTAGGGTGTCTACTTTCCGAAAAGGGGTCATTTGGGGGTGTTTGTACTATCCTGGTATTTTAGTACCTCAAGAAATGTGATGAGCAGTCAAAAAGTAAAAGCTGTGTAAAATTCATTATCTATACCAGGGGTCCTCAAACTACGGCCCGCGGGCCACATGCGGCCCGCCGAGCACACTTATCCGGCCCGCCGGCAGGGGACACCAAGTACAGGGGTGGGCAGGGGGCTGCTGTCTCTTACCTGGCTCCGGTCCCCGTCCCACGACGATCCAGTCCAGGATGCGCTGCTCCTTCACTCGATGTCCGCGCTGCCGCTCGGCTCCGCCTCACCGGTGATTGGGCGCCAGTACTGTAGCTCAGGAAAGGCACACAGGCGGCCAATCACCGGCGAGGAGGTGGAGCCGAGCGGCCCCGCGAAAATCAAGGGAGGGAGAGGCACTATTCCACCCCCCACTGACACCAATGATGGGGCACTATTCCTCCCCCCCCCCCCCCACTGGCACCAATGACGTACTATTCCTCCCCCCACTGACACAAACGATGGGGCACTATTCCTCCCCCCACTGACACCAACGATGGGGCACTATTCCTCCCCCCACTGACACCAACGATGGGGCACTATTCCTCCCCCCACTGACACCAACGATGGGGCACTATTCCTCCCCCCACTGACACCAACGATGGGGCACTATTCCTCCCCCCACTGACACCAACGATGGGGCACTATTCCTCCCCCCACTGACACCAACGATGGGGCACTATTCCTCCCCCCACTGACACCAACGATGGGGCACTATTCCTCCCCCCACTGACACCAACGATGGGGCACTATTCCTCCCCCCACTGACACCAACGATGGGGCACTATTCCTCCCCCCCACTGACACCAAGGATGGGGCACTATTCCACCCCCCACTGACACCAACAATGGGGCACTATTCCTTCCCCCCCCCCCACTGGCACCAAGGATGGGGCACTATTCCACCCCCCCACTGACACCAACAATGGGGCACTATTCCTTCCCCCCCCCCCCACTGGCACCAATGACATACTATTTCTCCCACTGACACCAATGATGGGGCACTATTCATTCCACTAACAGCAACGATGGGACACGATTCCTCCCACTGACACCAATGATGGGATACTATTCCTCACACTGACACCAATGATGAGGCACTATTCCTCCCAATGACACCAATGATGGGGCACTATTCCTCCCAATGACACCAATGATGGGGCACTATTCCTCCCAATGACACCAATGATGGGGCAAGATTCCTCCCACTGATACCAATGATGGGGCACGATTCCTCCCACTGAGACCAATGATGGGACACGATTCCTCCCACGGACACCAATGATGGGGCACTATTCCTCCCACTGACACCAATGATGGGGAACTATTCCTCCCACTGATACCAATGATGGGGCACTATTCCTCCCACTGGTACCAATGATGGGGCACTATTCCTCCCACTGATACCAATGATGGGACACTATTCCTCCCACTGACACCAATGATGGGACACTATTTCGCTCCATAAGACACACTTGGGGGGAAATGTCTGTGCATCTTATAGAGTGGCCGGCCCAGTATTCCCGCCTCCGTTGTATGTCCGCAGTCTCTGAACAAATGCGCACACAGTACAGGAGAAGACCATTAGTTTTTTTTTTTTAAAACTATAGTCCGGCCCTCCAACGGTCTGAGGGACAGTGAACTGGCCCCGTTTAAAAAGTTTGAGGACCCCTGATCTATACCATAGTTTGTAGATACTATAACTTTCACACAAAGCAATGAATATATACTTACTGCGATTTTTTTTTAACTAAAAACATGTAGCAGAATACATTTTGTCCTAAATTTGACGAAATTGTATTTTTGGATATTTTTTATGACTGAAATGAGAAAATATATTTTCTTTCAAAAAAAAAAAATTTTTTTTTTTCGGTGAAACTTTTTTTTTGTTTATAGCGCCAAAAATAAAAAGTGCACAGGTGATCAAATACCTCCAAATTAAAGCTCTATTTGTGTGAAAAAAAGGACAAATTTAATTTATTGCATGACCGCACAATTGTACGTTAAACTAGCGCAGCGCTGTATAGCAAAATAATGGCGTAAATTGCAGTATCTATACCATAGTTTGTAGACGCTATAACTTTCACACAAAGCAATCAATATACACTTATTGGGATTTTTTTTACCAAAAACATGTAGCAGAATACATTTTAGCCTAAATGTATAACTAACTTTGAGTTTACTATATATTTTTTATAGCCGAAAGTAAAAAATATCATTTTTCTTCAAAATTTTCGGTCTTTTTTTGTTTACAGCTTGAAAATAAAAAGCGCACAGGTGATCAAATACCACTGAAAGAAAGCTCTATTTGTGTGAAAAAAAGGACGTAAATTTCGTTTGGGTACAGCATTGCATGACCGCGCAATTATCAGTTGAATTAGTGCAGTGCCAAGTAGCAAAAAGAGGCCTGGACAGGAAGGGGGGTAAATCCTATGGAGGGCAAGTGGTTAATTGATTTATATCACGATTGTTTTTATTTTCACTTTATTTTATTTTTTTATATTTTATCACTGGGGAAGGTGTTTCACTTATTAGTTGGTCACAGTGCCACTGGATTATTTATGTTTACTACTGATGATAGGCTGACTGGTCTGTAGTTTAATGATATACATCTTAGGCCTCTTGCACACAAGAGTAAAAGCACAAAATTTTTTTTACCGACCTGGATATACAGATGAAACTCAAAAAATTAGAATATCGTGAAAAAGTTTATTTATTTCAGTAATGCAACTTAAAAGGTGAAACTAACATATGAGATAGACTCATTACATGCAAAGCAAGATAGTTCAAGCCGTGATTTGTCATAATTGTGATGATTATGGCTTACAGCTCATGAAAACCCCAAATCCACAATCTCAGAAAATTAGAATATTGTGAAAAGGTACAATATTCTAGGCTCAAAGTGTCCCACTCTAATCAGCTAATTAAGCCATAACACCTGAAAAGGGTTCCTGAGCCTTTAAATGGTCTCTCTGTCTGGTTCAGTAGGAATCACAATCATGGGAAAGAGTGCTGACCTGACAGTTGTGCAGAAAATCATCATTGACACCATCCATAAGGAGGGAAAACCTCAAAAGGTAATTGCAAAAGAAGCTCCTGTATCAAAGTGCTGTATCAAAGCACATTAATAGAGAGTTATGTGGAAGTGAAAAATGTGGAAGTGAAAAGTGTGGAAGAAAAAGGTGCAGAAGCAGCAGGGATGACCGCAGCCTGGAGAGGATTGTCAGGAAAAGGCCATTCAAAAGTGTTGGGGACTTTCACAAGGAGTGGATTGAGGCTGGAGTCAGTGCATCAAAAGCCACCACACACAGACGGATCCTGGACATGGGCTTCAAATGTCGTATTCCTCTTGTCAAGCTGCTCCTGAACAACAAACAACATCAGAAGCGTCTTACCTGGGCTAAAGAAAAACAGACCTGGTCTGTTGCTCAGGGGTCCAAAGTCCTCCTTTCTGATGAGAGCAACTTTTGCATCTCATTTGGAAACCAAGGACCCAGAGTATGGAGGAAGAATGGAGAGGCACACACTGCAAGATGCTTCAAGTCCAGTGTGAAGTTTCCACAGTCTGTGTTGATTTGGGGAGCCATGTCATCTGCTGGTGTTTGTCCACTGTGCTTCATTAAGTCCAGGGTCAACGCAGCCGTCTACCAGGAGATTTTGGAGCACTTCATGCTTCCTTCTGCAGATGAGCTTTATGGGGATGCTGACTTCATTTTCCAAAACCTGGTTCAATGACAGTGGGATTACTGTGCTTGACTGGCCAGCAAACTCGCCTGACCTGAACCCCATAGAGAATCTATGGGGCATTGCCAAGAGAAAGATGAGCGACATGAGACCGAACAATGCAGAAGAGCAGAAGGCCACTACTGAAGCATCCTGGTCTTCCATAACACCTCAGCAGTGCCACAGGCTGATAGCTTCCATGCCACGCCGCATTGAGGCAGTCATTGCTGCAAAAGGGGCCCAAACCAAGTACTGAGTACATATGCATGCTTATACTTTTCAGAGGTCCGATATTGTTCCATGTACAATCCTTGTTTTATTGATCGCATGTAATATTCTAATTTTCTGAGATTGTGGATTTGGGGTTTTCATGAGCTCTAAGCCATCATCATCACAATTATGACAAATCACAGCTTGAACTATCTTGCTTTGCATGTCATGAGTCTATCTCTTATATTAGTTTCACCTTTTAGGTTGCATTACTGAAATAAATGAACCTTTGCACAATATTCTAATTTTTCGAGTTTCACCTGTACGTTTCTCACTAGTGGTGATTTCGTTCTACAGTACTCCTCTTGAACACTTGAACAGAAGGGGATTTTCTCATACTTATCCATTGAGACTTTTTCACCTGGGTGTTTTCATATGTTATTTTGCTGAATTGTTACATTACTATTTTGATACATTTGGATCATTGACTCAAGAGGATTCTTATATTGTTTATATATTGAGAATTGATAGTTTATGCGGACTTTGAGCATTCTCTGTAGCGTTGTCCTGTTTTTCCTATTGCTGTTCAGATATGTGGTGTGATCATATGAGGACTCAGCAGCAGCAGATTATTTTGTGATTTTTTTTTTATACATTAACCTATTTCAGATTGCGCACAGGTGTTTTATTATTATTTTACTTGTTTTCCAGTTGGTTAAAATCCCAGGAGAGGAAATTTGTATATATAGTTATATGTAGCAGGGATAGTGGCAACCGTCACCCGTACTGAAGAATTTTTTTCTAGTTATTCAACAACACTGTTGTTACTTTGAAGACACTGCATTTTAACTCCTTTGCGCCGAGAGTACTCCTCGCGGCGTGGGCGGCCTTAACGCAGAGAGGCAGCAAATATGCGTACCTAAATGTAAACTAAGATGTGCCGAGAGCTTATACACATGTTAACACGGAACATAGTGATAAGGGAAGGAAGCAGGCCTTTGTCTCAAAATTGCACCTTTTATTCAGTCCAAACATACTACCCGATGTTCTACTGCTTACAACATGCATGCTATGCTGAAAAAATTTTAGCTGGAAAAAAATAAATAAATAAATTACCTGGGTTTGGCTGCAGGTATTCAATTGTCTTAGCCAAGACATCAGTCACAGCTTTACTGGTTACATCCACTTTCTAGAAACATAAATAATTATTCGCAGACTTTCAAATGACTACAATCATGCAACATGTTTTTTTAACTTTCAAATAAATATTAACATTATGCAGTACTCACCATAAATCCTTTTCTTAAGTAGTTAATTGTAGAACACAGTATTTCATCCTACAAAGTGGACCAAAATAAAAGGTCTGCTAGTAACCGCCTCCTCCGCAGCAACAAGGGAGTGGCTCAAGAAGAAGTACATTAACATCATGGAGTGGCCTAGCCAGTCTCCAGACCTTAATTCTATAGAAATTTTAGGGAGGGAGGTAAAACTTAGAGTTACCAAGTGACAGCAAAGAAACCTTAAGGATTAGAGAAGATCTGTAAAGAAGTGTGGACCAAAATCCCTCCTGAGATGTGTGCAAACCTGGTAACCAACTAAAAGAAATGTCTTACCTCTGTGCTTGCCAACAAGAGTTTCTTCACCAAGTACTAAGTCATGTTTTGCTTGGGGATCAAATACTTACTTTACTCACTGACGTGCAACTCAATTTATAACATTTGTATCATGTGTTTTTCTCTGGATTTTTGATCGATATTCTGTCTCTATCATTTACAATACACCTGATAAAAATTATAGGCCATTCATTTCTTTGTAAGTGGGCAAACTTACAAAATGTGCAGGGGATCAAATAAATATTTTTCCCCACTGTACAGGTGGATAGTTCAGGTTTTGACCTTAGAAAGGCACTAGGCTGCTAGACTTGTGCTAGCTGTGTTGGTCAACAAGTGACCAGGAAAGTAGGCAATGTCCCTTAAAGGGTTTCAGTACTGCTTACAACGAAATCACTGCTTACCACCAGGGACTAATGCAAGTAAGGGGGTAGTGAGCAGATGGAATAGGGGCTAGACCATCACCTTTGGAAGGGTCCTAGGTCCCCAGGCTGTGTGTGCTTATGAAGACCTTGTGCAGAACACCTCAGAAAGGACAGGGTCCTGCTGAGCCCCTGAAGAAGTAATCATGATGCCAGGCAGTGAGGAACCCACGAAGGAGAGAGGTGAATTCTCAGCTCCACATATAGTGACCCAGAACTACTGTAGTACATGGTGGAGATGCCTCACCCACCTGGATCAGAGCCTCACAAGAAGAACATTGCTCAGTGAACAGACTGTCACAGGTTAGGCAAGTCTTCACTGCCAACCTGCGATTGTACATTTTGTCAGGCACTATGAACCAAGAAGGTTAATTTTCAGACATGGTAATCTGGTAAGACACCACACATGCAGGTAGATCAAACCATGAGGATACACTGATTCAGGTGTGGCCATTGCAGGGGTGAACATCCAGGATCTAATGGTCCAGTATGAAAATAGGGCTACACACTAGTGGCTGTGAAAGGTTTTTGTCAAGAGAGCCAGCCTGACTACACTCGCTTCCAGCATGAACAGAGCAACATGCTATGTGAATGCCGAGAATTACAGCCCACTTCCTGGACACCGCATATATGTGTTACAGTGAAGAAAATAAGTATTTGATCCCCTGCTGATTTTAAATGTTTGCCAACTCAAAGAAATGATCAGTCTAAAAATCAAATAGTATGTGTATTGTAACACCGAGAGACAGAATAGCAACAAAAAAATTCAAAAGAATTCTAATAAATTATGCACTGATTTGCATGTTCATAAGGGAAATAAGTATTTGATCCCCTATCATTCAGCAGGATTTCTGGCTACCAGGTGTCTTTCATACAGGTAACAAGCGGAGAGTAGAAGCAGTCTCTTAAAGGGAGCGCTGCTAATCTCATTTTGTTACCTGTATAAAAAAAGACACCTATCCACAGGAGCAATCAAACAATCAGATTCCAAATGCTCCACCATGGCAAAGACCAAAGAGCTGTCCAACAGTGTGTCAAGCAGTAAGCTTGTCTGCTACATTACATCTAGAAGTTCCTGTGCCCCGCAGAGGGTGGGAGATGAGGTTGATCTCAGTGGAAGGCACATACAGCACAGTGTCCTGTAGCTGGATAAAGCCAGACATGTAGACACTGGGTGTTTGAGGTTGGGTTGAATTGAAGGAGCAAAATGTCCCTATGAGGGACCTCAGGGGACGAGACACCCTCCCCAGCCCACAAGTCCTTATGCCTGACCTACCAAGGGTGACCCGAAGTCGCAGGGGATGTGGAGGGATTTTTCCAAGATTTTGAACATTTATGTCAATTGCTGGAAGTGCCCCGTGTGGACTGGGTGCGCCACCTGGTAGGCCTGCTGGAATGGGGTGCAGCCTCTGCATACCGGAAAAGACTCCCGATGGAATCGAGACTATAATATGGCTCAATACTATGATGTGACCCCAGAAACCTATAGGGTTCAGTTTCGAGACTTGTCTTGCAACTCAGAGCTCTCTTTCAAGATGTATGCTCACAAAATGTCACAGGCCTGTAGACACTGGCTGGAGGGCGAACAGGCCCTCACTGTTGAGTGTATTATGCAGACTTCCCTGAAGGAAAAATGTAATGCCAAGTGTCCCTACGAGGTCAGGGAGTGGGTGAAGGAGAGAAATCCAGCCACCCTGGAGAAAGCTGCCACATTAGCTGATGAAATGCTCACAATTAAACCACAATGGAAAAAACTGGTAAATGAAGCAGCTGAGACCCCGAGTGTTGCCTGTCCCCTGAAGGGCCATGTCACCCCCTCATCTTATCCAAGTCCTACCACCCCCATACAGTGAGGAACAGAAGTATTTGAACACCCTGCGATTTTGCAAGTTCTCCCACTTAGAAATCATGGAGGGGTCTGAAATTCACATTGTAGGTGCATTCCCACTCTGAGAGACAGAATTTAAAAAAAAAAAAAAGAAGAAGAAAAAAAAAAAAAAAAAAAAAAATCAGGAAATCACATTGTATGATTTTTAAAGAATTTATTTCTCTTGCACTGCTGAACATAAGTATTTGAACACCTGAGAAAATCAGTGTTAATGTTTGGTACAGAAGCCTTTGTTTGCAATTACAGAGGTCAAACGTTTCCTGTAGTTCTTGACCAGGTTTGCACACACTGCAACAAGGATTTTGGCCCACTCCTCCACACAGGTCTCCTCTAGATCTATCAGGTTTCGGGACTGTCGCTGAGCAACACGGAGTTTCAGCTCCCTCCAAAGATGTTCTATTGGATTTAGGTCTGGAGACTGGCTAGGCCACTTCAGAACCTTGATATGCTTCTTACGGAGCCACTCCTTGGTTATCCTGGCTGTGTGCTTCGGGTCGTTATGTTGGAAGACCCAGCCACGACCCATCTTCAATGCTCTGACTGAGGGAAGGAGGTTGTTGCTCAAAATCTCACAATAAATGGCCCCATTCATCCTCTCCCTAATACAGTGCAGTCGTCCTGTCCCCTTCGCAGAAAAGCACCCCCAAAGCATGATGTTACCACCCCCATGCTTCACAGTAGAGATGGTGTTCTTGGGATGCAACTCATCCTTTTTCATCCAAACAAGACGAGTGAAGTTTAGACAAAAAAGTTGTACTTTGGTCTCATCTGACCACATGACTTTCTCCCATGCCTCCTCTGGATCATCCAGATGGTCATTGGCAAACTTCAGACGGGCCTGGATATGTGATGACTTGAGCAGGGGAACCTTCCGTGCAATGCATGATTTGAAACCATGACGGCGTAGTGTTCTACCGACAGTGACCTTTGAAACTGTGGTCCCAGCTCTCTTCATGTCATTGACCAGCTCCTCCCTTGTAGCTCTGGGCTGATTCCTCACCTTTCTTATCATCAGTGATATGAGATCTTGCATGCTGCCCCAATCCAAGGGAAACTGACAGTCGTCTTTAGCCTCTTCCATTTTCTAACAATTGCTCCAACAGTTGATCTATTTTCACCAAGCTGCTTGGCAATTGCCCCGTAGCCCTTTTCAGCCTTGTGGAGGTCCACAATTTTGTCTCTGGTGTCTTTTCACAGTTCTGTGGTCTTGCCCATGGTAGTAGTTGGTGTCTGGCTGACTGTGGGGTGGACAGGTGTCTTTAAAGAGCTCAGACAGGTGCTACTAAGTTAGATTAATGAGTGGAGTAGAGGTGGACTTTTTAAAAGGCACAGTAACAGCTCTTTGGGAGCCTGAATTCTTGCGGTTTCTTAGGTGTTCAAATACTTATGTTCAGCAGTGCAAGACAAATAAATTCTTTAAAAATCATACAAAGTGATTTCCTGAATTTTTTTTTAAAATTCTGTCTCTCAGAGTGGGAATGCACCTACCCCTCCATGATTTCTAAGTGGGAGAAGTTGAAACATCGCAGGGTGTTCAAATACTTCTGTTCCTCACTGTATCTACAACCCAGCCCTCCAGGGTCACTCTGAAAAGGCAGTGCTATGAATGCAAACAACCTGGATATCTTAAAGCTAGATGCCCAAGGGACATCCACCCTCCCCAGACCCAAACCCTTCGCCCTGATCACGACGTACAGCTGGTGCCAGGAGAAAAGAGCCTCTCACCATTCCAAAGTGAATGGATAGCTCCAACAGCAACCGACACCCCTCAAGGAGTCTACGGAGTTCGTCCACTTACTCCAAGCTACCCCGAGAAGAGGCAGCAGCATTTGCAGGAGGTCTCCGTAGATGGTTTCCGTGACACAGGTGCCTTCCTGACGATTGTTGATCCCTGCGTATTGAATCCTGCAGTGATCAAAGAAGACCCTGGCTTTTCTATTGAACTAGAAGTGAGTGCCAGGAAACATATCCCAAGGGCTATAGTTCAGCTGGATTACGGTTTTGGGGAAAAACTTTGTTCTGTTGGGGCAATGCCAAGCCTACCTTCTGACATTCTGGAGGGAATGGTCTTGGATAATTTGACTGTGGAGTGTGGAGCTGAAGGCTAAAACAGAATTAAGGCTAGAACAGAATTAAGGCCAGACACACATTTATCAAGGACGTACCCTGTTAACTATGTAAGGACTCATGACACCCATGCCAAGAGCCTCCTGTGGTTCTCAAAACAGGTGGAGAGATATATGAAGGGCACACCAGCCCGAATGTTACACTTGCAGACAGAGGGGGCACATGCAGGCCAATTGTCCCAGGAGAAGTAGGAAGAACTCCACAGCCTCACTTTGGTGGAGAGAATGTCAGCAGACCGAGTTATCCTTACAGGGGTTCAAATGTACCCATAGGCCAACAATCTCCATACACCCACATGATGCCCTGCTGGAATGAGCTTCAATACACTCTTGACCATCAGATAACAAGCAGGTATATGAACACATAGATGATTCTGCTGGGGAACTGCTACATGTACCTTGCACAAGACCTGTTAAGGCCTCTTGCATGTACAGGTTTTGAAAAAGAAGGAGGGGTTTGTGACAGACAGCAGAAATATTTTATTCTTATGTTGTTTTGTTGAACTCAACAGTGTGTCAAGCAGTCAGCTTGTCTGCTTAATTAAATCTAGGAGTTCTTGTACCCCACAGGGGGTGGGAAATGAGGTTGATCTCAGCAGGAGGCACATACAGCACAGTGGCCTGTAGCTGGATAAAGCCAGACGTGTCGGCACTGGGTGTTTGAAGTTTGGTTGAATTGAAGGGACAATATAATGTCTCTATGCTGGCAGAAAGGCTCAAACCTTTTTCTGAGTTTACTCCTGTGGTGGACACACAGGAGCTGAGGGCTGCATGTCTTCCTAGAAGGAAGTTGGAAGATAAGCAGAACTGCTGAGAAAGATAGTCTTGTAAGGGCTGTGCTCCGCTTTCTAAACTGCTGAGACTTGTAGTTTCATATTGTCTATGTGGCTTCCTGTACACTGGGACTCTCCCCCCTGCTTGCTCTTCTACTCCCCTGCTGTTGTTCTGTGAGAAGTCTTGTGCTGTGGCCAGATCCTACAGCCCCCTTATGATCCCAGAACCATGGACCTCTGAGGAGCCTGGCTGGCCTGCCACTGCTACCAGCCCCTTGCTTTCTCCACCACTTGCCAGAGTTCTGTTTCCTTGCTGTGTGCCAACCCCTGTGCTGAGGATTTAACCTGGACTTAACCCTTGCCCCCCAGAGTTCTGCTTCCTTGCTGTATGCAAACCCATGCGCTGAGGATTTAACCCGGACTTAGCAAGGAAGCAGAACTCTGGGCAAAGGCTAAGTCCGGGTTAAATCCTCAGCGCATGGGTTTGCATACAGCAAGGAAGCAGAACTCTGGGGGGCAAGGGTTAAGTCCAGGTTAAATCCTCAGCACAGGGGTTGGCACACAGCAAGGAGACAGAAGTCTGGCGGGCAAGGGTTAAGTCTGGGTTAAATCCTCAGCGCAAGGGTTGGCACACAGCAAGGAAGCAGAACTCTGGGCAAAGGCTGTGTGCCAACCCTTGCGCTGAGGATTTAAGCCAGACTTAACCCTTGCCCGCCAGACTTCTGTCTCCTTGCTGTGTGCCAAACCCAGTGCTGAGGGCTTAACCCTTGCCAACCAAAATTCTGCCTCCTTGCAGTGTGCCAATTGCTTAACCCTTGCCCTCCAGAGTCCTGCTACCCTGTTGTGGGCCCAGATCGTGCTACGGACTAACCCCCTTTGCTACTGGACTTCTGCCCCCTGCTGCGTGCCCGACTTGTGTTACGGATTTACAAATCAACAAGGGGGTGCAGCGCTAAGTAAATAGATACAAAACAAATAATAAATGCAAAGTGCTCATATGAAGTGACAAATCTACATAAAGCATACACTAAAGTGCCGTACATGTGATATTAAGGATGATATATATATATATATATATATATATATATATATATATATACACACACACACACACACACACACACACACCACACAGCTCCCCTATTAGGGAGAGCACGTAACAGTTCAAGAATATTTGTGACTGATATAATCCATAAAGTCTCTAGGTGGTGATCCGTGTGTTCCCGGAAAAACACTCAGGTGATGTGTCAAAAGGTTTTGTTAAAATTGCACACTCAACAGATGGCAAATCATATTACGCAGTATGTATAATAATTAGCTGGAGGTCCCCCTTAAAAAGGCAATAGGCAGTTTGGTCTGGTCCAAGAGATCTCCTTCCTCCCTGGTAATCTGCAACCCAGCTGCCGTCCTCCAGGAATGGGCTCTGTGGTGGTATAGGCTCATATGGAGCCAGAAAGAAGAATGCCCATAGTGTGGTATTGTTTCAGTCAAACGCGTTTATTAGCAGATAAGCATCCAACAAGAATCAGCACAGAAGTATACACTGACCATATGCAAGATGGCCGCCGGACCTCCTCGTGGTCTCGGCGGCATGACGTCACCGCGTATGGCTCCTCCTCGACACGTTTCGTGCACGAGCACATATTCATGAGGGGTATGCACATAAAGCAGGAGACATCAATTGATTCTCTTTATAAGGAAGGTGGCGCGTGTGCACAGATGCGGCCACTGAATGACCGCGCCTGCGCACAATGTGTCCACCATTTTACCAGAGCTCAGCATGATCACGTGTCAGCTCCAACAATACTGTGTCACAGGTTTTATCCATGAGACCATATAAAAGGCAGAGATAAATATCAAATGCAAACCTTGATATATATAAAAGGAAAACACCACCAGCCATATTAATATATTCCCCATGTAAGTAAAACAATGCGTGTGCATAAACACGGCCGTTGAGTTTCCACGGCGGCTTATGCGCATACTGCATACGCTATTTTACCGGAGCTAAAAAACATATTCATGTGTCTGCTTAAATAACATTGTATCGTAGGTTTTACCTATAAAGTGACAGACAACAGACATGGATATACAGGGCATACATAAATGGATGCAGGAGCAAATATTATACGGATCAGGAAGGAGAAATGATTGTCATTTCCAAATCAATGTAGTAATACAAGACCAAGATCATTGGTTTAAAACATGTAAATTGTCAGAATAATGCCCAAAATCTTATGCTGTCTGCATAATAGGGAAAAGTATGATATAAAAATATTAATAAAGTGCAATCTAATCAAAGCGCTATTAATCTCAAAAATATATCATAAAAACGGATAAAAAGGTGACCATAAATACTTAAATAATAATGCATAGGAGACATTATGAATTCAATCTAAAATAAAAGCATATGGTGAGTGTATATTAATTAAATAAATGAGTAATAGAGAATTCCCATAAAATGAATATAGAGGAGCAAAATTAATACAATCAAATAAAATTAAATACAAATCACAATAAAAACAAACATAATGATGAAATACATAATGATAAAATAGACTAAAATAAAGTAAAAATGGATTCACTATGGCGAAAAATTCTGGATAAAAGAACAAATGGAACCATGAAAAATATATAAAAATAAAACAAAAAATTGGTCTTGAAAGATTTGGAAAGCTTGAAAGTCAAACGCCCGTGGGATCAACAGTATGTTAAACAGTATGTTAAAGATGCGGTTGATAGTATTTTAAATAAAAAAGACTTAGTAGTACGACCAGCCGATAAAGGGGGTGTTGTGGTTGTCCTTCGTAAGGTTGATTACATGACCGAGGTATACAAAATCCTCAATGACACCAATACCTATCGTCTGTTACCCAAAGATCCCATGACACAATATAGGAAGGTACTTAAAACGATTATTAATAAGAGATATCAGGATCAGGTCATCAATAAAAAGGAAAAAATTTCTGTGCCCCTTAGCCCCAAAACTGCCAGTTATGTATATCTTACCGAAGGTACATAAAGATCCCATCAACCCCCCAGGGAGGCCTATTATCAGCGGAACAGGCTCGTTATGTTCCAAAATAGGTCAATATATAGACCATTATCTCCAGCCCCTTATAACTGGTACCCCATCGTACCTTAAAGACACGAAACAGATGTTAAATGATATTAGGGGTCTACCTATCCTGATACTCTGCTTGTTACTGCAGATGTATCTTCTCTATATAGTAATATAGATCATAAAGATGGGATGGAAGCAGTGACATTTTATTAAAATGGTTTTACTAATATATTAAATTTTACCTTCAGACACGTGGAGTAGCGATGGAAGCTAAATTTGCTCCCAGTCTGGCCAACCTTTTTCATGGCCAGGTGGGAGGAGGACATTATTTATTCTAGGGAGTGGCCCGAATTGTCCTTCTACAGGCCCTACATTGATGATGTTTTCTTGTTATGGAATGGTAATGAACAGACTTCTGAATTTTTTCGGCACTCTGAATAATAACGATTTAAACATCAAATTAACTTTCGAATACAGCCTTATTCAAATAAATTTTTTAGACTTAACATTAAGAAAGATGGTATGATTACCACAGAGTCATTTTTTAAGAAGTCAGACAGGAATAGCTATATCCCTACAGAGAGCTGCCACCACCCGGCTTTGTTGTCCAACATTCCTAAAGGACAGTTCCTAAGGGTACGGAGGAATTGTTCTGACCTGGACACTTATTACTCAAAAGCCGCCATCTTAAAAAGAGAGATTTGTGGGAAAAGGGTATAGCGAATCCGAATTAAATAAGACGCTTATATCAGTTGCAGAGGCCGATAGAGATTATATGCTGAATAATGGGGGTGTACAGAGACCGAATAAAGTTTGCCCTTTCATTACCACCTTTTCAATCCAACATAAGATGATCACTAAAATACTTAACAAAAATTGGGGTATCTTGAAGGCGGACCCAGTCCTTACTAAAATATTACCTGATAAACCGGAGATGACCTTTAGACTGACAATGGCATTAAGAAATTTGGTAGCCCTTAATGTTGTAAACCCTCCCCCTAGTCTATCCTTTTTTCTGATGTCACGGGTTTTTTCCGTGTAACGAATGTGTCATTTGTTTATGCAGTAATTACTGCAAAAGAAAAATGTATTCGTTCACCTCAACACATTCCGGAAAAAACTATAAAATTGATAAGTTTATCACATGTCATAGTCGTTATGTGGTCTATCTTTTGGGTTGCCCCTGTGGCAAACAATATATAGGACGTACCACTAGGAGGCTGCGCGAAAGATTGAGGGAACATGTATATAACGTGAAAAGAGATTTCAATGATCACTCACTTTCAAAGCATTTTAAAAGATGTCACAAAAAGGATCCGTCTACCCTTACATTTGTCGGTATAGACATGATAAAATCTCATTGGAGAGGTACCAACCAGAAAAGGGTAGTCTGGCAACTTGAATCCAAATAGATTTTCGAGATGGGCACCCTTTATCCTAGAGGTCTCAATGTTGATATGGATCTCAATTGTTTCATAGAAAACAGCTGAGACCACCATTTTGGATCTCCTATTCTCTTGCCTAATCCTTACTTTGATTTTTTATTTTTAATTTATATATTTTTTCATGGTTCCATTTGTTCTTTTATCCAGAATATTTTCGCATAGTGAATCCATTTTTACTTCATTTTAGTCTATTTTATCATCATGTATTTTATCATTATGTTTGTTTTTATTGTGATTTGTATGTGTTATGGACTTGTACATCTAATTTTATTTGATTGTATTAATTTTGTTCCTCTATATTCATTTTATGGGAGTTCTCTATTTCTCCTTATTTAATAATATACACTCACCATATGCTTTTATTTTAGATTGAATTCATAATGTCTCCTATGCATTATTATCTATGTATTTATGATCATCTTTTTATCCGTTTTATGATATCATATTTTTGACATTAATAGCCGTTTGATTAGATTGCGCTTTAGTAATATTTTTATATCATACTTTTCCCTATTATGCAGACAGCATAAGATTTTGGGCATTATTCTGACAATTTACATGTTTTAAACCAATGATCTTGGTCTTGTATTACTACATTGATTCGGATCTGACAATAATCATTTCTCCTTCCTGATCCGTATAATGTTTGCTCCTGCATCCATTGATGTATGCCCTTTACATCCATGTCTGTTGTCTGTCATTTTATAGGTAAAACCTACGATACAATGTTATTTGAGCAGACACATGAATATATTTTTTAGCTCCGGTAAAATAGCGTATGCAGTTTGCGCATGAGCCGCCGTGGAAACTCAACGGCCGTGTTTATGCACACCCATTGTTTTACTTACATGGGGAATATATTAACCAATTCAATACCGGGCAATTTTACACCTTCCTGCCCAGGCCAGTTTTCAGGTTTCAGCGTTCTCACACTTTGAATGACAATTGCATGGTCATACAACATTGTACCCAAACTAAAATTTTATCATTTTCGTCACGCTGGGGTTTTTATTTTTTGCTAAATTAACAAAAAAAGGACCCAAAATGTTGAAAAAACACACACGTTTTTCTGTTTCTGTTATAAAAGTTTGCAAATAAATAATTGTTCTTCATAAATTTAGGCCAAGATGTATTCTGCTACATGTCTTTGGTGAAAATAACCCAAATTAAGATGTATTTTTTAGTTTGTAGGAAAGTTAGAGAGTTCACAAACTATGGTATAGATCTGAATATTGATTAATCCTGAAGTGCTCACACCCAATCTAATTTCTTGAGGTCCAAGAATGTCAGAACAGTACAGATATCCCCCAAATGACCCTTTTTTGCAAAGTTGACAGTCCGACGTACTAAGAGGCATGGCAAGTTTTTTTAAGTTTTTTTTGTCATAATTTTTTGGAAAATGAAAAAATTTTAAAAATTAGTTTCACTATTTTATTTTTACATATTGTCACCAGTGCAGTACAGCGTCATCATATAACTGGCATGGCGGTGATCAGGGACACTGACTGGTGACAGTATGAAAATATATATATATAAATATATATATATATATATATATATATATATATATATATATTTTTTTTTTTTTTATTATTATTATTTTTTATTAAATTTTCTTTTTTTTAAGATTTTCTTTTCATATTTCACTATGACCAAAGTAGTACAATGTTACCATAGTAACATTGTACTACTTTGGGTAAGTGATCAGTATTTTTTTTTTTTTTTTTTTTTTTTTTTTTTACACAATTTGCTTATAGCAAAGAATTACTTTGCTATAAGCAAGCATTTACCTGAATGACATCAATTCATTCAGGGTTTTTTTTTTTTTGTGCTTAGCTGTGATTTGGCCACAGCTAATCACATGACATGTGCATGTGATTAGCTATGACCATTCACAGCTAGACACTAGTATACAATGGATGGCATGAATGAAGCCATCCATTGTATACAACTGTCATGTGACCTGCTGTGATTGGTCACAGCAGGTCACATGGTACAGGCAACGGGGGCCGATACTCAGATCTGTCATCGGCCGTGTCCGAGGTACACGGCCGGTAACAGATCGCGCCGCTGCACGGCTCTGCAGGAGCGCAATCTGCGCATGTGCGGGAGGACGCCATGTGGCGTCCACCCGGAACGCTGATGACATTTGCCGGCCGTCATTCGGCCATAGGGCGGGCGGCAAATGGTTAAATATGGCTGGCAGTGTTTTCCTTTATATATATCAAGGTTTGCACTTGATATTTATCTCTGCCTTTTATATGGTCTCATGGATAAAACCTGTGACACAGTGTTGCCGGAGCCGACACGTGATCATGTTGAGCTCCGGTAAAATGGTGGACACATTGTGTGTGTGCGCCGTTACGGTCATTCAGCGGCTGCGTCTGTGTGCACGCGCCGCCTTCCTTATAAAGAGAATAAATTGACGTCTCCTGGTTTATGTCCATACCCCTCATGAATATGTGCTCGTGCACAAAACGCGTCGAGGAGGAGCAATACCCGGTGACGTCACGCCAAGACCACGAGGAGGTCCGGCGGCCATCTTGCATATGGTCAGTGTATACTTCTGTGCTGATTCTTGTTGGATACTTATCTGCTAATAAACGTGTTTGACTGAAACAATACTACACTATGGGCATTCTTCTTTCTGGCTCCATATTATTATACAGTATTTATAAAGCACCAACACAATTACAAAGGGAGACAGAACATGCGACAGTACGAAAAGAATACAATGTGATACACGAGGGGTACGAGGGCCCTGCTCTTTCGAGCTTACAATCTAGGATGAGCCTATACCACCACAGAGCCCATTCCTGGAGGACGGCAGCTGGGTTGCAGATTACCAGGGAGGAAGGAGATCTCTTGGACCAGACCAAACTGCCCATTGCCTTTTAAGGGGACCTCCGGCTAATTACATACTGCGTAATATGATTTGCCATCTGGTGAGTGTGCAATTTTAACAAAACCTTTTGACACATCACCTGAGTGGTTTTCCGGGAACAACAGATCACCACCTAGAGACTGTATGGATTATATCAGTCACAAATATTCTTGAACAGTTACGTGCTCTCCCTAATAGGGGAGCTGTGTGATATATGTATATATAGATATATCTATATATCATCCTTAATATCACATGCACAGCACTTTAGTGTATGCTTTATGTAGATTTGTCACTTCATATGAGCACTTTGCATTTATTATATGTTTTGTATCTATTTATTTAGCACTGCACCCCCTTGTTGATTTGTATTTTGTGAGGTATTTGATGGTTGCCTTTGGTGCATCAGCTGCTAGTTGTTTTTTGGCGCTCGCTTCCTTTACATTTCCACTTATTGTGTTACGGATTTAAGCCCCTTTTTCCTACCAGAATTCGGTTATCCTGTGTGTCCCACCTTGTGTTACGGACTTCACCCATTTTTTTCTACCAGAACTCTGCTATACTAATACTGTGCTCTCACGATCATTCAATAAAAGTCTTGTGTGTCCCACTGTGCTCCGTGTGTGTTCTGTTCCACCCACTCCTCCGTCACATATACAGTACACCTTAGCTTACATATTAGCTATGTGTGGGGAATTGTGTCAAAAGCTTTTGCAAAGTCCAAGTATACTAATTCCACAGCCACTCTGTCAAAGTTTTTCCTTATTTCCTCATTTAAAAAAATAAACAAAAATACAGGATTTGTTTGACAACTTCTGTCTTTCATGAATCCATGTGGATTCTTGTTTATAATATTGTTTTCTAGAAAAAGCTAATGGTTTGTTTAATCAAACGCTAAAAATATCTTCCAGACTATGGTTTTGAACTTTTATTCTTTTCAAAACACATTCTAAACACCCTGGATGTAGTCATACCAGCCTGGTCTGCTGCAGCACCTTGTTTTGCTCCATTTGAATTTGTAAAACCAAAAGTCGAGAAAGTATTTTCTAGGAGTGCAGCACACTTAGGTTAGCTTATCAGATGGTAGTTTTAGCTTTAGACATTACAAGATCAGCATACATATTACCTTTTCCATGTCTTTAAAATCATCATCTAGCTTGGTCCCTTCCGCTCCTCCAACCTTTTCACTCACAAGCTGAAAGACAGAAAAAAAAAAAAAAAAAAAAAAAAAAAAAATCACATGTGTCTTGCATTTCCTTCAATTTAAAGCAATCATCTTTGCTTGTGTTCTTTTTAACATCAATTCAATCAACTGCTGTATAGCACACATTCTGAAACAGAGGTGTATCCCCCCGGACATGCTTCTACTGTAGATCCTTACAAGAGTAAATGCAAAATGTAATACTGCAAATTAATTACACTAGATTACCTACAAAAAGATGGGTTTGAGTCAATTTTACATATTTATATTGAAGAAGAAGTAGGTTTTAATCTGATGTTTTATCACATCTTTACTATAAAAATACAAACCCAGTTGAAAAAAAAAAATGAATGCACGACAAAGGTCAATAGGAGTATTCCAAAGAGCGCAGCAGAGGTTTTTGTTGGTCTGTTCAATTGAAACCTTGGATGGATCAATATGGAGGGTTAGGAATAGAGGAGATAAGTCACTGCTATGGCTCATTCCCTTGTGTGCAAATTTCAGCTTGAGCTAAGGGCTATATAAATCCTGAATAATAAAAATAATAATATTTGTTAGACCTCATACACAATGAATGATATAAAAACACCAGTACCATTGCCACGTTAAAAACATGAGTTTTGCAGGATTTTGTCTCTTCTTTTTATTAGCGGTTTTTATCGTGTTATATAGCAAGAAAACACTTCTCTGCTATTTTTCCTGTTTCCTGTTTGCACACAGTTCAGTCAACTGAAACAATGAGGCAGCAGAGGATATTGGGAAATGTACCTGTTTGCATACAGCACAGGTCAGACAGTGAAAGCAAGATCAGCAAAGCACACTGGAAAGTAGTGGTGCACCGAAATGAAATTAAAAATGCACGTAGCCGAAAACCGAAATGCGCAGTTTTTAAAAGAATATATATATATATATATTTATTGGAAAAAATACACTTTGATAGAAAAAAAAAAATAATATATTCCCCAATTTTTTTGTAAAATATGAAAGAGGATGTTACGGCAAGTAAATAAGATACCCAACATGTTGCACTTTAAAATTGCGCACACTCATGGAATGGCATGAAACTGCGGTACTTAAAAATCTCCATGGGTGATGCTTTCAAAATTTCTATAGGTTAATAGTGTAAAGTTACAGAGGAGGTCAAGTGTGAGAATTATAGCTCTTGCTCTGACGTTCGTGGCGATACCTCACGCGTGTGGTTTGAACACAGTTTACATATGTGGGCATGGCCTACTTACAGTCAGGTCCATAAATATTGGGACATCGACACAATTCTAACATTTTTGGCTCTATACACCACCACAATGGATTTGAAATGAAACGAACAAGATGTGCTTTAACTGCAGACTGTCAGCTTTAATTTGAGGGTATTTACATCCAAATCAGGTGAACTGTGTAGGAATTACAACAGTTTGCATATGTGACTCCCACTTGTTAAGGGACCTAAAGTAATGGGACAGAATAACAATCATAAATCAAACTTTCACTTTTTAATACTTGGTTGCAAATCCTTTGCAGTCAATTACAGCCTGAAGTCTGGAACGCATAGACATCACCAGACGCTGGGTTTCATCCCTGGTGATGCTCTGCCAGGCCTCTACTGCAACTGTCTTCAGTTCCTGCTTGTTCTTGGGGCAAGTGAAATGCATGCTCAATCGTATTCAGGTCAGGTGATTGACTTGGCCATTGCATAACATTCCACTTCTTTCCCTTAAAAAACTCTTTGGTTGCTTTTGCAGTATGCATCGGGTCATTGTCCATCTGCACTGTGAAGCGGCGTCCAATGAGTTCTGAAGCATGTGGCTGAATATGAGCAGATAATATTGCCCGAAACCCTTCAGAATTCATCTTGCTGCTTTTGTCAGCAGTCATATCATCAATAAATACAAGAGAACCAGTTCCATTGGCAGCCATACATGCCCACGCCATGACACTACCACCACCATGCTTCACTGATGAGGTGGTATGCTTAGGATCATGAGCAGTTCCTTTCCTTCTCCATACTCTTCTCTTCCCATCACTCTGGTACAAGTTGATTTTGGTCTCATCTGTCCATAGGATGTTGTTCCAGAACTGGTGAAGGCGTTTTTAGATGCCGTTTGGCAAACTCTAATCTGACCTTCCTGTTTTTGAGGCAAACCAATGGTTTACATCTTGTGGTGAACCCTCTGTATTCACTCTGGTGAAGTCTTCTCTTGATTGTTGACTTTGACACACATACACCTACCTCCTGGAGAGTGTTCTTGATCTGGCCAACTGTTGTGAAGGGCGTTTTCTTCACCAGGGAAAGAATTCTTTGGTCATCCACCACTGTTGTTTTCCGTGTTCTTCCGGGTCCTTTGGTGTTGCTGAGCTCACCGGTGCGTTCCTTCTTTTTAAGAATGTTCCAAACAGTTGTTTTGGCCACGCCTAATGTTTTTGCTATCTCTCTGATGGGTTTGTTTTTTTTCAGCCTAATGATGGCTTGCTTCACTGATAGTGACAGCTCTTTGGATCTCATCTTGAGAGTTGACAGCAACAGATTCCAAATGCAAATAGCACACTTGAAATGAACTCTGGACCTTTTATCTGCTCATTGTAATTGGGATAATGAGGGAATAACACACACCTGGCTATGGAACAGCTGAGAAACCAATTGTCTCATTACTTTTGGTCCCCTAACCTCCCTGGCGGTATTCCCGAGTGTAGCTCGGGGTAAAGCTTCAGTACCAAAAGCGGTAACCCCGAGCTGCACAGGGATTCCCTACAGCGCTTACCTCGTCCTTCGCTCCCGCGTTGCGTCCCCAGCCATCTCCTCCGGCCGATGCCGGCATCTGGCTTCCGTGTTCCGGTCCCTGTGACGTCGGGACGTACGGGCGCCGGAACCGGCGGCAAATTTGAAAATTAAAAAAAAAAATTATTTTTTTTAAAATGATTATTTCATAGCAAAACATTCCTGTATCAAAGCATTTCACATACATTTTGTCCCTACTGCTTTGTCCTGTGCCCTGCCTGCATTTTGACTGTTTTTTCTGCCTGTAAACTTAGAAAAGTCCACGGCGTCCAAAAAGCGTCCCTTTAGGTCAAAATCGGTTTTAGAACGGCTAGAGAACAGCGATAGTAAATCATAACTACTTACAGAATTGAGTGATGATTCATTGGGGAAATTCGTCATCAGACACTGAAAACGATTTTGCGACTTTGCTCAGTGATGTGCGAACTTGGCGCTATATTTCAAATTATTATATTATTTTTTATGAGTATTTATTAGGTAAGTAATTACTAAGAATTGCAGACCTACAATACATAACAGCAAATTCCCATGCAAAAAAATGGTACTGCTTTTGGTACAAAATTCCTGACATAATCATACCGCCAGGGAGGTTAACAAGTGGGAGGCACATATTCAAACTGTTGTAATTCCTACACCGTTCACCTGATTTGGATGTAAATACCCTCAAATTAAAGCTGACAGTCTGCAGTTAAAGCACATCTTGTTCATTTCATTTCAAATCCATTGTGGTGGTGTATAGAGCCAAAAATGTTAGAATTGTGTCCATGTCCCAATATTTATGGACCTGACTGTATGCATTCACCACTACATACGAGCACAGGGGGGGACGGGGGCACTTTAAACTTTTTTTATCATTATTATTTAATGTTTTTTTGTTTTGCTTTTTGCACTGTCACTTTAAAAAAAAATGTAAATCACTTTTATTCTTATCACAAGGAATGCATAATTAGTGACAGGTCCTCCTTAAGGAGAGATATGGGGTCAATAAGACCTCACATTTCTCCTCTGAAATGTAAAGCATTAGATCAAAAAGTATTGATCTAGTGCTTTAAAAAAATAAAATAAAAACCGGCAGGAACCGGAAGTGACATCGCTCTGGTCCTCCAAGGGCATAGAGATGAGTGGAGGCCATCTTTCCTTCACTAAGGAAAGCCAGTGGTGGCAGCGAGGTTTTTTTCGGCACCTGTATCGGTGTTTTTTTCATATCGGCAAATGGCCAAAAGGGGTGTTTTCGGCCACTGAAATTTCGGTGAATCTGTACTGGGAAGTGTCCAAAAATATTGCTTTAAAAAAAACTTGAGTCTCAAAAACGCTCACAAAACACCGGATAGCCATGTTTTTCAGCATTAGAGCGTTTCTACAGCTGAAAAACTTGGCTTTAAAATGCAGTTCTGGTTTTTCAGGCTGAAAATGCTGCTAAATGCCTATGTGTGCATAAACACATAGGATAACATGCTGGGGGTGACATGGGTATATAAATACAGTAGACGAATATACAGAATATTAAATATTTATTATTAACCTGCCCAAAAGCCTCCTATTAGTAAACAGGTGAGGGATCATTCTCAAAGTGTAGTTGATCCAAACTGTTGAACACAAACAGAAATAGCTATGCAAGCAGAACATAAATGGGACACAGAAAAAATATCAGGTTGCCCTGTGGTTGTTAAACTTTCACATCTCACTCCATGGCAAAAGTAAACATAGACACAAGGTGGTTCACCAAAAAGATTATTTTAAGCTGATATTTCATGGCAGACAGGTCTTTCTAGCTGTAAAAGCACACAAAATGGCACAGTTAAGGGAAAACACTGGACCATTAGTACATTTACTTACAATCAAATTCTTCTTGAAAGAATTGTAACCAAAACTAAATTTCCCACAAGTGAAAAAAAAAAACAAACACACATAAGCAAAAATGTTAATACATTTTTTAAAAATTAAGAAAAAAAAAAACACATAAAAAGGAAAAAACTGGGGTACAGAAAATAGAAGTAGGTGCTTTGAACAGATTTTACTGGACTGGAGAACCATAATGCGACAAAATATCTGAAGGGAAGAGTGAATCACTATGGAAAATCCCTGAAGGTTTAAGGATGCATTTTGGAAAATGGATTTGGTGACTTGGTCAAAATTGATGGATGGCATCCTCATTGCTGAAAAGTATAGGCAGATTCTTATTCCAGCCCCGAAGTATTTTAGGAACTGGGTTCTCATATCTTGTAAGAAAAAACTGCACAGAAGTTAAACTGGCAAGGTTTGGAGAAGATACAGTTGGTGTGGTAATTCATCTTCATTTATACATTTATCTAAATGATGCTATAGCAAGTAAATGTTTTCCTATTGCAACAGTTTAGGTCCTCCTTAATTGTCCTGACTATGGGACTAAAACTTAGTTCAAAAACTCAGGATAGTTGGCATATTGGTTTCTAGGTAATGTATGTGGGAGGTAGACCTCTTAAAAGAAAAAGTGTATCATAATTCTTCCTGTTACAATTTTCTTCTCTATACCCATAGCCTCAATTTTAGGAGGGATATTACTGATGAAAATTAGGTTGCCTGTGTATGTGGCTACTTTATGGGTACCCAGGAGGGTATGTAGACTACAAATGTCAGCCTGGGCTCTAAAAGTTCAAAGGAAAAGTTCCAAAAGGTATATAAAAAGTGGTCTGAGATAATGATCATTCATTTTGAGGGCAATTGTTCAATTATGCAAATTTTTGTACCTGAATAAAGACACTTAAGACCTTCAGATTCCAGATAGAGTGGATATCACCTTTTGGTTTGAGAACTATGAAAAAGTTTCAACCTTGATTCAAAAGATTTGTAAGAGCAAGAGCCATAGAGAGCTGTGCTAGTCTGTGTGGAAACACAGAAAGGTTGGATAAAGAAGTGGGAAGGGAGCAGAGAGCTTGTAGCCCCTGGAAACTACATGTCCTACCCACGTATCAGAGATACTTTCTTACCAGTGAAAGTCTCAAATCCCAAAGTTTGAGGCTAAACTGGACTTCTGGTTTGGGTCTGGTCTTTCAGTTGTTTTATAGGGTGTCCAAAGCAGCTTCAAAGAGACATTGACTCTCAACAGGCACAGCAAATGCTTATTACATTGCTGTTTTGTCGACCAACATTTCAACCAATTATTTTTTTGCATATTCACGATAGGAGACTCATCCAGGAAATAAGACAAATATCGCAATATCAACTAACCTATCGATAACATAAAGCTCTAAGTTCTCTACAAATAAAGAATCAGTGTGAATAGAAGCTGAATGCTTTACCATGACCCTAGTCCATTGCCCTACAATTTTGACTAACACAACCATGGCAGGTTGCAATGCAACCTCAACAGGAATTGTCAGTGGTCAATTTTGTAAAGCCCCTCTGCCCCACATGTACAAATGCCTAGACGCATGTGTCAAAGCACCTTCATACAAAGAAAATGATAATTGTCCTACATGGTATACATCATTGCCTATGCCAAAGTGAGAACAAATAATTCCAGGACCATTATGCATGGTTAACTGTAAACTGATGACATGTAAGAGCTTATAAAGCATCGTCTAAGGACAATTTTGGGCACCGACCTTTGTTGTTTCACAGGCATACATAATTTTAAAGCTTGATGTGTTGGGTATTAATATTTACACTCTACAAAAAAAAAGGGGGGGGTAATCCGTTGTGATTGCGTGCACAAAAATGAACTTTAATGGATTTTTTTAAATGAATATATGCATTTTGACACCAACATGTAACAAATTGCAACTACAGCAAAACCAAAAGAAACAGCGCTAAAAAGGTCTGAAGGTAAATACTGGAATATACACATGGAATATACACATGGAAAAGCCACTAGCATCTATAATAGGATACACTATTACAGGCATCACTAAATAGCGAACCGCGGTCAGCAAACAGGCCGAATGACAGTCCTATATGGCTCAAGGCTCTGCTATTTAGCAGCCTGGATGTCCTCTGCCAGCTAATATCCTCCTCCCCAGGCCCCCAGTCGCCATCGCCGCAGTAATTTCCTGATAGCAGCCAGAGGGTGGGATCTACCCAGTTTTTTAAGTTAACAAGCCAGTGATTGGTTGTTAGGTGTTCCTAGCAACCAATCACCTGCCTGTTAACATGAAAAGAATGCCCCACCATCTGTCCAGGGATGCTCTGCTTTCTGCCTACTACCTGCTGTGTAAGGTAGGAACAAAAAGGTTAGAGGAGGGTTGTGATTGGTAGGGGTAATGTAAGGGAGGGAGGTATTCATATAAAGGAGACTGGGCTGCTAGGAAGGAAGGGGGGCCATGAAGGGGACCAGTATACAAAAAAAAAAAGGGGGGCTATAAAAAGGTGACTGGAGTACAAAAAAGGAGGCCTGTAAAAGGGTACTGGGGTACAAGGAAGGGGGGCTCTGAAGTGGACTGGGGTGCAAGGAAAGGGGGAATGTGAAAAGGGACTAAGATGCAAGTAAGGGGGAGGTTATAAAGAAAACTGGGGTGCAAAAAAAAAGGGGTGCTGTGAAGGGGACTGGGATACAAGGAAGGGGTGCTGTGAAGAAGACTGGGATATGAGGGGGGCTGTGAAGGGGACTGGGGTGCAAAAAAAGGGGTGCTGTGAAGGGGACTGGGATACAAGGAAGGGGCGCTGTGAAGGGGACTGGGATACAAGGAAGGGGCGCTGTGAAGGGGACTGGGATACAAGGAAGGGGCGCTGTGAAGGGGACTGGGATACAAGGAAGGGGCGCTGTGAAGGGGACTGGGATACAAGGAAGGGGCGCTGTGAAGAGGACTGGGATACAAGGAAGGGGCGCTGTGAAGAGGACTGGGATACAAGGAAGGGGTGCTGTGTAGAAGACTGGGGTACAAGGAAGGGGGTTGTGAAGGGGACTGAGATACAAGGAGCGGAGCTATGATGGGAAAGGGTGACAGAGGACACAGATGTGAAAGAGAAGGGGACTGTGATGTGAGGTGCGAGCTGAGGACAATGATATAAAGGATGGGGGGCTGTGATGTGAAGGGGTGACACAGGACATTTAGGTAAAGAAGGCGCTGTGATGTAAAATGGAGGAACTTGGATGTTAAGGGGGCTGTGATGTAAAGCAGGCACTGTAATGTAAATAAGGGGCTGCATTGTAAAGGGGTGCTGTATTGTAAAGAGGGGGTTCTGCAATGTAAAAGGGGGCGCTGTGGTATAAAGGGGGGACTGATGTGAAGAGGGCTGTGATGTGAAGGGGAAACTAATGTAAAGGGGAGGAGCTGTGATATGAAGAAACCGAGTCATAGCACAAACATGAGACTCGGACCTTTGATGGATGAAAATTGTAATGACCGGACCTTCGTGAGTTTTAATTCAATATCCCTGCTGTATTACATTGATACATTATGTAAATGATGTGCAACTCTTCAAACTGAAATTAATTACAAATGATTCAAAACATATAACCTTATCAATATCTTGATCATGAGAAAGTCCATGATGTCCAGTGCAATATGTGCTACACGCACACAATAAAAATCCATAATTATTAGCAATTCGCATATCCAAGTGATGTTGCATAATTTCATCTAAGTTCACATATGTAACACCCCGTGTTCTCCACCATATAACCCACAGAGGCTTAGGAAAAGATGTGCAACTCTCACACGAAATGTTAGAAAGCTTTTGGTTATTGCAATCTTTAAGGTAATGGCAAAATGAGACTCCGCAGCTCACATCTCCAATTCTCCTTCAGGAGTCGCACAATATAAAAAGAAAGAGAAGCGCAACACACTCGTAATAGGATGAATTCAGAGTTAAAAGCTTTATTGTAATGGTTAGAAATGTTTTACATGAAGAAGAACACAGCGACCTAGTATAAGACCACAACTCCAAGAATTCCAAGTCCTGCGGTGACGTCACAATCTCTGGCTCCTTCTAACATATTTTGTCAAATATGATGTAATTGGGGCACGGAGAACGTATGGAGCCACTTGCCTTATATATTATGTGCAGTGCCTCGAAAAAGAATACCCCTTGAAATTTTCCACATTTTGTCATGTTACACCCAAAAACATAAATGTATTTTATTGCGATTTTATGTGATAGACCAACACAAAATGGCACATAATTGTGAAGTGGAAGAAAAATGATATTTGTAAAAAGTTTGAAAATCATCGATCTGAAAAGCATGCATTTATATTCAGCCTCCTTTTCTCTGATACCCCTAATGAAAATCTAGTGGAACCAATTGCCTTCAGAAGTCAACTAATTAGTAAATAGAGTCCACATGTGTGTAATTTAATATCTCAGTATAAATACAGCTGTTCTGTGAAGCCCTCAGAGGTTTGTTAGAGAACATTATTGAACAAACAGCATCATGAAAGGAACACACTAGACAGGTAAGGGATAAAGTTGTGGAAAAGTTTAAAGCAGGGTTAAGTTAAAAAAAATATCCCAAGCTTTGAAGATCTCACGGAGCACTGTTCAATCCATAATCCGAAAATGGAAAGAGTATGGCACAACTGCAAACCTACCAAGACATGGTCGTCCACCTAAACTGACATTCCGGGAAAGGAGAGCATTAAACAGCCAAGAGGCCCATGGTAACTCTGGAGGAGCTGCATAGAGCCACAATTCAGGTGGGAGAATCTGTCCACAAATCTGCACTCCACAAATCTGGTCTTTATGGAAGAGTGGCAAGAAGAAAGCCATTGATGAAAAAAAGCTATAAGAAGTCCCAATTGCAGTTTGTGAGAAGCCATGTGAGCGACACAGCAAATACGTAGAAGAGGTTGCTCTGGTCAGATGAGACTAAAAGCAAAATGCTGTGTGTGTGGCGGAAAACTAACACTGCACATCACCCTGAACACACCATCCCCCAGAAACATGGTGGTGGCAGCATCATTTGGTGGGGATGCTTTTCTTCAGGGAAGATGGATGGAGCCAAATACAGGGCAATCTTAGAAGAAAATCTGTTCGAGTCCTCAAAAGACTTGAGACTGGGGTGGAGGTTCACCTTCCAGCAGGACAATGATCCTAAACATACAACCAGAGCTACAATTGAATGGTTTAGAATAGATCAAAGCATATTCATGTCTTAGAATGGGCCAGTGAAAGTCCAGACCTAAATCCAATTGAGAATCTGTGGAAAGACTTGAAAATTGATGTTCACAGACGCTGTCCATCCAATCTGACAGAGCTTGAGCAATTTTGCAAAAAAAAAAAAAATGGGCAAAAATTTCACTCTAGATGTGCATAGCTGGTAGAGACATACCCAAAAAGTCTTGCAGCTGTAATTGCAGCAAAAAGGTAGTTCTACAAAGTATTGACTTGGGGGATGAATACAATTGCACGCCACACTTTTCACATATTTGCAAAAAAATTTTGAAAACCATTTATCATTATCCTTCCACTCCACAATTATGTGCCACTTTGTGTTGGTCACATTTTATGTGTGTTGTCACATAAAATCCCGTTTACGTTTTTGGTTGTAACATGACAAAATGTGGAAAATTTCAAGGGGTAAAAATACTTATTCAAGGCACTGTAGTTAGTAGACCCTGGAACCGGAAAAGGCCTGTTACCCAGTAGAAACAATACACTAAAAGAGGGACATCTTGTCGACAATTATCAGTAAGCATTACACATCTCACAGCACTGAAATAGGTCTAAAAATCAGTGCCCCCTAAAAGGTGCAAAAAAATATATACACTTCATTGTTATACACACTAAAAATTCAATAGAAATCAATTTAGAAAATATTAAAAGATATAGTAAAAAGGTAGAAGATGATTTAAAAAAAAAAAAAAAAAGAAGGAGTAGATACTGCTGTTGTTCTGGTCCCAGATCCCTACTGTGCACCAGGCAGCCACTGCTGTATCAGCAAATGAGTGAGTGGATCTAAAGCCAGACAACAAACAGGCTGATTACCATGCATTTCCATCTCACATGAAATTCCAGTGCATCTAAACAATGCAAATGTTATACTAATCCATGTATAGATCTTATAAAACTTCCACTGTACGTGCCAGTCCAAGAAAAAAAGTTTTTTTTTTACATATATAACACCCCAAGGTCCCCCTGTCCAAACTTTCTACATTCTACTTCCAGATCAGTTCGCCACAGCAAATGAGTCAGAGTACAAATACACATCTGTACGATAATTAAAACATTTATTTGATATTAATTTCCTTTTGGCAACAGTGGGCTAGAAGCTCATCCCGCCAATGTTTCCCTGCAGACAGGGTGGGAAAGAGCTGTCTCACATGACAGCTGCATATCAATTATGAAAGAAGATACTTAGATTTGTTTTTACTAAAGTACAGTGCAATCATCCATACACATAAAGAGAAAGGAATATGTAAATTAAAAAGTGTTTAGCTTTAAGCTTTTGCCATTAGAGAAAAATATCCATCCTTCTAGGAAACAAGGAAAAATTGAGGCATGCAGGTCACTATTTTTTGCGATTTGTTCCAAATATCCTATAGGTGGCAGTATAACTCCAATTGTCAATTTCCTGAATCCTGCATCCATTAGTGAAAGAGAAACAAACCATTGATAATAGGAATCTTAATTGTGTCATTTTCTAACTGAAATCTGTAAAATTATATTAAGCAGACTGCATACGTACCTCATCCCTAATATATCATACAAAAGAGAACAAAAACTGATGGGACTTTACTGGTACAAAAAACGGACAACCTCATGTTAGTGTATAAAACATGTTTATTGAAACACATCTTCCAAATACTTCATATAAAAATAATACTTGGCTAGTAAGCCCAAAAAAGCACAGCATCATGTATTGCGGCATCCATGTCCTCCAGAGGTCGACATATATATATATATATATATATATATATATATATATATATATATATATATATATATATAAAAATAAACCTATACATATACACACACACACACACACACGTGTATATATGTACGTACATATATACAAAGCAGTCATACAAGTATAATAATTTTACACAAATATTACAAAAAAGACCCTTCTCCGCAAACTCACATGTCAAGATGAGTGGTGATGCAGAGCAACAGCATCCACACAGAGGTTAAGTGATGGTCTCGGATGAAATTCCACATGCAAAGTCCCCTCCCTTCGACTCCAATCAAATGGAACTCTGTAGACAGACCAACAAACTACAGAGAGGAAAAAAGTAGAAGGGAAAAGGGGGGATACAGGAGAGAGAGGGGAATAATAAATCCCAAATATAGCTCACAATAGATGACTCACTGACACAAGAAGCAAGTATAAGATGTATCCATATTCCACACAATCATAATAATATCCAGAACCCAGTTATCGAACCCCTACCTGGTTATCCCATCCAGAAGGGAGGTATAGAAAGAGTCCAGAACCAGGACACTAATTGTATAATATACAGTGAAGGCAATAAGTATCTGATCCTCTGCTGATTTTGAATGTTGGCCCACTCACAAAAGAAATGATCAGTCTAAAAATCAACTGGTAGGTGTATTGTAACACAGAGACAGAATAGCAACAAAAAATTCAAAAGAAATGCATGTCTAACAAATTATGCACTGATTTGCATGTTCATGAGGGAAATAAGTATTTGATCCTCTTCACAAAACATGACTTAGTACTTGGTGGCAAATCCCTTGTTGGCAATCACAGAGGTCAGATATTTCCTGTAGTTGGCCACCCGGTTTGCACACATCTCAGGAGCAATGTGACTGAGGTGCATCAGTGGAAAATGACCACCATTGTGTGTAGTTGGCTGCGCTACTACAGCGAAAGCTGCAAAGTCCTGGATCCCCAGTACTTTGCAGCTTTCGCTGTAGTGGCACCGCCAACTACACACAATGGTAGTCATTTTCCACTGAAGCACCTCAGTCACGTTGCTCCGGCCATCTCTTAGATATCTGTGCTCACGAAGCTCTTCTCTGCAGCCTAGAGTTACTGGCCATACTTACAACACTACGGGAAAGAGGTCTGCCATTACACATACCAGTCTGAAAGAGGGATGACATCCAGGAGAAAGTGACGCGGTTATGGAGGAGCTTTATGCATGAAGGATTCATTGATAGAAATCCTAATAGTGTTGTGACCCTTAACGGGTCAACGCGGGGAGGTGAGCGAGCATTTTTTCCCATTAGTGGATGCCCTCGTGTCACCATCTGCACATATCACTCAAGTTCACAAGATCACATATTTTAAGTGTATTGCACCCATTTTGGACATTTGCGGTTATATTAAGGTGTGATATATATATATGTGTATGTGTGTATGTATGTATGTATGTATGTATGTATGTATGTATGTATGTATGTTCTACACGGCTTGAGATATATTTTTTGCACTTTATGCATGTGGATCTCCTAGATTGTAGGGCCCTCAAATCCCTCTTGTATTGAACTGTATTGTTGCTGTATTGTCTCCAGTTATTTTGTAAAGCGCTAGGCAAACTGTTGGCGCTATATAAATCCTGTATAATAATAATAAATTGATTTGCGCTTTCCATCGTTATATTGAGTATTTGCACAGAATGTGATGTGTTTTTTCACATATTGATTTAGTTGGTGGGTTCATTTTATATATATGTTATATGTATGTATTTTGACACTTTATGTGGGGCATATTTTTCTGAGAGATTTGTAGCACCTTTATAGTCCTAGTATTGGACTACTCACGATCACGTGAAAATTGGACATTCAGTCCAGATTGGTGCGAGTGTCGTTTTGTTTGTTGTTTTATGCACATACACCGTATTCAGGCATCATGATCAGTTTACGCATGTTCCCCTTTTCACTTATATTTATTTGGCATTTATCACATGCACTATTATATCACTAGATTTGTGTATTCATTATATTTGTCTCACTGTGGATATTTACATGCGTTTATTTTTTACAGGTTTAGGGTTTAATTCTTAGGTAGTAGCGCCACATAATTTCTTTGTTTCATTATTTGATTTATTATCCGTATTTGATTGGATGTTGGCAGCTTTTAATCTTAGTATAGGCTTAGTAGCGCAGGAGGTTCACATATTTTATTTGCTATCATCTAAAAACGTGGCATTTAAATGATGTCATCAATCAAAGCCAATGTCTCCGCCCTGGTGATCCATCGGGCGGGAGTGAACCGCCCGTCACAGCGGTAACCGTACATCACGCATGTGCGTCCAAATCACTTCCGTCCTTACAAGCCACTGGGTGGAAGTGCATCATCACACATTGAGAGCACTCATGACACCTGCGTGCTCTCCTTAATAAACCATATAGCCTCAGCCAAGTACTCCTACAAAGCATCACAAAACCGCAACAACAAAGCGACGCACGGCGGCCAAACTAAGCCAATACTCAGCAGCCACCACCGCAACTCCACCACCTTGGGAGACCCAGATGTTATCCATAGTTGAAGGTTTACAATCCATCTATTAACCATCAGTACCATAGACAAAATTAAATACAAACTGAATGCTAATTGGTTACATTATCTCCCCCGTATTTTCAAATGTATTATATCCCTAATGGAGACGATAAAAGGAAACGGGGCATGAACGCACACCCAAGCCAGACCACCGACAGATGCCGTAGCCCCCCAACACTCCCACATGGCAAATGTTATGTGCAATTAAACCATGGCAACATCTAATGTTTGTGTAGTATTATGTTGAGCAGACTGTGTTCTTCTATTGTTGTGACTTAGATGACGTTCAGAGCACATTTTATGCCCAATTCATGCAAAACTCCACGTAATCCCAAGGGGTTCACATACTTTTTCTTGCAACTGTATACCCTAAAAATATATATCTAACATAATAGATGTGGTCATATATCCTTCTCCAAAAATTTCTAATGGTTTTACCCACATAAACCTTTGGTTCGACAGTCCACAAGTCCTCAGTCTTGTGAAGGCAGAGACCCGCAGCATGGAGAGGACAACAGCTCCCCCACCTTTGCAGTGTATTACATGGAGGCTCATGCTGGTCTCGTCTTCAACACAGCCTATCACTCACAGGAGAAAGAGAGTGGCAACACCGTTTTTCTGCGTGTGCCGGATTTATTCTGTTCAGAAGAGCAGGGGGATTTCTGGAGAAGGGGATTGCTTCAAGATACCAAACTAAGCTCAAATGCTTAGTAAAAAGGTAAAATCTATTCAACTGAATGATTAGATTGATTTGTGTTTTTTAGGATTACAACGACTTTAACAGTCATTAGTGTCACGGATCCACCCCCACACGCCATACCCACAGCGACTAGCTAACCGAGGCGCGCACGTGGAGCCGTGACTTGGGGTAAGAGGGAATAAAGGGGACTTAACTTTGACTATATAAAACCGTACATAAGATCAGCCGCACTACCTTTTGGCCACCACCAGAGGGGGACTCCACTCCAATCCAGCTGGTCGACCACACACTCTGGCAGATACAAATCTTATATACAATCTGGTGCACTGATTAGAGTTGAGGAGCAGCTTAGCAATTACACACCCTTTTAGAGTCCCTCCAGCTATCCTACAGCTTGAACCCCGGTGTTAATCACTCTTCTACTGTCCACACACCCCCACACCAGACACACCACAAAAGTTAGCCTGCCACCACCCAGCAGTTTATCCACAGAATGGTCTGCTGAGACACCCCACACACACAGATCTCCGTCTGGCCGATCTGTTACCTTTACAATCTGCATGCAACCTGCCCACATGCAGTGCAATTGCATACAGATTGGCAATGAGCTTGACTGAGCGTTTAAAGGCACTAAAATACAATACAATCTAATCTCTCCAATCTAATCTCTCTGAAGATATGAGCCCGTGCTTAAATACACTGAAGTCCCTAATTAATTTTAAGATTTAATTTCCCGAAAGTGGGCAGTGCATAAAATATGTACAAAATATAAAAAGTTACGGAAATACAAAAAAATACAAGACGACACAAAAATGACTAATCTAGTCGCCTTTCCTGGCCCGTGGTCCTGCAGCCCATGGAGGAAGACCGTGCATGCTGTCAAACTGGAAGTTGTATAAACCCGGAACACCGCTGTCTGGGATCCTGTCGCCGTGCACAGGATCCCCTCAGGCCGTGGGAGTGCGCATGCGCAGAAGCGCATAAGTGCGCGCATGCGCAGTAGCGTACACGTCACCGCAAGGCGGGCTATTTAAACCTGCAATACAGTGTGATCAATGCCTTCTGGTCTATAACATCCTGCACTCTATTACCTGATTCTGTTGCCTGTATCCTGATCTAAGAAAGAACTCCGCCCGCACCGACCCCTGCTATCCCTGACTATCCGCTTGCCTGCTCCCTTGTACTTGATTTGCTCGTTTGATCCTGACCCGGCTTGTCTGACTCTGCTGCACCTACTTACCTGTATCTGTACCTAGCTGTGCCATATTTACCTGCTGCTGCACTCATGGTCCTGCACCTGGCCTGCATCCTGGTCACTGCCATACTTACCTGCTGCTGTACCCACGGTCCTGCACCCGGCCTGCATCCTGGTCTCGGCCATACCTGCCTGCTGCCACATCCACGCTCCTGTGTCCAGTCCCAGTCTGCATCCTGATTGCCGCTATACCTGCCTACTGTTGCACCTACGTTCCTGCATCCGCACCTGGCCTGCATCCGGATCTACTGGGTCTTCATTTACCTGCTGCCAGCTCCAGACCTACCCGACACTCGTGCCACTCCTGGCTCTGCACCCTCTGTTCCCACTATCAGGGGCTCCGAGCGGGAGTAGTAAGAGGACGCCTCCTCTCCATGTCAGGCTCCCCAACCAGTACGTGACAACCGCTGACACACAGTCACAGCATGTAGGGCCCAGTGTGAATGTGCACAGCCGAGCCAACGTCACTCATAAATGGGGGTGAGAACCTCTAGCAGGAGGGGAAGAAACACACGGAGCATGGTTGCTAGAACATGTTCCGGAGGCATATACTCCTTTCTCAATTTCAGCCCTAGGGAGAACTAAATGTTATATAGAGACCCAGAAGCTGCCTCCTCCACGCCTTAAAGGGAACCCAACCCAAAAAAACACAGGCTACAGGCATCTCTTAACAATGCAAATGGTGGATACAGAAGCAACCTCAAGTTCATGTAATACGGACTTAATAAATAGTCAGAATTCATTAGATTAGGCATCTCTTTAAAGCCAGACACATTAGTATAGGAAATTAAAAAAGGACGATAGAATAAAAATAAAAACTACTTCCGTTTGCAAATTCATAACACAACAACACATCTTTAGGCATGCAAATGTATGTATATAAAAAGGCAGCAGCCTCCACTGAAGAATACTACAAAGATAACATACATACACACACATAAGAAAAACACGATACAAAATGTTATATATTGAGTTGCAGTTCAGTGAGTAAAATAAGTATTTGATCCCCAAGCAAAACATGACTTAGTACTTGGTGGAGAAACCCTTGCTGGCAAGCACAAAGGTAAGACGGTTTTTGTAGCTGGTTACCAGATTTGCACACATCTCAGGAGGGATTTTGGTACTCTCTTCTTTACAGATCTCCTCTAAATTCGTAAGGTTTCTTGGCTGTTGCTTGGCAACTCAAAGATCCAGCTCCATCCATAAATTGTCTATAGGAATAAGGTCTTGAGACTGGCTAGGCCACTCCATGACCTTAATGTGCTTCTTGAGCCACTCCTTTAATGCCTTGGTGGTATGCTTTGGGTCATTGTCATGCTGGAAGACCCATCCACGACCCAACTTGCATGGAGCTCCAGACCGAGGGCGATTGGTTATTTGGTTATTTTGTGTTTCTTACATTTGCAGTTGTCTCCTCCTCACCACGCTTCTTGCGGTCAATCCCAGTCTTGTGCATGATATCCTTTGACAGCTCATGATGGTGAGGTTTGAATGGAAGAAAGATTCTGTGGACAGGTGTCTTTAATACACATAACAAGTTGTTGTTAGGAGCACCTTCTTAAATTGACAGAACTAATCTGTATACCACATGAGCACATAACCAGTCTGTGGGAGCCAGAATTATTGTTGGTTGGTAAAGGATCAAATACATTCTTTCACTCACTGAACTGCAATTTATAACATTTGTATCGCATGTTTTTTTCTGGATTTTTGGTTGATACTGTCTCTACCACTTAAAATACACCTATGTAAAAAATTATAGACTTACAAAATCTGCAGGGAATCAAATATTTTCCCCACTGTATATGTATACATTATAATATTCTGGGGTATAGCTCCACATTGTAATATTCATGGGTATAGCTTCTCAGGAATATGTACAAAGCAGTTTGTCTTAAACATAATTAGTGTCTGTAAATGCAAGCAAAGCAGCAACATGGAATTCACTTAACGCCAGAAAATATAACAGAAAGGTCTGCTTATGTTCAGCATAAAGAAAACAAAGTTCATAGATGGGATTTACCCTGAGGTTAGCACAGTCCAGGTCTGGCTGTTTGGCAGCTCCCAGAACATATGCAGCACTCCCAACAGGTCTCTCTCAAAACTCCTACTCCCCACACTTGATATTCAGAGCATCCTTTTTTATGTTCTAATAGTGGTGTGACCCTCCTGCGCTCACAATAATATTAAATATTAATAATTCAAAATTCTTACAACCTCTAGTTAAGAAAACAAGGTCCTTTTTGAGAGACACTAAACATCTCATACAACTGTTAGATGAAGTAGAAGAGGACTGTAGCAATGTGATTATGGCTACAGAGGATGTCTCATCCCTTTATACAATTATAGGCCATGGAGATGGTAAAAATGCAACTGAATGGGGTCTGAGGAATTATGGGAATCTTAGGGAAGGACAGAGGGAATTTATTTTGGAATGTTTAGCATTTTGTCTTAAACATAACTATTTCTGGCATAACAATTTCTTTTACAATCAAGTTAAGGGCGTAGCTATGGGTGCCCGCTTCACCCCAAGTGTGGCAAACCTCTTTATGGCTCATTGGGAGGAAGAAGCGATATATTTAAAACCACCCAAGGAGTTAATATTATACAAAAGATATATAGATGACGTGTTGGTGCTATGGAAAGGCAAGCAGGAAGATCTAATATGTTTTTTGAACCATTTAAATGATAATAAGAAAAATATACATTTCACGTGGGAATATGGATCTGAACGAATTAATTTTTTGGATTTGTCTATTGAGATTAGAAAAGGGGGGATCATTACCAAAACTTTCTTCAAGAGTGTTGATAGAAATGGGTACATCCCGCAAGATAGCTGCCATCTTCCATCATGGCTATTGAATGTGCCGAAAGGCCAGGTGATTAGACTTCGGAGGAATTGTACCATACAAGAGGATTTTTATCATCAAGCAAAAGATCTTGGTCAAAGATTTGTGGATAAGGGTTACTCCCAATTAGATATTGATAAAGTTATCCATGAAATAGGAGATACAGACAGGGGTCGATTTCTCAAAGATACAAATAAAAATACAAGTGGTAATGATCAAGTGGATCAGCTGGCCATTTTCTTGGATTTTAATGTTCATTATAAGAAGGTTGAGAAAATCTTTAGAAGACATTGGCCATTACTAAAGGCAGATCTGATTTTAAAAGAAATGATATCAGAGTTCCCAGATTTTAGGTACAGAAAAGCCCCTTGTTTGAGGGATAGAGTGGTAAAAAGTGTTTTAGATCCCCCTGCTAAAAATAAGGCTACGTTTTTAGATCAAAAAGGGTTTTTCCCATGTAAGGCATGTTTTGCCTGTAAAGCCACAAGAGGAAAGAATGTAAAGAGGAAGAACTTTATTTCATCTAGTAATAAGAAAGAGTTTGCCATTGATGAATTTATTTCCTGTAGAACGGAGGGTGTCGTTTATGCACTGCAGTGTGGCTGTGGTTTGCAGTATATAGGGAGGACAAAAAGACCCCTCTGGGTTAGGTTACGGGAACATGTACAGAATATAAAGAAAGGGTTCCCAAAACAGTGTGTCAAAGCACTTTGCCAAACACCACAATAAAGATCCTAAAGACCTACTATTTTGGGGTATTACTAAATATAGGAAGCATTGGAGGGGTAGTCACAAAGTGAGATCCCTAAGTAAATTAGAATCCAAGTGGATTTACAATATGCAAACTTATACTCCGAAAGGGCTGAACATAGAATTGGATTTAAATTGTTTCATTTCGGATTATTAATACAAGTGAGATTATTATTATTATTGTTATTATTAGTTATAAGGTATTTGGTAAAATTTCTCTGTGTGCTCAGAAGATTTATATGTATTATCCCTCTTTTAAAAAAGGTTCGGTCTGTGCGCTAATGACTTTTTAAGAAAAAATTCTAGTGTTCTTTGCTGTTTTTAGAAAGGAATTTTTTAGAAAAAGATAGTTTTTATAAATAATGTATTAATGTATATGGCTTGATTGTAAACTCAGGTTTTTGGATGTGGCCTGTATGGATCTATAGGAATATGCTATAGGTGGAGTGTCAAACATTTTTTGGTCCTTTCTAGTGTTATATATATATATATATATATATATTTTATATTTTTATTTTATTCAGGTATTTTATATATATGATTTAATAAATTTTTAAAAAAATAATTTTAAAAATAAAAATTGTAATGAAGGGTTGTATATCGCTAATGTTTATTGTTTTTATGGTTGGCTCAATTCCAGATAGTGTCTATATATGGTGCTTTATTTTAGAGTAGTTACCACTATATACATCTATGCTTTCTGTGTTATTGGTACAGATAGGGTATCAGTAATATATGTTAGTGGTTTAATATTTGTATATATACTCTTTATACTGGTCCGTTTATATACCATCGTGCTGTGAATAGGTCCATTGTATAAGATATATATATAGATCTGTCTGGGAGAGATTCTAGTCTCCGTCCCCACTTTCTGATACTCTAGCCCTATTGGGCTGAGTAATGTATTTTTGGCCACAAGAACATGGCCGCGGAATATCCTGTAGAGCGGGCGTGGACCCGCCTTTGGGGAGGTACACTTGATAAGGTAAGGTATTTATAGGAAGTCCTCCACTACGCATGTCAGCCCTGAGGAAGTCACATGGTACTGTGACGCAACGCGTAGGCCCGACGTAGTGACGTATTTTCCGGCGTGGCGGCCATCTTGGTACACCTTTTCTTATCCTGTACACCCATGCAGATAACATCCAAAAGCATGTGGTAGGAGCCTTGTTTTTCACTAATGTAAGTGCGCATTCTATTGTACCACACTTTGGCAATAAACATATTACGCTATGGGAGCTTTTGTGTTTATGTTACATGTGAGTGGTTAGCGCAGTATGTGATCCTGCCTGGAGAAGGAGCTATTATTGGAGTCCTGATCCCTAGAGGGAGATCCGCATATATTGGGAGCAGTCATTTGGAGTGATATCAACCTGGAGGATCTGTGAGAGGGATCCTATATAAAAACGTTTTGACTCGCAAGGGTCGAGTCTGGAAGGTGAAAGGCTCATTCAGCCGGTGATCGGATGATTTTCTATACAGCCACCAATTCACGTTTTGTTCACACGGATATCAGCACGAGTTATTTTGTTCACTGAAGTGTGATTGAAAGTTGGACTTTAAAAACGCATGAAAATTTATTATTGTGTGTATTTTTGCACTAATTTGAGTTCACTTTTGCACAGGATTCTGTTTTTATTCACTTTATTAGATTTGTGGTGTGTGTATATATACATATGTACATATATTAAGTGCATCTTATATGTCTATGTATATTTGGTAAAACACACACTATTATCAGTCATTAGGACTGTTTTTTCACCATCACTATAGGAGTTTTTGTGTGTTTATAAACACGAGGTTATTGAATAGATATGTTTATTCACTTATAATTGAGGGGATATATATATTTTTTCACATTGTTGTATTTTGATTTTGATTAGCGCCACATTTTTCTCACATTTTCTTTTTTATGTTCTGCATCCAGGAGGCTGCTTAACCCCATAGGGACTGGAGTCCCTGTAGTCAGGAGTGGAGGTTCTTTTCCCACCCAAAACGGCAAAAATGCCATGTTCCCAAATACATCTCTGCTAATACAGAGAGACTGCGAGTCAGACCTCTCCTTTACATGACTACCCCGGAATACCTCACCCATGACACACACCCATTTTTTCTTTCCCTTAAAAAAAAGGGACCATAAGCCAAATATTGGTGCCACATAGCACCCATACAAGACCCTTCCCTAAGCTGTGTAAATAAACTATGGTAGATATCATTAAGGTGTTCTTAGTGTTCAAGACCACTTACGGTTATCTCACATATATATTCTTATTATTATAGCCAAATTTACCACTAACTCCTCCCACAGTTTTTACACTACATAGACAGTAATATACCGAAACGTGTGGATTGTTCCCGATTGGTGTGCTATTACTTTGTGGAACGTTTCGCCGAATGGTTCACGAAATATCGGCGTTTTTGTGGTGAAATTGGTCCCATAGGAATGAATGGCGGAATGTTCAAAACTAGAGTGGGAGCTAAAAAATCAGGACATGATTTGTAAACTGCCATCACTCCATCATTTTCAAGCCCATCTACACAAATCTTATATCAAAACGTTCAGCTAACCCTGCTGCCACTAAAAATGTCCACGGCTAAGCCATAGTCCTGATAGTTTTCACAATATGACCATTTGTTTCCATTGACATTCATTGAAACTCCACTCTAGCCACCTGAAATTTGAAGGGCAATTTCTAAACTGCGACTGTGCCTTCAGTTTTAATATTTCAGAGACATACTATGCATCAAAATATAGGTCTGGGTCTTGTGATTCTCACAATATAAGGCTCTTCGGTGTAGGATTTATAATTTTTAAACTACAACCATTTGAAGATGGCAACCGCCAATGAAGTGAGCAAGTTGGAGCAGTTGGTTTTTAACCGCTCTTCTCTGCCCTTGCTGTAGAGTGAGTTGCCATAGGAACCCAGGTGTGTGAGCAGGCAGCAGAGTGACAAAATCTAGAGTGTGAGTTGTAGACTACTGGTGGAGGCAAGAACACTTCACACAATTTCCCCAGAAATTGTAGCTTTTCTAGTTCTGTGTAGTGTTCCTTTTTGCAAAGATGTAATATCCCTCTATTTATGAGATATATTTTTATAGGTTATGTTATATTGTTAGTTTTTTTTTCTTTTTTGGTATTTGAGTGCGGATTTCACCATGACTCTTTTTGCTTTTCAGTCCAAGGTTCGCAGAGCTCCAACTTTGCATGATTGTTTTTTTGGTTTGCTAAAGATGGCTGCTGGTGTGTGCTTTCAGGTAGTTTTCCTATATCTCTGGCAGGCGTGCAGTGCCTGCGTGTGGGCACAAGATCATTCCACAACGTCAGCGTGCTTGCTCCTGCGCAGTAGGTCACGAATTGGCATGGGGTGTCGCCAATGGGGAGTGGATCCTTCCTTCAGAAACACCAGGTGTATGCACTATTGGGGCAATATTAAGACTTTATAAAGGGCATCCTTACAGGGTTGGGTGCACATCACTGCCACCATCTGGAGGGAATGCCAGCCTGAGTTAAGAACCCAAAGCTAGTAGGGTAAGATTTACACCATCACATCTAATAGACAAAACAACTCTAAATCACAGCCTGGCTACTGTTACAATACACTTTCTCCTGTGGATTTTGTATATGTATATTGCAGGCACCCAATTACTGCTCAACTCTAGAAGACAGCTTTTCAACTAGTGTCAAACTACGGGTATAAATAATGGCCTTGTGGCCTGTGTAACATGTTTCTATTGTGTTATGATTTTTTTTATTTTGGATACACAACTCAAGCAATGTAAGAGCTGTTACAAAAATCAAAACTTCCCTTTTGCCCATGTACATTGTTTTAGGATCCATATTCCTGACCTTTTCCTCACTCTTTTCATGGGTTAGTCCAGGTCTTCATGCCCTTTGGGTCCATTTCCGCGGGATGGTGGAATTTCTTATGGCTTCCTGTTCTCATGTATTACTATCAATTTGTAAGCAATGCATTATATATTGATGAAAGTTTAATCTGCATTGAAAGATGTACAGTGAAGGAAATAAGTATTTGATCACCTGGTGATTTTTAATGTTTGCCCACTCACAAAGACATGATCAGTCTAAAAATCAAATGGTAGGTGTATTGTAACACTGAGCGACAGAATAGCAACAAAAAAATCTAAAGAAATGCATGTCTAACAAATTATGCACTGATTTGCATGTTCATGAGGGAAATAAGTATTTGATCCTCTTCACAAAACATGACTTAGTACTTGGTGGCAAATCCCTTGTTGGCAATCACAGAGGTCAGACGTTTCCTGTAGTTGGCCACCAGGTTTGCACACATCTCAGGAGGGATTTTGGCCCACTCCTCTTGGCAGATCCTCTCCAAGTCATTAAGGTTTGGTGGCGGACGTTTGACAACTCGAACTTTCAGCTCTCTCCACAGATTTTCAATCGGATTAAGGTCTGGAGACTGACTAGGCCACTCCAGGACCTTATTGTGCTTCTTGAGCTACTCCTTTGTTGCCTTGGCCGTGTGTTTTGGGTCATTGTCATGCTGGAACACCCATCCACAACCCATTTTCAATGTCATGGCTGAGGGAAGAAGGTTCTCACCCAAGATTTGATGGAACATTGCCCCATCCTTTGTCCCTTTGATGTGGTGCAGTTGTCCTATCCCCTTAGCAGAAAAACACCGCCAAAGCAGAATGTTTCCACCACCATGTTTGACAGTTGGGATGGTGTTCTTGGGGTCATAGGCAGCATTCCTCCTCCTCCAAACATGGCGAGTTGAGTTGATGCCAAAGAGCTCAGTTTTGGTCTCATCTGACCACAACACTTTCAACCAGTCCTCGACTGCATCATTCAGATGTTCAGTGGCAAACGTCGGGCGGGCCTGGACATGTGCTTTCTTGAGCAGAGGGACCTTGCGGGCACTGCAGGATTTCAATTCTTGTCTGCGTAGTGTGTTACCAATTGTTTTCTTGATGACTGTGGTCACAGCTACCTGTAGATCATTGACAAGATGCTCACGTGTAGTTCTGGGATGATTCTTCACTGTACTCATGATCATTGACACTCCACAAGGTGAGATCTTGCATGGTGCACCAGACCTACGGAGACTGACAACTGTTTTGTGTTTATTCCATTTGCGAATGATTGCACCAACTGTTGTCACCTTCTCAACAAGCTGCTTGGTGATAGTTTTGTAGCCCAGTCCAGCCTTGTGTAGGTCTACAATCTTGTCCCTGACATCCTTGGACAGCTCTTTGATCTTTGCCATGGTGGAGAGTTTGGAATCTGATTGTTTGATTGCTCCTGTGGACAGGTGTCTTTTATACAGGTAAAAAAATGAGATCAGTACACCCTTTAAGAGACTGCTTCTAATCTCAGCTTGTTACCTGTAGGAAAGACACCTGGTAGCCAGAATTCCTGCTAAATGATAGGGGATCAAATACTTATTTCCTTCATGAACATGCAAATCAGTTATACATGCATTTCTTTTGAATTTTTTGTTGCTATTCTGTCTCTCAGTGTTACAATACACCTACCATTCCATTTTTAGACTGATCATTTCTTTGTGTGTGGGCGAACATTCAAAATCAGCAGGGGACCAAATACCTATTTCCTTCACTGTATTTGGACACAGGCACAATTTTCATACTTTTGGCTCTGTATGCCACCAGAATAAAGTTAAATTAAATAATCCAAATGAATATGAAGTTCAGACTTTCAGCTTTAATTCAAGGGGTTGAACATAAAACAAAGTACAAATTTTAGGAACTGCAACCATTTTTATACGCCGGTCCCTCCATTTTTAGGCGCTCAAATGTAATTGGACAAATGAGTATAATCACAAATAAAATGTTCATTTTTAATATGTTGTTGAGAATCCTTTACTAGCAATGACTGCCTGAAGTCAGGAACCCATGGACATTACCTAAGACTGTGTTTCCTCCTTTCTGATGTTTTGCCAGGCTCTAACTGCAGCTGTCTTCAGTTGTTCTTTGTTTGTGGGTCTTTCTGCCTTTAGTTTTGCCTTCAGCAAAATGAAATTTCAGTGAAATGCATGCTCAATTGGGTTGAGATCAGGTGACTGACTCAGCCATTGCAGAATATTCCACTAATTTTCCTTCAAAGGCTCCTGGGTTGCTTTTGCAGTGTGTTTTAGATCATTGTCCACCTGTACTATGAAGCGCCGTCCAATCAACTTTGCTGCATTTGGCTGAATCTGGCCTGACAGTATATCTCTAAACACTGCAGAATTAATCCGGCTGCTTCTGTCTTCTGTTACATCATCAATAAACTCCAATGACCCAGTGCCACTGGAAGCCATGCATGCCCATGCCATCACACTGCCTCCACCATGTTTTACAGATGACGTTGTGTGCTGTGTGCTTTGGATCATGAGCCGTTCCAAGCCTTCTCCACACGTTTTTTCTTACAGTGAAGTCGCACAATTGTAAAGATGGGTGAGATGCCGAGTTCAGGTGCGATTTGCAAGACATCTGACACAGATGTCTACGAAAATTGCACCAAAAGTAGTACATGAACTACTTTAGAAATTGGTGTGGCTTTGACCAAGCTCTAATTGCAGACAATAGGGTGCAACTTGGCATACAAGTTGCATGGCATGCAAATCGCATGCCAACAAATCGCATACCAAGCCGCACCCGATGTGTCTAGGGTGTAAAGCGATTAAGAAATAATGAAGGAGTAGCTCACACCTGGCCATGAAATAGCTTATGATTCAGGGCATTGGCATTTTGATGCTGTCTCCCGTGTCTGTGTTCTACTCGAAGTTGAACTCCCGGAGGGAAAGGATGACACTGGTGAGACCAGACAATCCTGAAAACAATTCTCTATTTTTCTTCAAAAACTCTTTTGCTTTTTGGGTTTGTGGCCTAGACAGGGTACCAGCCACCTGCAGCAGGTCAACTCCCACAGGTTCCCCTGAATGGACACTTACCACAGCAGATACCTGTTCTGTATCTCTCCAGGGTTTTAACGAGTTTACATGATAAATTTGGTATGGCTTTCTTTTCCCCGGCTGGTGTACCTTGTAGTTCACATCACTCACATTTTCCACTACCTCAAATGGCCCCTGCTACTTGGCCAAGAACTTGCTCTCCACCGTGGGTATCAGAACAGCCACCCGGTCTCCTTCTTTAAACTGTCTGACTTTAGCTGACTGGTTGTAAACCCCTGGCCAGTAAAACCGGTCGGTTATTCTGGCCTGTTTTTATCAGCCCCTAGGTGACCTCCCAGTGCATCTGCGTGGGCTAGATCATGAAGCCTATAAGGCTGGGGAACCAGCAATTGCTCTACAGTTTCCCCTCGGCTTTCAGCCACTCAATAAGGCAAGTCCCCATTCAACGCACAACGCACCTTTGATCTGCACCAGGCACTTGTGGTACCCCATTAACAACCGAAATCTGCTCTCGAGCATTGACCAAAGTAGGATCCTGTAACTGGGCGGTGCCAAATGCACCCCTGGATACGCCTCGTGCAAAATTTCCTCTTCCTCCCCTTTTTTTAAATGCAAGCAAAGCAGCATTCACTTAGCTCCAGAAAATATAACAGAAAAATCTGCTTATCTTCAGCACAAACAGCATAGATGGGGTTTAACCTAAGATTAGCACACTCCAGCTCTGGCTGTTTGGCAGTTCCCAGCACACATGCAGCACTCCAACAGGTCTCTCTCAAAATGCCTACTCCCCACACCTGATATTCAGAGCTTCCCGTTTTATGTGCTGCATCATGAAGGCTGCTTAACCCCATAGGGACTGGAGTCCCTGTAGTCAGGAGTGGAGATTCTTTTCCCACCCAAATGTCACTCCAGACCTCCAAAATTCTGGGTTCCTGAATGCGTCTCTGCTAATACAGAGAGAACTGAGAATCAGTCCTCTCCTTTACATGACTACCCCAGAATATCTCACCCATGACAGGTGAGCCCCCCTGAGTACAGACACCTTTTTTTTCTCCTTACAGGGGACCATAATTCAAATATTGGCATCACATAGCACCCATTCAGGACTTGTCCCTGGTGTCCTGTAGAACATATATACATACAGACCTCAGGTACACATAACCATAATTTCTAAAAAATGTGGGGCGGGGGGAGGGAGGGAAACCATCACCCATTGGAAACACATTCCAAAAAGGACAAGATCAATAGAGTGTATATTTGTATATGTAGGTGGTAATACCAAGAATTTTTAAAAAAAGATATTTTAGAGAGATATTTAAAAGAGACAGTATTAAAGAGTTATTATACTATATTACAGTGTTGATTTCCAGTTGCTCGTTCAGCCCTTCAGAGAACATGTTATAGAGTGTGAAAATCTAGAATGTTGCTTTTCAGCACAGTTCAAGTTCCTGTGTACTACCCCAATGACAAGTAGAAAAGTAGCGGGGAACACCGTTTATCTCGCCCTTGTTCTAAGAAGCGCTGGTGTTCCCCAAATCTTTTGCACATAGTGCACACAATTCTTCCGACATAGTAGAAGCCACAGGGACATCTCAGCCCATATACCACAAACTGTGTACTACAATAAATGAACTGCTTTATATGAAAAACCCTACCATCCCTTCTCACAAATGTGTTTTTACTACGTACTAGGAATTTGCAAGCTTTACATTTGTATAACCCTACCATATTCAAAAACGTGGATATGTTTTTCACTGTCCCAGGACCATTCCTCAAACGGCTCGGAGCAATAATAGATTTAATATTGGAAGCTTTCCTAAACACAATTTACAAGACTTCAGGAAGAACTTTCTTCAGAGCCAGGTCCTGCCTTAGTATGGGATAATGCTTATTATTGGCCTTTTTGATAGCCCAATGCTGATCATTATATTTAGTAAAAAAACATGGTCTGTCTCTCAAAGACTGTCCTGTTTAGCCAATGGCAACCCTGTCCAATAGCGCTCTACTGCTTTTAGGATTTGCTTCCTATCATAGCTTTTTTCCATACATTTGTTCATTAGGACCTCATCCTGCTCCATATAATATTACTCCATCATTAGTGTAATCCCTACGAAGCCTGAACAACTGGCTATAGGGGATGTTATTCTTCCATGTAGGAAGATGGCAACTTTTTATATGCAAGTAAGAAGTTCCCAGTAGTTTCCATGAAATACGTTTTGGAAATAATAATCTGTCCATTTTATCCCAAGATATTTCCAAATCAAAGAAACCCAGAGAGACTGCATCCACGGCGTGCGTAAAATTTGATGCCATAAATATTAGAATAGATAAATATGAAACAAATTCTGAGACGGTTTCCAAAGAACCGTCCGAAATAATTAGCATGTTGTCTACGTATCTCCCATAATAAACCAAGTGCCTGGATCCTGTCCCTTTGGAAGGTGTTTCTAATGGGTCATGGTACATTTTGATGGTGTCCACAAATTTTCGATCTTCCCCTTTCCCCCGCTCCCTTCTAGAAATTATGGTTATGTGTACCTGAGCTATGCATGCATATATATTTGTGCATTATATATGTGTATTTTTAATCTTTTTATTATAAAATTCAGTAGAGGCGGCTGCCTTTTTCATACACATACATCTGCACACCTAAAAAAAGGTGTGTTATTGGGTTATGAATCCACAAACTGAAGTAGTTTTGTTTCATTTTATTCTATCATTTTTAAATTTTCTTTACTAGTTGTCTGGCTTCAAAGAGATGCTTAATATATTGAAGTCTGATTATTTTTATAGTATTTAGTATCCACCATTTGCAATGGCGGGCGGGTGGCGGCGAGGGGTGGCAGCGACGGGTGGCGGGGTTATTTTCGGCAACATCCGTGCTTATTTTCATATCAGCCAACGGCCGATAGGGGTGTTTTCAGCTGAAAAGTGTCGTCCACCGAAATTTCAGTGCATTCCTAGCTCAGTAAAATGCTCTCTTAGATTACACAGGTCTGCAAAAAATTTTTTTTCAAGAGCGGTTTTGGTTATTCCGCGTAATCTTTATGTTTTTTGGTGCGCTGAATCTGAAAATGAATCTGATTTTGTCTTAGGACATCATGTTTCCTGACAATTTAGGTAACTATGTTAAATAAGGCAATACCTCAAAATAAATGGAAACAGACTTATAAAATTAAAGTTTTATTACAATTTTTTCATGAAAATCCTTTTTTGAACTGAAATGAGCTCACCTACACACACTAAACTCGATTCTTCTTCCCTGTGAGGCTCCTCTTGGTGCATTTACGCTTGTAAGTAGCATCTGGAATGTCTCTCTGAAGCATCCAACAGTAGTCTGCCATCATTGTAATGCTCCATTTTCCCTGGTATCTCCTTTACATCTCTTTAATGTCTTGGTGGAATTGTTCACCTTGTTCCTCACTCACAGCTCCCAAATTTTCAGAAAAGTAGTCAAGGTGGGACTGGAGGAAATGCACTTTCAAACTCATCAGGCAACCTAAAGCTTGAAATGCTTTCGGCATTCGTCCGACGATCTTTTTGCAGTGAGGATCTTTGCTATTGCCTATAAATTTCTGTACGACTTCTTTAAATGCAATCTACCCTTCTTTTTGAGGATCCGTCATGGTATTGACAAACTCTTGATCAACTATAAGCCTTCTAACCACTTGCCGACCGCGCATAGCCGAATGACGGCTTCACCGCGGCCGGCCAGTTCTGAGTGGACGTCATATGACGTCCTCCCAGAACGCGCTCTCCTGCGCGCCCCAGGGGGCGCGCACCCGGCGATCTCCGTGATCGCTGTGTCCTACGGACACAGCTGATCACGAGATGTGGTGAAAGGCCTATCCCACCGGCCTTTTACCACGTGATCAGCGGTGTCCAATGACACGCTGATCACAGGAAAATGCAAGTGCCGGTTCTCGGCTGCACTTTCCTCACGCTGTCAGATCGTGAGGAAAGTACTGCCGAGAACCGGCAGTTGTCAGAGCGGGGATCGGCACCGATCATCAGGGCACTGATGATCAGTGCCCTGATGATCGGTGCCCAGCAGTGACCCCCGCAAGTTCCGATCAGCTGTGCGCCCACTAGCCCCGCCCACCCATTCCCAGCGGTGCCCCCACCTGTGCCCAGCAGTGCCCCCACCTGTGCCCAGCAGTGCCCCCACCTGTGCCCAGCAGTGCCCCCACCTGTGCCACTCTGCAGTGCCCCCACCTGTGCCACTCTGCAGTGCCCCCACCTGTGCCACTCTGCAGTGCCCCCACCTGTGCCACTCTGCAGTGCCACCTACCTGTGCCCAGCAGTGCCACCCACCTGTGCCCACCCACCTGTGCCCACCAGCGCCACCCACCTGTGCCCACCAGCGCCACCCACCTGTGCCCACCCACCAGTGCTGTCCACCAGTGCCACCCACCAGTGCCACCCACCAGTGCTGCCAGTCAGTGCCACCAGTCAGTGCCCAGGGGTTGTGCCAGTCAGTGCCGCCAGTCAGTGCCCAGAAGTGATGCCAGTCAGTGCCGTCTATCAGTGCCGCCTATCAGTGCTGCATATCAGTGCCGCCTATCCGTGACCCCTAATTAGTGCTGTCTATCAGTGCCGCCTATCCGTGCCACCTCATTAGTACTGCCTATCAGTGCCCTTTAGTGCTGCCTATCAGTGCCCATCAGTGCCGCCTATCAGTGCCCATCAGTGCCGCCTCATCAACGCAAATCAGTGAAGGAGAAAAAATACCTGTTTGAAAAATTTTATAAAAGAAACAAATAAACTTTTTTTTTTTTTTCAAATTTTTTGCACTTTTTTTAATTTATAGCGCAAAAAGTAAAGCGCCCAGTGGCGATTAAATACCACCAAAAGAAAGCTCTATTTGTGAGAAAAAAATGATCAAAATTTCATATGGGTACAATGTTGCATGACCGCGCAATTGTCAATCAAAGTGCGGCAGCGCTGAAAGCTGAAAATTGGCCTGGTAAGGAAGGGGGTATAAGTGCCTGGTAGGCAAGTGGCTAATGTCTGGTCCGACGAACACACCTTCCTTCAGTTTTGCCTCCCACAGGTCTGGAAACTTGGTGACCAAGTATTTGAAGCATTCTCCATCTCTTGGAAGTGATTTTACGAATTTCATCAATTCATCAATCCCAATTTTATGTGGAGAGGTGGTAGAAGAACTTTATGGAAGGTACCAAAGTTTCTCGGAGGACATTTTTTTCACCAACTGTTAGCACCCTCGGCTGCCAACTCTTCTTGGTCCAGTGATTGTCAGTCTCGAATGTCCCATAGACACAGAAAACAAGGGTATTTGGTATACCCAGCTTGTTGCCCGAGCAGCATGCACAAGACCTTCAAGTCCCCACACACTTGCCAACCATGGTCTTCATATTTAAGTTTACAAATAACCAATTCTAAGTTCTCGTAGGTTTCCTTTAAATGTACGGAATGAGCTACAGGTATGGAAGCGTAAAAACCACCGTTGTGAAGTAGTTGGAGACTTCTTTTTGAAGAATATATAAAAAGACGCCATTGCTCTGAATCATATTGGATTTTAAATTAGACCTTCGACATCGATGCAATAAACCAATTTGTCTTCCTGGGCGAAGTAAGGAACGAACTCCTTTTCACGATGTCTGAACCATGAAGATGACACTCCTGGCAACAATAAATTCCTGCTTTTCAGCCTTGTCCGAGTAACTCAGCGGCATCTTTGGGAAGATTCAAGTCTCTTACCAAATCATTCATCTCCTCCTGAGAAAACAATTTTGGTCTTGTATCATCTTCAAAGTCAGAACTTGATTCGTCATCTGGTTCAGGTATGACTTCACCTTCATCGGAGCTAGGTATCTCTTCCAAGGTAGCAGGGGGCTTGGGTACTGGTATATCTGTGCCATGGGGGATGGGACAAATTGCTGAGTGAAGATTGGGGTATGAAATGGAATGCTTCCATTTGGAAATAAACCCTTTCACATCGCATGGACAAAAGTAACAGTCGTCACTATGGTTCGTTTGCTCTCGCCATACCATAGAAATCCCATTTCGGAGGTCCTCAACACACCGTTTGCACACTTTATGAGGCGCCCAAACTTTATCATGATCTCCAATTTTTAGTCCAAAGTATGCAAAGTATACTTTTTTCACAAAGTCTGTAATATTCTGCTGTTGCTTCAACACTGTATATTCACCACAGATGAAACAGAAACTGTCTGGCGAATTAATACACATTCGCAGAGCCATAACATAACGGTACCATAACCGAATTAATACACATTCGCAGAGCCATAACATAACGGTTGAAGAATGACGAGCTAACACGAACTGCGATGAAAAAGTGTGAACAGCCTAGCACCAAGAACCTGATAATGATACGTGCACAAGTGTGGACTGCAGGAGAGAGCAGCTCTGTGTCTGTACACGAGCTGTCACAGTGCTGGCCACACCCCCCTGCACTGACTTGAGCTGCTGCTATCTGCCCTGTGTCTCCCTCCCACTGGATTCTTCAGGAAAGATTAACCCCTTCTACCATTAGAAGCAAAGACTCAGGACTGAGGCTTACACATACAGCCTGAGTATCCCAGTAGTCAGACATGTCACTCAGAGCAGCACTTGTATTCACCCCCTTTGTAGGGGGGAGGGGCAGAGATTGTTTACCTGCAAATAACAACAAAGGGCCAGAAGAGAACTAGGGAAATGAGGAAATAGAATTTTTTTCCCTAAAACTTGCTAGGCTTATGTATATATTGCTGAGCATCAGATTTCCAGTGCTATATTTTTTTTTACTCGGACAACCCCTTTAAGGTTATATCTTAAATGCACTTATGTGAATTAAGTAATAGCAATTTGGACTTTAAATTTGGTTAAAAACCCATAATATCAAAAAAATACCAAAAATTAAAAAAATTTGATAAATTTGAAGACAATTTTGCATTTTGTGGTAAATCATGACGTCTAGGAGTTTTTTCAATATTTTATTTGTTTTCAGCACACCAAAATACATGGAAATTAGATGAAAATAATCAAACAGCTTTTTAGTCGCAGACCTGTGTTAGTGGTCAATACAAGAGGTAATCTCAGACATCTCTGTCATAGAGCTGGGCTCAGTAGAAGGACTCCCCGTAACATTGGTGGTCAATGGGAAAAATGCCTGTACATTAGTGGTTAGTACACTTCAAGTTTATTGAACAGAACATAAATAAGTTCCAGGAGTATCTGTGTCACACCAATAGCATACATCAAAACAGTTGGCATGTAGATGTATATATGTACATGCGCCTCAGAAATGGTACAGAATGGAAAACAGTTATTTCAGCTAAATGACCCACCACTGGCAAAAAAAAGCCAAGAAAAGATCATACCATATGGAAGTACCATACTACCATATGTAGCACTCATGAGTAGCCTCAAGTCTGATCAATCTTAGGGAGTAGGCCATATACCTAGGAAGCCCAGCCAAATCCTAGCAGACTTGGTAACACTAATTCCACTAGCTGGGTATCCCATCTTGTTATATGTTTTTCATAGCGCAGTGGTATTCATATTGGCAATCTAAGGTGAAGAGCTCTTCCAGCACATCATGAGCACTTTGCAAGCCGGAAATAGCGCTCTAGATGCCACCTCTTTTACAAAAACACCTGGAACCACTTGGTCTATAATACCCAATATGCAGGACAAGGGGTCTAAAGATGAATTCAATTGGTAAGCCTGATTTATTATGTGTATGACGCTGTCCCAGTATCTATGAAGCTTGGGACAGCAACACAACATACAGATCAGGTCCCCATGATCCCTTCAATACCTAGGGCAAAGAGGGTACGTCAATAACCCCATCTTATGCAGTGTAAGGGGAGTGTAATGCGCTTTAAGTAATATGTACAGTTGCGAAAGACGCTGCAACACGTTCAGGGAGCTATAGCAGGCTGCCTCCTCCCATTGCTCTCAGGTCAATTCCCCCACATCTGGCACCCATTGTACTCTGGGTTTGCATAAGTATTTATCTAGGTAAATATCTAGGAATAACAGTAAAAGTTAGAGATAAAGCCCTTGGTGGAAGAAACAATGCATCAAATGGAACACAGGGGTAGGAGAAAGACAGAAGTCAAGGGGAAAATGTTGAGCTATTACAGCATATCCTAATTGCAAATAAAAAAGTACATCTGCTGAGGGATACCAAATTTAGTTTGCTTAGCAGAGAAGGGCAACAACTTGCCGTTATCAATAACCTGTTTTACATGTGTGATACCAAAGGGTTGCCACTTGGGTGTGTATTAAAGCTTGGCCAGTTCAGGGTATATGGGATTATGCCAAAGAGAACTGAAACTGGTAAACCCCGTGACCCTTTGCAATTGTTTGGTTTTATGCCAGACCTTAAGCATCAACCTATATGTGGGAAAAAGATCTATATGGTTTGGCAAAAGAGTGTAATTCCAGACCTTCAGGCAAAGATGTTGAATTAGTAAAGCGAAGAGCTATTGTTAAGGTGGTATCACAGAACAGTAAGGAGTTGCCAACAGGGGAAGATATACCTCTCACCATGTGCTGCAGTTGAGCGGCCAAGGTAGGAAGGCGATGCCTGGCTGGCAAAAACGTTATTTTTCTCCTCTACAGAATGCACTACACTCAGGTAGGCTTCTTGTGCTGAAAGCCATGCTGCCTTAGAGGCCTCTGAAGGGTCTGAAATATGCTCCCGCTTCTTTCTCTCCACCAGCTGCGACAACTGTTCCCTTCTGACATTTACTAGCATTTTTAAGATACCCGGGGGGAATAATTTAAAAGCATCCCAGCACAATAAGGTGTCATGATAGAGGTCATTATCCATTAAAAAAAATGGGTAATGAAGGCTGCTATTTTAGGGTTTGAGGAAAATAGATGCCGCTAAAATGCATACATTTTCCAGGGAGGCCTATTAAGGGAGGTACTGAGCCTAACATTACACCACCACCACTAGAGGGGAGTGGTCTGAATTCCCCCTGGTGGCATATTTAATACCCTGAACCAGAGAATTAGATACAGCAATTCCCAGACACAGATCTATTGTAGATGAGGTACTATGCGTTTTGGAAAACAAGAAAATTCAGGTCGCAGTGGGTTTCTCACCCTCCAGATATCCAAACATCCCACCTCCTCCATGAATCGCACCAGGAGGGTACCCCTGTTAGTGGGATCAGTGGCTACATGAGGATGTCTATCCAAGTGAGGGTGGACTACCCCAGTGGAATCTCCCATGACAAAAACAGGGAGGTCTGGTTTATCCAGCAAAAAATCCAGTAGCTGTCGCAGAACCAGAGTGGAGAAAGGAGGCGGTACATAGACCCAAGGCCAAAATACATTGGACTGCATACAGTAGATATAAAATGTCTACACACCCCTGTTAAAATATCAGGTTTCTGTGATGTAAAAAAAATGAGACAAAGATAAATCATTTCAGAAATTATTCCACCTTTAATGTGACCTATAAATTGTACAACTCAATTGAAAAAACACACTGAAATCTTTTTTGGGGAGGGGGGAAACATAAAAAACGGAAATGAGATGGTTGCATAAGTGTGCACACCCTCTTATAAATGGAGATGTAGCCATGTTCAGAATTAAGCAATCATTCGAAATCATGTTAAGTAGGAGGCAGTACACACCCGCCATCATTTAAAGTGCCTCTGATTAACCCCAAATAAAAGTTCAGCTGTTCTAGTAGGTCTTTCCTGACATTTTCTTAGTCACATCCTACAGCAAAAACCAAGGTCCGCAGAGAGCTTCCAAAGCATCAGGGGGATCTCATTGTTAAAAGGTATCAGTCAAAGCATACATCAAAATCAACAAAGGAATGGCTTCACGAGAAGATGATTCAAGTTTTGGAATGGCCCAGCCAGAGCCCAGACCTGAATCTGATCGAAAATCTGTGGGGTGATCTGAAGAGGGCTTTGCACAGGAGATGCCCTCGCAATCTGACAGATTTGGAGTGTTTTTGCAAAGACGAGTGGGCAAACATTGCCAAGTCAAGATGTGCCATGCTGATAGACTCATACCCAAAAAGACTGAGTGCTGTAATAAAATCAAAAAGGTGCTTCAACAAAGTAGTAGTGTAAGGGTGCGCACACTTATGCGACCATATTATTTTAGTTTTTTTTATTTTTACTTCCCTCCACCTAAAAGATTTCAGTTTGTTGTTCAACTGAGTTGTACAGTTTATAGGTTACATTAAAAAAATGGAAAAATTTCTAAAATTTATCTTTGTCTCATTTTTTTTCATCACAGAAACCTGACCTTTTAACAGGGGTGTGTAGACTTTTTATATCAACTGTATATTTTACAGTGTACAAATATAAATCTACCTTCATGGTCAATACTAGAAGAGAACACCTGGAAATCCAGGGACCGGTGTACCAGTAAACTCACCCCCCTGGAGTAGGAGGTGTGGGTAGAGTAGTGCCTTTAATATCCCTTTAAAGCGGTTCAGAACTGAGCCAGAACTTTGCCCTCCCCCCGCAGCCCTCTGGGACACTTCCAAGATCCCAGAGGACTGAGACCCATTCACAAAGCATGCGCCGCAATGCTTCACATTGGTTTCCCTTAGTCAAGATGGTGGCGCCAGCACCCGACAGCCGATTGAAGAATCGGCTCGGGGTGAGGACACTGTTGGATGCATAGACAGGTCCCAATATTAAAATTCAGCAGCTACAGTATTTGTAGCTGCTGACTTAATTTTTTTCTTTTTTGGGAGGTGGCAGGGGCCAGAACTCTGCTTTAAAGGCCAAATTCTGGTCAAGTCCTGAAGTGTACTGCACGGAGACACACTGATCCGGACAGATAAACTCTTCTGTCCCGATCAGTGTGTCAGGAGCTGTCAGGGAACTGACAGAAAGCACAGCTACTGCAGCTGTGCTCTGTGTCAGTGATTGCCGCTAATCGCCGGCTAACGACGTGACCCGGCGACTGACATCCGCAGCCGTGATCGGCGGGACAGGTAGGGCGGCAGAGCGCCTCGCACGCGTCCCCTACCTGTTTTGAAAACACGCGTTTTAAACCGTGGTTTTTCCCAGCCGTGCCACCCTGCCGCCGTATTTCTACAGTGGCTGGGCGGCATGTGGTTAAGGGCAGAGGAGATATAATAATAGATCTCAGATGTCTAAGTAAAGATGACCGGTCACTGCTATTGTCACCACAATGGATATTTACATTCCTTGTGATCTCAATAAAAGTGCTAAAAAAATTAAGGACAGAGAAAAAAAATAAAAATTTTAAAGTGCCCCCTTCCTGCCGTGTTACATAGGTTGCACACGAATATGTAAACGGTGTTCGCACCACACGTGTGAGGTATCAATGTTATAGCAGGAGCAATAATTCTAGCACTACACCTCCTTTGTAATTCAAAACGGATAACCTGTAAAAGATTTTAAAGCATCGCCTAAGGATATTTTTAAGTATCATTCCAATTGCGTGCACAATGTTAAAGCGTGACATGTTAAGTATCTATTTACTCTGCGTAACATCATCTTTTATAATTTACAGAAAAAAAAAATGGGTTATAGTTTTTTTTTTTGCATTAGAAATTAAAGTGTTTTTTTTTTTTCTTTTTAAACATTGAGTTTGAAAAACCTTTGCACAAATACCGTTTGGCATAAAAAAAAGTGAAAATGGACAATTATGTTATTCTATAGGGCTTCTGCCAAAAAAAAAAAAAAAAAATTAAAATAAATTATATAAAATTGTTTCAGGTACTTCTAGAACGCCATCAATTTACGCAGTACTTTACATACATGTATATTGTAGATTCGTATTAGTCCCTAACCCTCAAGTGGCATACAATCTAAGGTCCCTAACACATTCATACATACACATACTAGGGCCAATTTTAGACAGGAGCCAATTAACCTACCAGCATGTCTTTGGAGTGTGGGAGGAAACCCACGCAGGCACAGGGAGAACATGCAAACTCCAGGCAGGTGGTGCCATGGTTGGGATTCGAACCAATGACCCTAGTACTGCCAGGCAGAAGTGCTAACCACTTAGCCACTGTGCTGCCCCGAATATAAATAAATAAAATGTTTGGGGACTCTTAAGTAATTTTCTAGCACAAAATACTGATTTTTACTTAAACAAAAGTGTCAAAAAAGGCCTGGTGGGACTCCAGCGGGGGCTATTGGTGGTGTCCCCTGTGTCTGAGAGAGGGGTTCCGGGCAGCATTGCCTCCCTTCACAGCGGCGGATACCCAGGGCCTGGTGCGGCCGCACGATCTGGGGCTCCGGCGCCTCGGACCTGCATCCACTGCCATCCGGGCGGCAGTGGATTTCCCCTAGGACATCAGAGGCACCCTCTGCATTCCTTGAGTCTGGGAGAGGGGCGCCATGCTATATTGTCCCTCTCCGTGGCGATGTTTGCAGCCTAGTGCGGCCTGCTCCATCTACACAAATCTCCTCCCATCCGGGCCACAGTGAGTACAGGAAGCGAGGGGGCGGGCAGGTACTGGCCATCGGGTCCCCCTCTAGCAATCCAGAGACTGGGGCTCCTGTTCATGGTCCCTGAAACTACTTCTCTCTGTGGCCACGGCCCCCGTTGGGTTTGGAGACCTATCGTGGCATATATATTACCTCCAATGAAGTGCCAGGGCTCCCTGTGTCTGTCCTGGAAGACCCTGAGAATATCATAAGGGGACTTCCGTTCCAGAAGGGCCCCTCATCCCTCTCAAACCCTGTGGTGGGAGTTGAAGCCAGCATCTGGTTCTTGAGCTTCATTAATGGTGCCTACCACAGCCTATGTCCACTCTAAATCTCCACGGTCTGCTAATTATTTTTACAATATAAAGTTTTTGCGACTAAGCTTGATAGCCTCTATGTAATTATAACCCTAAACCTGTTTCGGGCGTTATAGGTCTCCTGGGGTCATTATCTCCCTTGGCTATCCACTTTTCAGTTGATCACCCCCAGGAGACTCCCTGTATGCCGTCCACCAAGAAAAAAAGGGGACAAGCTCAAAAGTCCCTTACGACATACCTACTTAAAACACACAAGATTTGCAGCATGTCTCCAGATAATACAGAACGAGCATCCCCATCCGATCCCATGCAGGATATCGTAGCTCACCCATCAGCTCTGGACAGTGATTGTGCACAGCAACTTACAAACGGGGACTTGGAATCTTGCTTGGAAACTATGTACACTAAGCTGGCCGCTAAATTCCAATCAGAACTCCACAAGAGCACAAATGTTCTCTCTCAGGAAATAGCCACATTGGGCTCCAGAACTGACCGCTTAGAAACCAAACACGATGAACTCAGCCTGGCTTATGGTGAACTTTCCAGAGATCACGATCATTTACAAACGGCCTTTGCACATTTGCAGGCACAGGTTGAGGACCTTGATAATCGCAATTGCAGGAATAATTTGCGAGTCAGGGGAATCCCGGAGTCAATGTCTGACCTTTTACAAACCATAACCAAGCTATTCAAGTCACTCCTTCCGGATCGCGACCCTGGATACTTTGCTTGTGATCGTATCCATAGAGCCCTGCGCCCCAAACCTCCTAATGATAAACCGCCTAGGGACATTATTCTATGTATGAAGGATTTCCTGACCAAAGAAGACATACTTAGAGCTGCTCGCAATACCCCAACGATCACCTTCGAAGGTTCGGTTTTACAAATCTTTCCAGAGGTTTCTCCGGCTACGTTGGAGAAACATAGAAAACAGAAAGAAATTACAACTGCCCTTTTCTCAGCTCGTATCCGCTATAAATGGGGCTTTCCTTTTAAGTTGATAGTTCCACATAATGGGAGCACATACATAGCTACATCCCTTCCCGAAGGTAGAGAAATCTTGGCCAAATTGGGCCTGGCGGACGCCCCATCACCTCAATGTCCACCTTCCACCCCTCGAATCTCTCCCATTTGGCATACTCCATCTCCACGAAGGGATAGAAGGAGAGTCCGACAAGAACCGGGTTGACAAGACCATGTCCACTTGCATATTACCTACTGTTTTGATAGTCCTTTGTAGGATGCTGCAACTTGTTATATGTTCATATATCATTATTTTTGATCTAGCGTGGTTGGAGATGTCGCCGCCTTGCTGAGGGGTGGCATCTCCGCTTCCCGTATTTTAAGGTGGCAGGGGTTGGGCTCGTTTGGCCCTTTGATAATATATTTTTCTATTTTTTCAGGGAAGGCATTTAGTCCACCTGATCCACAGTTCATTATGACTGAGACAGGAACCCGGGATACAGGAATGTTGCTCATTTGTATCTTTTACATCCTTAGGATGTGAATTTTGGTGGTCACTCCTGAGATATTTCTATATTTCTGAAAATTATGTTTGCTTTCTCAAAGATATCTGGATGTGTTAAAGTTTAACAAGGGTCTTTGGACGCTCTTAATACCGCCCACTAATTCATGGTTTTAAAACTCTTGAACACGTTACCCCACCCTGCCGACTGACATGGCCGGAAGTGCTACCGCCCAATTGTGGGGTGGCGGCTCCGTTTTCCATGTTTTACGGAGACGGGTTTGGGCCCATTTGGCCCTTTGATGTTTGAATTTTTTGTTTTTTCAGGTATGGCAAATTGCCCATCTGATTCATGTTTCTTAGCTATCCTCTTAATTGTAGGAGCTATTAAAGCTTCACCTTTACTGTTTTTTGTCTTCTCTTTTCAAAGCTTTAGTACATGATATTGGTTTTGTGCCGGTTTGTGGATGTCGCAACCCCCATACTGGTGTCTGGATGTCCCCTAGATCGGTATTACTGCCTATAACTATGTCTGATGTGGATTTACAGGTTATGTCTAGCCAAATAATTTTAGGAGATGTCTTTTCAATCTGTATTTTTATGCTGATAGCTATAATGTTTGTATATTATGGTAATGCAATGTATTTCACATAATGTCCAGGGTTTCAATTCACCAAATAAGCGCAAAACAGCTTTTCTTCAATATAAGCGACTAGGGGCTAAAATTATTTTACTACAGGAAACGCATTTCGCAGCCGCAACACATCCAACATACTTTCATAAATCCTATAAGCAGGGGTATTATACTTTACATTCCTCTAAAAGTAGAGGAGTAGCCATTTTTCTACATAACTCATTCCCCTTTGAGATTCAACATGTGTATCGTGATCCAGGCAGTAGGTTTATCATTCTTAAAGGCATCCTATCGGGTCATGAACTTACAATTGCTAATATCTATGCACCGAATTCGGCACAAGCTTCCTTTTTTTAAAAATTTTTTGGTGTTCTGGATAGGTTTTTGTCCCCCCATCTATTGGTGGGTGGTGATTTTAACCTGGTAGCAAACCCTCTTTTGGACCAAAGCTCTTCCTCGCAATCTTCTCAGGCTTTCCCAAAATCCCTTACTAAAAAGCTAGATGCCCTCCAGTTGGAGGGCGCATAATGCGGGAGCCAGGGATTATTCATTTTATTCTCACCCACATGACTCTTATGCTAGATTAGACTATATCTATTGTACCCCTATTTTACTAGCTAATTCTAGGAAAGCTTGTATTCACTTGAGCCCCTGGTTGGATCACAATATTATGGCCTTATCTATCACGTTTATAGGCTTGGCACCTACCCCCTACTCTTGGAGACTTAATGACTCTATGCTTACTGATGTTGACTCTCGTCAAGAGGTGGTTACATCCATTCAGGAATATTTTCAGTCTAACTCTACTCCTGATATATCTCCAGCCACACTATGTGTAGCTCATAAGGCGGTTCTATGTGGCCGCCTTATCTCTATGGCTTCATCCAGAAATAGAAAACGATGGGAGCAAATTCTACAACTTACCCGAGAATTAGAAACACATTATAGAAATCATATTGCTAATCCATCTCTTAATAAACAATTATCTCAAAAGCGTTTAAAATTGAATACTCTTTCTCAAAAGACTGAAAAAGCTCTCCACTGGTCGAAGGCCTCATTCTTGTTGCATAGCAACTCGGCATCCACTATGTTTGCAAGGAAATTGAATCACTCTCTACGCCCCCCACATATTTATAAGCTGTGCACTAACTCAGGCGCTATTTCATCTCTACCTCATGAAGTTTTGGGTATTTTTGAAAACTTTTATTCTAACCTATTAGCTCCTCCGCAGTCGAATTCTGTTCCACCATTCGACTCATGGTTGGATTCTATACCCCTCCCTGCTCTCACACCCTCTCAGATAGCCTCTTCTCTCTTAATGCCCCCTGTACTTTGGAGGAAATAACCTGTGCGAATAGCGCGCTAAAAAGTTCTACTGCACCGGGTCCTGACGGATTCACCGCTAGTTATTATAAACATTTTGCCTCTACGTTGGCTCCCTATTTGATAACTTTATTTAATGATGTTTTGCAGGGTGGTAAGTTCCCAGAGGAGATGCTATTGGCTAATATGTCTTTAATACCCAAACCACAGAAAGACCACCATTTACCACAAAACTATAGACCAATCTAAGTGATGAATAACGATCTGAAAATATTTAGCCGTATTTTGGCAGACAGGTTGGCCCCTATTATCTCCTCTTTGGTCTCTCCGGACCTATCGGGTTTTATTCCGGACAGATTAATTACTGATAACATTCGCCTCACCCTAAATGTTATTCAAGATGCCAATTTACATTCTAAAGAGGTTCTGTTGATTAGTCTAGACATAAACAAGGCTTTTGACAGTGTTCTTTGGCCCTATTTATTTTCCTTGCTACAGAAAATGGGCTTCAGTGACGAGTTTTTGGCTGGTATACACGCCCTATACAATTCTCCTAAAACGAGAATAAGGCTTCCTGGCTGTAATTCTAATTTTTTTACATTGGGTAGAGGTACCCATCAAGGCTGTCCTCTTTCACCCCTTTTATTTGCGCTGGTGTTGGAACCTTTGGCAATAGCAATTAGATCACATCCAGATATTTCTGGCTATCCATTAGTTTCACATTTCAAAATATGCATGTATGCTGATGATTTAATGCTTTTCCTTACCAATCCGTTAACTTAATTGCCTAATTTATGTGCCATATTGAACGATTTTGCTATAGCGTCAGGTCTTACTGTCAATTTTACCAAATCAGTGATTATGCCTGTTAGTGTTCCTGATTCCCTAAGTGCATCTCTCCGTAGCTCTTTTCCATTTCGTTGGGTCACAGATCGGATTTCCTATTTGGGTATTAATCTCACTCCTAGATACTCAGATATGTTTGCTGCTAATTATCCACCATGTGTATCACGTCTCTCTACTCTATTGAAGATTTGACATGGTTACCCTATTTCTTTTCTGGGTAGAGTCACAGCAGTTAAAATTAATATTTTGCCTAAACTACTTTATCTTTTTAGAGCACTTCCAGTTCCGGTCTCGAAAATGTTTTTTGGATCACTTTCAGCGGACTATTAATAATTTTATCTGGGGTAATAAACGTCCACGTTTTACTTAGTCTGTTTTGTACCGCTCGCAACGGATGGGAGGTCTCGGTCTTCCCAATTTTTGGCTATATTATCTCTCAGCTCGTTTTGCGCAACAATCACAATGGGCAACTGTTAACTCTCAGATCCCCTGGATCAAGTTTGAATCTCAATCTATACACCCATTTTACTTACCAGGTATATTGTGGTCTAAAATCTCCCCTCGATCGTTTATGTTTCATAACTCCATAGTGACCCATTCACTGACACTTTGGTCCAAATACAAATTTAAATTGAATCTGGTCTCCTCTATTCCCCCAGGTGTTTCATTTTTTGGCGATCCTACTTTTGTTGTAGCTTTTTCTTCTCCTCAAGCGTTTCGTTAGTGGTATGATCGATCTTTTATTAGATTATCTGATTTTCAAAGAGGAGGATCTTATATTACTTTTGATATGCTGCGCGTGTTTTTTGATGTTCCTCTTCGTGAGTACCATCGTTACCGACAGATTAGACATTTTTTTAATTCACATTTTGGCCTTATACCCTCTTCTCCAATTTCATTTTTTGAACGTATCAGCCGTGACTCTCCTAGGGGTAGGGGTCTTATTTCTGATCTTTATCACCAATCTTTGATCTGTCTTTCTCATACACCCCCTTTATATAGACAAAAATGGGAGGAGGATAGTGTTGCACTTTTTCAGCTGAGGATTGGGATTCCATGGTGGATAACATATGTAAGTGTTCTAGATCTCTTTCTGTTTGTGAGACTGCCCTCAAGGTTCTAACCAGATGGTACTATACCCCATCAAGACTACATGTATTGTTCCCACAAACATCCCCTTTGTGTTTCTGGGGCTGTGGCCTCACAGGTACATTGGTTCATATATTTTGGGATTGCCCGACCATATCTGTGATTTGGCGCAAGATATCTCAGGTGGCTACTTCACTAGCGGGTATCCCGGTACGATTGTCTATACAGACCTGTTTATTGGGTACTCATATCCCGGGGGTCTCTGATGCCACTATGAGACTGATACATACTATTTGTATTGCCACTTTATGGGCTATTGCCTTGCATTGGAAGTCCAATGCTGTACCATTGGCCTATGTTTTACGCAGGGTTGATGCGGTGATGCTCATGGAACGTATTCATTATACCTTACTGGATGGGATGCACTTATTTGATAAAAAAATGGGAATCATGGAGGGATTATAGACATTTATTGCATGATTACCAACATTCCAAGTGAAGGTTGACTGGCATATACTGTTGACAGATGTATCATTCAACCTACTTTATCGTCTATATATTTCATGTACTTGCAATCTATTCTTTTCTATTTCTTATGTTAATATACTTTTCTGTATTGTATTTTTCAAAAGTGCCTTGTTTTTGCTGTAAGCATCATTTGAAAATGTACTGTTGTTTTACAGTCTACTTTTGAAAAATAAAACTGTTTGTAAACAAAAAAAAAAAAAAAAAAAAAAAAAAAAAAAAAGGCCTGGTATTCAAAGTGGTTAGGGCTGCCTGACTGCTGCTGCTACCCCCTTGGTAGTCGATATAGGCCACAGCTGTAGCACTGTTCAATTGTACTCTGATCAGGTGACCCTGAAGAAGGGGGGTACAGTAATTCAGAGCTAGTTTTATTGCCCTAAGCTCCAGGATGTTGATAGGAAGTTTGGCTTTCTAGGGTAACCACATTACATTAACTGTGAGGGATTAAAATCCCCCCCCCCCCCCGCCAGCCTGTGAGGCTGACATCTGTTACCACCCTAGAACCAAATTCTCCATTGTCAAGGCTGGATTGGAAATCCAAAAAGCTATGGATTTCCTTGCTTGGCTAGAGAGGGGCATAGGGAGGTCGAGAGAAGGAGTGTGCTGGGTCCAGACCAATGGAATGTTGTGTTGGCAAGGACTTGTATGGAATTGAACAAAGGGTACAATCTTGAATGAGACTGCCATAAAGTCCAGAACAATTTGAGAATCACACTTGGGGTGTCTTTTTGATCTTATGATCCGAGCATGAGATCTTAGAGAATAAATTATGTTCTCCATTTTTAGGAGAAAAACCTTGGCCTGAACTATGCCCAAGTTTTCTAAGCAAAGAGAAATTTGGAAAGCAGACATTTGAAAGTTGATTACCTGAAGAATCTGAATAGTCATATGGATGTTTACAAGCATTGAAGGGGAGATGACTACTGAAGAAGAAGGTCTAGGCAACCTGTTATCTGAATGTTAATGTTGTTGAATTGGATTCCTAAAGAATATGTAATCCCAACATTTCTTTTACAAAAAGCTTTATTGAATAATAAGCAAAGATGAACAGACAATCGTAGCAAAAATTCAATGACCAACATTTACATATTACAATAAATGAAGGGAAGCTGGTGCAAGGCATGCATCGATAAAGGCAAAATCTGAAAAGTTTACATAGGTGCCCTGAGGGAAGGGATGGGGAGGGAGGTTGGGAGAGAACGGGTAACAGACCTTTGTGGGCAATGATAATGTAAACTCCAAAGGGAAGTATTGCTATATCAACATTATAATAAACAGGAAAGGCCCGAGAAAAGGCCGCATCAAAAAACAGTACATGCAGCGCAGAGAACAGCAGGTACAATCCGTAAATTATGTTTAAGAACAAAGTAAACAGAAGAGTAGAAAAAGACATAGTAGAGAGACATGGACAACACACACAGACACACAAAAAAAAAAAAAAAAAAGGGGGAGAGGGAGGGGCTCCGGGGGGGATCACAGCAGAATCCATCCTCATATCGATAAAAGGGACTGGTCGAATCTCGAGGGCTGAGCTATATCCAGCCAGGGACGCCATATCTGCAGAAATTTTGTATGGGTATCCAACAATATGGCCATCAGTTTTTCATTGACCATTATGAAGTTTATCTGATTTTTGACAGCCTCAAAGCTAAGGACAGGAGTCTTCCAAGCCCTCGCAATCGTCAATTTAGTTGCCATAAATAAATGTGATGCCAGCTGCCGTTCAGAGCGGAGAAGGCCCTCAAGTGGTTTAAATAGAAGAGCTTCATATGGATTACGCTTAATGTCTGTATGAAGAATAGTGCGGAGGAGGGCATATACCCTAATCCACAACCTGCTTACCTTAGGGCAAGTCCACCAGATGTGTGCCATGGTACCCAATTGTTGACATCCCCGAAAACAAACCGGGGAATAGGTAGGGATAAAACTAGCTAGACGGGCAGGCGTATAGTACCATCGGTATAGAATTTTGTAGGCATTCTCAAGAATAATGACATTCCTGGAACACTTAGATAATGTTTGGGTCATGAGCTGCCAGTCTTGTTGATCCAGGGTTCCCCCTAATTCCGACTGCCAACGCTGATGGTAGGAACGAACCGGAGGGGTTCTATAAGACATAATGGAAGAATAAATCAGGGAGATCAAATCTGGAGCATGAGGTCTATGTCTACACTGGCTTTCAAAAGGGGATAAACGGTATGGTCCCGGATGCGTACGTATTAGAGTATGAATAAAGTGACGAAGTTGAAGATAACCAAAATGTTCTCGGAGGGGAATGTTATAAGAAGAACGCAAAGTGTCAAAGTTAAGTATTCTGGTGGGGGATAGGAGTGAATGGACATCATAAAAACCATGTGTCTGCCACCAGACAAACTGCCTAGGGTTATCCTTACCCGGAGGGAATAATGGGTTATGCAATAGACGTATCAGAGGCAGATGAGGAGAAATAAGGCCAGCGGAGTATTTTACAGAATCCCAAAGATGAAGCGAAAGTGTCAGCGTTGGGCTAAGGTTAGATGGACGCTGAGAATTAGGGAGCCAGGGCAAGGAGGGGAGCGGTATCGGGTGAGAGTCCATCATATCTACTACAGCCCACAAGGGGAAATGGTGAGAAGCATGAATATGTGCTAAAGGAGCAATGTTAGCCGCCAAATAGTAGGACTGGAGATTTGGAACAGATAACCAGCCCGCATTCCGCCGCGCAAATAAATTATGTTTACTAATTCTAGGTCGAGAGGAGCCCCAAATAAAGGACAAGTTTTCGCTGATGTATACGCAATATATGCGAAGGTACTGAAACTGGCAGAACACGAAATAGGTATACTAGTTTAGGAAGATAGGTCATACGGATTGCATTAATTCTGCCGAACCATGATAACGGGAAATGAGACCAAGAGGACAAGAGCTCAGTCAACTCACGAAAAACAGTGGGAAAGTTAGCCTGATACAGTCCATCATATGTCGGGGTAAGCTTAATTCCTAGATATGGTAAGGCCGAAAGCCATTGGAAGGGGAACGTTTGCTTCAAAGTAGTCAAAAGTGGTGGTGGGAGGGTAACTGACATAGCTCTTGATTTAGCTGGGTTGACATGTAAACCTGAGAGGGTGGCAAAGGAATCGAGAGCTGCTAGCAGATTAGGCAAAGTAAGAGATTGACAATAATATGTCATCCGCAAACAACGATAATTTATGTTGGGAGCCTGCCACATCAATTCCCTTAATATCAGGATGTATACGGATTGCTTCTGCCAACGGTTCCAGGGCTAAGATAAAAAGTAAAGGGGAAAGCGGGCAGCCCTGTCTAGTACCTCTAGCAACCGAGAACGTAGAAGACTCAAATCCGTAGTATCTAAGCTTCGCTTGAGGGGATGTATATAGCGAAGAAATCCATCGCAGGAAGGAAGGGCCGAAACCAAAACGATGGAGGACTGACAGGAGATACGGCCAGGATAAAGTGTCAAAAGCCTTGTTGATGTCTAAGGATAAGAGCATCATATCGATTTTACGAGTATGGGCCAAATGTTGTAATTGTAAAATACGTCTGATAGCATCTCCGGCCTGCCTATGGGGAACAAATCCCACCTGATCCTTTTTAATCAGACGAGAAAGGAAGGAATTCAATCGAGTAGCCAAAATCTTAGTAAGAATCTTCATATCGATATTGATAAGAGAGATAGGCCTATAATTAGCCCAGGAAGAATGATCTCGATCCGGTTTAGGGATCATAACCACATTAGCAGTTAAAGAGTCCGGGGAAAAATTCGAACCTCCCTTCACCGCATTAAACATAGCGGCAAGGTGGGGAGCGAGCACATCAGCCAATTTCTTATAATATAGTGCCGTGTATCCATCAGGACCTGGGCGTTTGCCTGTTTTCAGTTCTGCTATACATTGCAAAACCTCAGATACTTGGATATTTCGATCCATCAGATCCTTATGGGCCGACGTTAAAGTAGGTAATGACAAACTAGATAAGAAGTCGGAAATAGACTGAGGGTCGGCCCGGGTGGGATCAGAGTAAAGTTTAGCTAGTCTGTGCCGAAACTCCTCCAAAACCGTTACTGGGTTGCTCGTAAGGGTATTGTGACGAGTACGTAAAGATATCGGTTTGGGGTGATGTGCAAAAGAACGCAATCTACGGGCCAACATAGAGTCTGGTTTGTTAGCTTTGCTATACCACTTCTGGCGAATTCAACGCAAGGAGCGCTCAGCCTCATCTGTTAAACACAGATCCAATTCTAAGCGAGCCTGATCCAACATTCTACGATTTGACGGGGAAGGTGACTGTTTAAACTGAGCTGACGCGGAAGTTAACTTCGATTCTAACTGACATTGCTTAAGCTGTCTTTCCTTCTTTCGCCTTGAAGCTATATGGATAATATGCCCCCTAAGAACTGCCTTGTACGCTTCCCACAATGTTACCGAAGAAGAGACAGAACCTGAGTTTAATTGGAAATATTCCTGAGACTTACGATGTAGCTCCGTCTGAATCTCCTTCAGTGAAAGCAAGGAATCATTCATTATCCATGAAGAGAAGGTCGGCCTGCATAGGAGAGATTGACAGACTACCAAAATAGGCTCATGGTCTGACCATGGGACTGTTAGGATAGAGATAGAACGAACCAGAGGAAGATGTTTACGTGAAACAAAGGCATGATCAATTCTAGAATGCGAATGATGAGGGTGTGAATAATAAGTGTAGTCTTTCCCCTGAGGATGAAATTCACGCCATAAATCTACCAGATCATAGGTAGTTAACGTCCGTACAAAGGACTTCGCTGAAGTGGAAGGGTCAGAGCGTTCTGTCGGATATTTATCAAGTGCAGGGTTTAACACTAAATTTGAATCCCCCGCCATCAGAAGCGTACCCCTTTGATGTGTGGCCAGGAGAGAACATAGATGTGACAGAAAAGGTCCAGGGTTGACGTTAGGAGCGTAATAAGACATTATGGTAACATCTATTCCATGGATCGTGCCCTGGAGCAGAAGGTATCTGCCATTGGGATCAGCAATACGCTTCACACAGACAAATGGAGTTTTACTATGGAAGGCAACCAATACACCTCTCTGTTTAGTGGGACCAGTAGCTTGAAATATCTGAGGGTAACGTGCATCAAAATATTTTGGGGCAGAAGTAGTGGAGAAGTGGGTTTCTTGCAAACAAGCAATGTCAACTTTGCGAGCCCGAGGAAACTTAAATATCTTTACCCGTTTCTGTGGAGAGTTCATCCCCTGGACATTCAATGATAACCAGTTCAACGACATGGATATCTAAAAGAAAGGAAGATAAAATCCACCACGATCCCCGAGAGCCCTGGAAACAAAAATTTGCAAAAACACAAGACATACATGACAAAGGACAAAGAGAAAGAAACTAAGAAGAAAAGAGAGGACAAGAAGACCTCTAATATACAAGCAAGATATCTTTAAATCATAGAGATTGATTCAAATAATATAGTAATCACCTGTGGGTAAAACACCCACATAAAGGCTAGGTAGCGGGCGGGACAGAAGACCAGACCGCTAGCCAGCTCGGAGGGGGACACGACCCTCCACCAGAACAACTCGGCATTGATATAAAATATATAAACATTATACAAAACAACTAAGGCTAATACACCTGTGAATAGACAATCCAAAACTTGCAAAAAACAATAAAGATCTCAACCAATCAATGCAGAGAAAAGTAACATTCACTCTTGACCGGAAGAGATATGGCACACGGAAATATAAAATCCCTGAACAAATCTAAATTCAAGTCCATCTAAATTCAAGTCCAGAGTGTGGCGGCGAGAAAAAAAAAAACCGCATGGGACTAAGCTACATAAACATCAGGTCGCAGAGATTTCCTGAAAGCGCTGGGCCTGTAAAGATCGAAGAGCCTGTGAACCGCTTTGACTAGGAGGAGGGTTACGCAAAGACTGAGAATTTTGATGACGCGTAGGTAGTAAAGTCTCCTCACTCTGAGACTGTGGCAACTCCAAGTTGAGCTCCCGAAAGTGACGCCGGAGATCCGCCGGTGTAGAAGCTTGAAATTGACGACCTTGAAAGGAAAAAGAAAGCTTGAAAGGGTTAGCCCCATCTGTACTTGATATCAGCTGACTGAAGAATCCGAAGATAAGGTCTCAAGGTGCGACGTTTGGCAATCGTGACTGGGGACAGATCCGCGAACAGATGGACAGAATGACCTTGAAACTCCAAAGCCGAACGATTTCGAGCTGCCTGCAGTAGACGTTCCTTAGTGCGATAGAAGTGAAATTTAATAATAATGTCTCTGGGGGACCCTCCGTGGACTTAGGTGCTAGAGCTCTATGGATACGATCAAACTCCAGACGCTCCAGAGGAATCTCAGGGGCCAGCTCCTGGAAAAGGGCAGTTGCAGTGCCCTGCAAATCGGTGATTGCCTCCGGGATTCCACGGATGCGGAGATTATCCCTGCGAGCTCTATTCTCAGCATCCTCCAGCTTATCTTTCAAAGTATCCAGCTCAGCATGTAGATCCTCCACTTCTTGTTCGTGACCCTCCAGGACTGTAGTTGCCAGATCCATGCGTTGTTCCAATTGGTGGGCGCAGAGACCCAGTTCTTTTAGGCCTCTCGCCAGATCAGAAGAAAGTTTACGCGAAGCAACAGTAATCTCCTCTCGCACTATAGCACGGAATTTGTGTAGTAAGACTTCGGGATGATGTTCAAAAGGATCAACCATCCCCGACGGAAATTGCCGCTGACTATCGCCATCAGACTCAGGGTCCCCTGGAAGTTGGGTGTTATCATCAGGCTCAGGCGGGCTAGGTATCAACTTGGCAATGTGGCCTTGTAAAGGGGATTGCTGTTTGGCCCGGTGTTTAAGTTTAGTGCGGGGGGTGCGGTTCATTTCCGAAAGCGGTTTACAGATTTCCAAGTCACCCCCAGACTATTGAAGTGTAATGTTAAGGTGTAGAAGCCCAATGGCTGAGAAGAATGTCACGGTGGCGCGGCCCAAGGAGGTCACTCTGGCATTTTCCCCCTTGGTTCGTGTACGTGTCCCCCACCGGGGAGGTATTCACAGAAGGTTCAACATAATGTTACAGTCAGTGAAATATAGATGGTTATGATATACAGGCCAGGTATGCAGACTGTGTAGAGGTTGCCAGAAAATATCCCAGACACCCCTGATTTATCCACTGGGGAAGGGGACTATGCAGCGTAATCCCAACATTTCATATTCCTGATGTACCAAAGACTTGTATGAAAAAGTATCCTGTTCTGTTTGTATTTCCTTTGTGTAGAAATTCTGGTCTTCCTGCCAGCCCTTCTGTTTTCCAATGAAAAACTGACCACACTAAGCAGGAGAACACACCGTGGTCAGTTCTCTAGCTATGCCATGAACTCAGCCTGTTCTCCTCCAATGATCAGACTTGTCCTAACACCCCTCTTTCATTTCTATTTTAAACTGAATGGGTTGTTTTAGAAAGTAAGGTTTACAATCATTTTAAAGGGGGCAAGAAGATACAGTCATGGCCATGTTCCCAATGCTACAGCCACTGCCCAATGCCCCCCAATAGAAGTTCCCCATAATAGCTGTCACTTTTGAGAAACAACGTGGCCATGCAGGGCTCAGTCCACATGGCTGCATCATTCATTCACAGTGTTCTTTGAATGAATGAACTACATGTCCTGACAGGCCTAGCAGCTGTCGACCTGTAGTTCTCAGTGAACTACCACAGCTCTCCGTGAACTACCACAGCTCTCCACAGCATTGAATCTTCTTGTCAATATATGTGCTTGCCCGTACATCCCGTACGGGCAAGCAAATATACTGACGGGTCTGCAGGAGACCTGCATAGCACCAGCGGTCTGCTGATCGCTGGTGCAGTGCTTTACAGGCTCCTGCAACCAAAAATAATAAATGCACATATTTTTACCTGCAAAAGAATGTGCATTTATTATTTTTGACCAAAAGGTGAACTTATCCTTTAATGCATAGTGTTTGTTGTGCTGATGGTTGCTGCTTTGACTCTTCCATAGTCTGCACTCCCCTACCCCTGTAGTAGTAATCTTCAATTGCTGCAGAGGTTTATAGAGCCGGAGGACCTTTCACAGACACTCATTAGGAGTGCCAACTATGCATTCCCTTTCTGCCCCCACCCCCCATCTCCATTCATAGAAGGTGTACTACAGCTTCTATGAATTAAAATCTATCTATGAAAGGAGGAAGTGGACCTTTCATTCATCTGCCTGTACTCCCGTTGCTTTACATTCATGGAAGCTATAGTACAGTTTCTATGAATACAGGAGAAAGGTGGAAAGGATCCCTTAGTTCTAAGAACCCTCACCAGCCACAGAGGGTTAGCACTGCAGGAGAGAGGGGAAATCAGAGGACATAACGTATTAACTAAATCAGCAGCCATGAGCAAAAGGGACACTCCACATTGATTGTAAATACTGTCCCTTGTAACTGATTTAATATCAAGTTTCTTCTAAATTAACTTAAAGATTAAGTTTGACTAAACTTAGTTTTTAAGGAACACAATTTTTCAATGCAAGCTTCTACAATAAAAATTCAAATGGTACAAAATTTATAGGTATAGAAAAATTTAGCCCTGGTTCACACTTGTGCAGACCGTGTTTGACCGGACACACCAGCCCATTCACTTGAATTGGCTGCTGTGCCTATGTTTTCCGCCAAAAAAAGTATGCAGCTTTTTAAAAACATGGGCAAAAAAAAAGTGATTTTCCTGTAGTTGAGATGTGTGGGGGTGGATAACATCTCATAAGAGCAGGGCGATTTTGCTGCAGGTTGTTGCGAGAACATTGGAAGGACTAATAAAATGAGCGAGAGGGAAACCAGGTGGATCCTTTTTTTTTTCTTCTTAATTTTATTAAATTTTAAGGTTTGGATACAAAACAGAGCCTGAGAGGTTTACTCTAATTTTATGTTGTGTCTCTGGGTGAGGGAGTGAAGAGAAATGTTCCCAATGGTACATAAACAGCAAAAAAAACACTTTGCAGTGGTTTTAACCCTCCCATACTCTATCCAAATTTGAAAAAAAAAAAATATAGATCCACTTTAAATCAGTCTCAGAACAGGTGTTGCCATTGGAAGATGTCCCCTTACCTCCGGCTCCAGTGACAACTGCAAAACTTTGGATTTCCTATATTTCTGTCCCAGGGCAAAGGTCAACAGGATGAACAGAGCTAATCCTATTAGCAGGAACCAGACAGTAATAAAAACCTGGCAAAGATTATTATCCCTCCATGCTCTATCCCAGGTTCTTCAAAATTTCAGTATGAGGGCCACATTGAATATTTTACAAATATTCAAAAGTCAAAAAAATCCCCATCAGAATTCTTACATTCCCCCCTCCCCCTTATTTATTGCTTTTTATTTATTACAGGTACTTACATAGCGCCATCAATTTGCGCAGTGCTTTACATTTATATTGTACATTCACATCAGTCCCTAACCCTCAAGGGGCATACAATCTAAGGTCCCCAACTTACATTCATACATACTAGGAACAATTTAGACAAGAGTCAATTAACCTGCCAGCATGTCAACCAGCTGTTAAATCCAATTTACAAGAAAAAAAAACAAAATAAAAAAAGAAGATGCAATATTGATCACCAGGGTTTTGCTGGCGGTATCACATGCAGTATTTTTTCAGATGCAGCAAGGGGGTCCCCCCCCAATCCCTAGGATCCCTTAGGATTGTGGGGGGATCCACAAGCCATTTTTCTTTAATTATTATTTTGTTGTGGGGTTTTCCTTGAAATCCATACCAGACCCAAGGGCAACAAAATTACTGCGTTATTTTACTGAATTTTTTCAGCAGTTAATTAACCGCTTCCTGAACACCCTATAGTAGAACTACTGCTACAGGGAGGCAGGGCTGCGCAAAATCACATATATATATATATATACACACACAGTATTTTGTATTTCTGGGTAGAGGGCATGCGCCATTGGCAGCTTCAGCTGTCGATCACCGGGTCCCGGACGGCGATTCAACGCTGGCACCCAGTGATCGGCAAGTATCACTGATGGGGGAGAGGTCTGTATGTAAACAATACAGATCTCTCCTCTGTCAGCTCCAGCATACTGCTTTATATGGCTCTGCATAGCAGAGCCAAAGCAGTGTGCTTCCATAGTAAAGCGCAGCACACAGTAAAACACACAGCACACAGTTTACCCTTTGATCGCCCCAGCTGTTAACCCCTTCCTGTCCAGTGCCATTAGTAGTGTCAGTGCTTTTTATTAACACTGATCACTGTACTGGTGTCACTGGGGATGTCAGTGATTCCAAGTCAGTTCCCCCCCAGTGTCAGAATGCCCGTTGCAGTCCCGCTATAAGTCGCTAATCGCCGCCATTACTAGTAAAAAAAAAAATCCCAGTATATATACCGCCATTTGTAATCGCTATGTCTTTCACGTAAACCAATTCATTAACAAGTATTGGGATTTTTTTTTAGCAACAACATGCAGCAGAATACATTTTGGACAAAATTTATGGAGGAAATTTGAATTTTGTTTTATTTTTTACTGGACATGTTTAATGGCAAAAAGTCAAAAATATTGTTTGTTTTTTTTTTCTCAAAATTGTCAGTCTTTTGTTTATAGAGCAAAAAATAAAAACACACAGGCGATCAAATACCACCAAAAGAAAGCTCCATTTGTGGGGGAAAAAAAAGACATTTCATTTTGGTGCAGCATTGCATGACCGCGCAATTGTCAGTTAAAAAACACAGCACTGTAACACAACAATGGTCTGGTCAGGAAGGGGGTAAATCCTCTGCAGGGCAACTGGTTAACTCTTAGTGAATTGACCCCATTGACCCTCCGCTCTACCCAAACATATATTTCATTTAAAATAAAATGCTTTATATTCTCTAGAAATCGTCCATGCATGGTATGAACATTCAACACCCCTTCCAAGGGAACAGATTGACAGCTGCTAGGTATCCCTTCCACACTTCTTGCACATCAGGCCTCCCATAGGCGAGATTGGGAATTGTCACACAATCTCGCCTATCTTTGCCCAAGTATCTCCGTAGGTATCATCCTAGCCCATTCAGTAATCTAACCCCATGACTGCCATTGTCACTGCACATGTAGTACTTTGTCAACGACAAGCCCCCGTCCAAACACAGAGCACTGCACCCAGCTGCCCTCAACATACAAGAGATGGGTACAAGCCCAGCAGCACAGACGAACCTCAAAGCAGCCCCACCACACTGACCTGGCTAGCTTTGTAGAACTGCTTCTTCAGCCCGGCCACCGACATTCCTGCAAGTGTCCCGCCGTATAACAGAAGTTCACTGAACTTGTACAACTCGAGCCGTTCTCAGATCCCGGCTCAGGAAATTACCAGAGTTCACTTCCGGTATGGGGAAAGGAAGCGGGGGAGGGCAGTGCGATGTACTGCTGAGGACCAATGGCTGGATCCTGCTGAGAGTTAGCCTGCTCAATGTATTTCTACGTGAGCATGGCTTCCTTCTATTTCCCGAGGACGTGGCAGGTTCGCCTACAAACTATGCTGAAAGTTCAGGGAATGGAAGCTGTCCAATACTTTGGCTGCAGCTCTTAACATTAATTTCCTCTTATCATTGGTAAGGGAAAGGGATACTGAGAGGTTCAGCTGAAAAGTGGAAACCTGTATGAAATACTGGCATTTTCCTTTCCTGGCACCAATCCATGGCAACATACATGTAGTAGTAACCCTGCCCACAGGACCGGTGCATTCCTGTTGTATGCTTACAGTTGCCACCTCATCCCTTTAAACCCAAACACATCAATTCCACAGGTTGCGAGCTAATGAAGGTGGTAATTAAACTCAGTGCTTTAACTGCATTAAATTAGCCTCAGAACCTGTGTAATGTTCGGTTTTAAAAGGATGAGGTGACAACCCTGGGTATGCCACCATGTAGGCACTAAGAAAACAAAAAATTGTATCAAATACTGTCAGTTTTCAGATCCGTAAGATGTTCCCTTGGAGATGCAGAGAGGAGGTTGGCTCTGTACTCTGTGTCCTTTGGTCCTGCCACTCACTCTGTGACTTCTGGACTGAAGTTTGATGTATTATTCAGAAATTCATCAATTATGAGCTTCCACGTGACCTGACATTTTATTCTACTGCATCACCATACTGTCCCAGGAAAGACCTACAGCCAATCAATTCTACCATCATTAGTGACTGCAGCGAGAAGCCACATCCCGCTTCTCTAAAAACAAAAATTATCATTGATCAGCATCTGGTTAAAAAAGTCAAAGAAATGGAAGACTTGGTTTCACCCTCCTTCACCCCTACTCAACACCCCTTCCCCTAATATTTGTTCTGAAAAAGGGTAGAAACCCCTGAGTGCTGTGCTGTGTGGGGTACTTATGATCCTACTAACAGATTCTTTTATACTTGACCTTATTACTAAATTCTAGACTTCTTGTTTGCTATTGTTGTGTCTACCATGGATTTTGCATTGTAACTGGCACTTCTTGTTGTACCCAATGTTATAACTGCTTATATTAATATGTTATGAGACCTCTGTACAGTTGCCTCTTGGTAAATAAAAAAACAGTAAATTAAAAAGGAAAAAAAGTGATTTAACTATCCTGGAGCAAACTTGGCGCCATGTATGCTGCCATGTTGGGGCCAGGAAAATGTTTTCTCTCACAGGACAGGGCCAGGAGGTTTTAACATCATACTATTAGTGGAGAAGTGTTTGGTTTGTTAAAGCTGACCTCCAGACACAGAACAAATGTTTAACTGCTTGTTGCCTGCCCACAGCACATCTACATACCCATACGTACACCTTTCTTCTGGGTTTTGGGCACACATGATCGCACCCCCTGCTGACCCATGCTGTGATTGAACACAGTTTGTGTTTTTCAGCAGGTTTCAGCCAATGATTTTGACTGAAACCTGCTGATCAGCTGTGGCCAATCACAGCACAGAGTTCTGTGTTTACAAGCACAGACGATCTGGCCGTTTCACACACATTACACTTGTTAGACACTTCATTGCCCCTTGATGTTCACAGTGTCATTAGTACAATGTACAGTATTATATCTGATAACTGTATTAGTGTCACTAGTGACACCAGTGTCAGTTAGTGTCCCTCCCAGCCATTATCTGTTAGCGCTAGATTGCCTGCCACACTATAAGTCACTCAGACCTGCTTCCCTCCCTCTTCACTGGCTGTGAGTGAAAGCAATGGGAGCGAATAGCTCCCGTTGTGTGTTTGAGCCAATGAGGAGGGAGAGAGGCCCTGCTCTTGTGCACATCACTGGAATAAAGAACAGGCTTAGGTAAGTAGTAGGGGGATCTGGGAAGGAGCAGCGCACAGATGGTTTTTTACCTTCGTGTATAGGATGTGTGGCGTTAAAAAAAAACAGCCTTTACAACCACCTTTAATTATTTTCCTCAGTACATACAAAGGATATACACTCACCAGATACTTTATTAGGAACACCTGTTCAATTGCTTGGTAACACAAATTGCTAATCAGCCAATCACATGGCAGCAACTCAATCCATTTAGGCATCTAGACGTGGTGAACACGAATTCCTGAAGTTTAAACCGGAATGGGGAAGAAAGGGGATTTAAGTGACTTTAAATGTGGCATGGTTGTTGGTGCCAGATGGGCTGGTCTGAGTAGTTCAAAAACTGCTGATCTACTGGGATTTTCACGCACAACCATCTCTAGGGTTTACAAAGAATGGTCAGAAAAAGAGAAAATATCCAGTGAACGGCAGTTGTGTGGACAAAAATGCCTTATTGAGGTCAGAGGAGAATGGTTCAAGATGATAGAAAGGTAACAGTAACTCAAATAACCGCTCGTTGCAACCAAGGTATGCAGAAAAGCATTTCTGAACACACAACACATCAAACCTTGAAGCAGATGAGCTATAGCAGCAGAACCAGGTACCTTGTTACCACACCGGGTAACAAGGTGTATCTAATAAAGTGGCCAGTGAATGTAAATCTACTATGTGTGCACCAAATGTCTTTGTAAACTTAAATACTGTCTTGTAAAAGTAACAGTGATTTCATCACTGCGCTGTACATAGCCTGTGCAGGCAGCAGATCTGTGGGAGGGGCCCAGCAGCTCCACCCACTGCAGAAAATGAAGGAAGGTGGCGGAGACCAGACCAGTCACCCTGCACAAAAAGAAAGAGAAGCAGTGACCAGTCTTTAGGCCTGGTTCACTCTAATGCGATTTCAGAAGCAACTTGGGTAACACAAAATTGCATGACAATCACATTGATTTCAGTTGTGCCCATTTATGTCAATGCAACACAATTGCAATGCAACTTTGGGGAAGGTACCGGTGTTAGTTTAGTGCATAGCAGAGTGATTTTGTGCCCCATATACTTCAAAGAAAACGCACCAAAAATGCATGGACACGTGTTTTTGCCAGAATTTTGTATAGTCTCCTTCTAAACACATCCACATCAAAAACATACTAAAAATAGGGTCAAATCACAGCTGCACTGGTGGTACCTAGCTTTATAACAGGAGCTGCCTGCACAGAGGCAATGTTCCATACTGAATTACTGCACAGATCTGAAAGAAATACACAAAACACACCAAGATTCAAGTCAGAATACACATGCCTCTTGTATTAAGACAATATTTTCTTGGAGTTCTGCTTTAAAGCTACAGGTTTTTTTTAGATACAGCGCCAAACACATTAGGTAATGCTTGGTTTACAATAGCCTGTAAGGTAAAACACAGCGTTCCACCTTGGGGCAGCCAGCTATCAGTGTGAGTTCCAGTAGGGAACGGTGTATTTCAGCACAATGCATTGCTTACTTTGTTTTAAAGCTCAATTTTGGGTAAAATATCCTATCATCCCTCACTCTACCTAATCCTGCCAAGCATTTAGATGTCCTTGCGTGGTGAAGTCAGTTATATTCACCTGAGTCTCTCCATCCACTTCAGAGCTGCATGTTAACCCTTGCTGTCCATTCCCCTTCACTCCTCTTCATCTTTCTTGTGGATCCTAAGAGGATTTGTACACATCATGTACCCCGGCAGAAAGTATATCAGAAAGAAGGATTTGGCGCTGGATGACCACGTGACTACACCCTCACGTAAGTGAAAACGTGGGTTTGGAGAGATTTTTTTAAGTATCACATAGTGACTCTTCATTTATATTCTCGCACAGCAGCACAGAGTGGAAATATGTAGACATTCTGTATTGTAGTGTAAACATGGCACATAGAAACCAATTGTTTTTTGCTTGCCCTAGCAGTGACCAGTGGGGAAAACCATTGGTCATTCTAATGGTGTGTATCCCATAATCTGCAGGTAGCTGCATCTGGTAAACGAATATAAAGGCTTATAACTAAAGCAGACCCATTAACCACTACACATTATGACAAATAATAAAAAAATGCATTTTATTAATAATAATAATAATAATAATTCATATTAAAAAAAACTGTTAAAAACAAAGTACCATATAAATACCATGTCCCTACCCAAGGCTCCATTCATACAAGCCATACTACAGTGTACAGCCGAGTTTATGTGCATGGGGATGTGCGGGCAGTGCCATTGACGTCTGACGCAGCTGCTACATGGACCCATCTACTGCTCTCAATTTAACAATGGTGCAGGTGCATGGCCCCAGATGCACACGGCATAAGTTCGGGGACATGCACCTACATGGATGTCAAATTGTTAGCAGTTGCTGTGTAGCCCCGTGTGTCCCAATTGACATCGCTGGGACTGCCTGCACATGGATGAACGAAACACCTGTGCTTCCCCATGTGGGTAAACACAGTCCTCGCACAGGTGTATGCTGTAGTACACCCTGTGTAAATAAGGCCTGATTGATAAGTTATTACAAATTCATCCGAGACTGGGGCTGCATGATTTCATGTGTTTTGCACTGAGGAGAGGCTTCCGTCTAGCCACTCTGCCATAAAGCCCAGATTGGTAGAGGGCTGCAATGATAGTTGTCCTTCTGGAACTTTGTCCCATCTTCACACAGGATCTCTTGAAAACCCCTCCTCCTTTCCTTTTTTGACAGCAGAGGGATTAGAACACCTGATAGTTTTTATAGCTCTCTGTGACCCCATTAGGGAGATTCCCCCTCTCTATTTGTCCTGCTTGCCATTATCATTGAAAGTGCAAGTAAAAGAAAATTCCAGATTTTAGGTTGTCCCTAGAAAAGTAATAGAGTGAAAATTTTCCAATGGGGTCACTAGTTCTGGTGACCTTAGGCTCCCCAAGAAATTCCCTTAATTTTCAGGAATTTCCTCTCACTTCCTGTTTGGCTATGGGACAGGAAGTAAAGGGAAATCTCCACAATAGGACACAGATGGTGAAAAAAAATCTGACAGCAGTTAAAATTCTCCAGGGGGGTGTTTAAATAATATACTTATCTTTCCCTGCCTACATCCCGCAGAGCCTAAGTAAGGGTGATGTCATCCTCTTCCTAAGTAACTCTCAAAGAATGTTGAGTACCCCAAAGTCTTGTGAGAAGGTGATACTGTGCTGTGCAGGGTCGCCTTGCAAGATCTGGGCTACTCCACATTCCCAGGGACTTGTCAGCAGGTGGGTGACGCCACCCCAGGGGCGGACTGACCATTTGGAAACTCCTACCCGGGGTCAGTAGGGGGCCCCATGAGATGCCCCTGGTACCCTTTTCATAGGCTTTTTTGAGTTTGGGCAAGGACACGGGCCCCATGATCCCCTATTTCCCGGGAGCCCCATGAGTTGTCAGTCCGCCCCTGCGCCACCCCCTTTAAAAATTAAAAAAGTCAGGGAAAGGCGAGTATATTTTTTTTAGGCTACATTCGCACAGGTGACTCAAACAAGTGCAAATGACAGTGGCAGGAACCTGCTGATCCCTGCAGCTGTTTCAGCCACATGCGGTGAGCTGCTAGCTATCTGTGGCTGTCTGCCAGCCGGTGATGAACTGCAGTGTTCACTGTTGGACGCACAGAAAGTGGGTCCAGCAGAGATCACCGTAGATAATGGCTGGCTAGGTGGACAGACACAGATAGCTGCAGCCGCCAACCTGTCATTGAAGTGTACAGGGCTCAGCAGTCGCAGCTATTGGCTCACAGATGGCAGAAATAGCTGCAGGAATCTGCATATTCCTGCCACTGTTGCTGCACCAGCGCTAGTCACCCTTGCAAATGTAGCCTAAAGCAGCAATTCAGAAAGGGAGGCCACAATGTCTAGGCAGACCTTGCCTGAAGTGCAAGATCTGCATTAAGATCAGGCTACATTTCAGGGCAGCACTTACTTAGTAGGCTTTTCATTTAGGTGGTGGTAGTAGTTTATGAATTGTGTACTTTTTGGAGTGTGTTTGGCCAGAGGGTGTTTCTATTGGTATACAGTGATTAGAGCACAACAGTCACTTGCTGCTGGCAGTCTGTGAGCTGCACCCTACTGCACCATTTACAAAGTAAATTAAAAAAAAAATGGCAAAACAGTGTGCACCAATAATATCCCACACCATCACCCCAGACTCCCCGCATCTCATCATCATCATTCCAACCTTTCTAAAAAAAAATTAGCATTACAGATAGGTAAAAGTGACCGGTAACATCACAGTTTGCAGGCAGTGGAAACAGGTCTAAAATTGATGACAGTTTACAGGAAGGTTGATTTCTAAAAACTTTTTTAACAGTCTAACCTACAGGTATATTATCTGAGGGTCCTTGTTCTAATATTTTTGGAAGATACCTCCCTGAAGCTTCTGTATCTAAATCCTATTAAAATACCTGACAGCTGTACCTCTAATTGTTTGGGATAACACCATCCTGTTGCCTGTACCTCTGTATTTAAGACTTCTTGGTGCTGATATCAAAATACCTTAGGGCTGTAGCGCTAATTTCAGATTTCTTTATTAGGAATACTCCTTCCTATGAACTTTCCACTCTGCATGTAATTCTGGTAGCCCTTCATTTCAAACAAACCTGTCTTGGGTCAAATGACAGAAAAGTCTTTTTTTTTCTCTGACATTATAAAAAATAACATTTTGTGGCTACTACTTCACATGTGCAGTATTTCATACTTCATTTTGTGACAAGAGCTTCACTAGCAGCCCTTCAAAGGGCCACAAGTGAACATCCAAATTTTCTCAAAATTGATTTTAATGTAATTTGCCTGTTAGGTTGATGACCATCAGGATAACCATTTTTTTGTTTTGTTACTGTGCGAGATTTGAAGATTAAACCACATCTTTTGCAAGGTCACCGTTTTTAGTTTAACTGTCACTTGCCCAGTTTTACTATCTCTATATATTCTGTTCATAAATTTGGGCTGACAGCACATGAATAACGTCCTTACAGGATGTCTCCAACTTACGACCTCAATGCACTGTTTAATTGGGCAATTATGTGGTAACTGAGGTTTAATGTTGATAAATGTAAGGTTATGCACTTGGGGGCTAAAAATATGCATGCATCATACATACTAGGGGAAGTACAACTGGGGGAATCAATGGTGGAGAAAGATCTGGGAGTTTTGGTAGATCATAAGCTTAATAATGGCATGCAATGCCAAGCTGCGATTTCTAAAGCAAGCAAAATCCTCTCTTGTATTAACCAATTCAATATCGGGCAATTTTACACCTTCCTGCCCAGGCCAGTTTTCAGGTTTCAGCGCTCTCACACTTTGAATAACAATTGCGCAGTCATACAACATTGTACCCAAACTAAAATTTTATAATTTTCTTCACACAACTAGAGCTTTCTTTTGGTGGTATTTAAACACCGCTGGGGTTTTTATTTTTTGCTAAATTAACAAAAAAAGACCACAAATTTGGAAAAAAACACACGTTTTTCTTTGTTTCTGTTATAAAAGTTTGCAAATAAATAATTGTTCTTCATAAATTTAGGCCAAGATGTATTCTGCTACATGTCTTTGGTGAAAATAACCCAAATTAGGATGTATTTTTTAGTTTGTAGGAAAGTTATTCAGTTCACAATCTATGGTATAGATCTGAATATTAATCAATCGTGAAGTACTGACGGCCAATCTAATTTCTTGAGGTCCAAGAATGTCAGAACAGTACAGATATCCCCCAAATGACCCCTTTTTGCAAAGTAGACAGTCCGGCGTACTTCATAAGAGGCATGGCGAGTTTTTTGAAGTTGTATTTTTTTGTCATAATTTTTCAGAAAATTAAAAAATTGTCACCAGTGCAGTACAGCGTCATCATATAACTGGCATGGCGGTGATCAGGGACACTGACTGGTGACAGTATGAAAAAAAAAAAATATATATATATATATTTTTTTTTTTAATTAAATTTTCACTATGACCAAAGTAGTACAATGTAGTATCATAGTAACATTGTACTACTTTGGGGAAGTGATCAGTATTTTCTTTTTTTTTTTTTACACAATTTGCTTATAGCAAAGAATTACTTTGCTATAAGCAAGCATTTACCTGAATGACATCGATTCATTCAGGGTTTTTTTTGTTTTTTTTGTGCTTAGCTGTGATTTTGCCATAGCTAATCACATGACATGTGCATGTGATTAGCTGTGACCATTCACAGCTAGACACTAGTATACAATGGATGGCATGAATGACGCCATCCATTGTACACAACTGTCATGTGACCTGCTGTGATTGGTCACAGCAGGTCACATGGTAACGGCAACGGGGGCCGATACTCAGATCTGTCATCGGCCGTGTCCGAGGTACACGGCCGGTGGCAGATAGCGCCGCTGCGCGGCTCTGCAGGAGCGCAATCTGCGCATGTGCGGGAGGACGTCATATGGCGTCCACCCAGAACGCTGATGACATTTGCCGGCCGCCATTCGGCCATAGGGCGGGCAGCAAATGGTTAAAAGAGGTATAGACTCCAGAGAGAGAGATATCATTTTACCCCCTGTACAAATCATTAGTAAGATCTCAATTGGAATATGCAGTTCAATTTTGGGCACCAATTCACAAAAAGAACATTGGGGAACTGGAGAAAGTACAGAGAAGGGAAACCAAACTGATACGAGGCATGAGGAAAGATTAGAGGAACTGAATTTATTCTCTCTTGAGAAGAGGAGATTAAGGGGAATATGATCAACATGTATAAATACATCCGTGGTTCATATAGTGAACTCGTTGTAGAGTTATTCACCCTGAGGTCATCACAGAGGACAAGGAGACACTCTTTACACCTGGAGGAAAAGAAGTGTAATCTCCTAATACGGAAAGGTTTCTTCACAGTAAAAGCTGTGAAAATGTGGAATAGACTCCCTCGAGAGTTGGTTCTGGCCAGCTCAGTGGATTGCTTTAAAAAAGGCTCTTTCTTGGATTCACAGAATATAACTGGTTAGTAACATTTATAGGTAAAGTTGATCCAAAGAATATCCGTTAGCATCTCGGGGGATCAGGAAGGAATTTTTTTCCCTTGCAGGAGCAAATTGGATCATGGTTTGCTGGGGTTTTTGCCTTCCTCTGGATCAACTGTGGGTGTAGAATTATAACTTTTTTTTTTAATGGCTGAACTGGATGGACGTTTTGTCTTTTTTCAGCCAGACTAGCTATGTAACTATGTGCATTGATCATGTAGTTTCATGATGTCATTTGTTGCCATTTTCAAGCAATCAAGCAGAAGTTAGGATCCATGGCTCTCCAAAACAACATGGTCTTTCCCACCAAACTGCATGTTCAATATCAGGGCACGGTGCATTCCTTAACAGCCCTGGGAAATATTGTGGAAGAGCTCCACACTCTGCCTCACATGGGGTCTTCTCCTGGTAAAGAACCCAATACTTCATTTTGAAACAGTGTGGCTGTAGGCTCCTTCTTCCCATTTGAACAGACCACATTGTGGTTACCAACACCTGTAACCTAGTGTACCATGCATTGTTATCACTACCCTATTTGCTTGAGACAAGTTCCCCAACCCAACTGATTGTTTGGGGATGTGGCTCATTTAAATTGGAGGATAGTTGGGCAAGGCCATTTTAGTTAGCCAGGCTCAACTGTTAGTCTGTTGCTTTCTGTATTGTACAGTATGCATTTGTATTGTTTTGTCCAGGACTTGTGCTCCTTGACTACCACTTGAAAGGTGGGTTGCCCTGCTTGGATTGCCTTTCAGTCCTGTTCACAAACCTATTAGTACATTGGCTACAGTGGTCATGTGGAGTATATGCATGGCTTGAACTCAAAATATAAACCTACGCATATGTTTGAACTTCTCCCTATGCATGCATGGGTTTTCTCCTGGTACTCCAGTTTTCTAAGACACTCCATAGATATACAGGTAGATTAATTGGCTCCTGTCTACATTGTCCCTAGTATGTGTAAGTATGAATGTGAGTAAAAAGACAACAAGGAGAAAGCAACGCGGGATCCTCGTTACATAAACAGTATGTGTATTCAGTAAAAACAATATAGCACACTTACATGTACAAATCTTGACAATAAGCATCAGTGGAGGTGAGGACACTGCAGGGTTGTTAGCGAAGTGGAGATTTTCAAAGACTGCAAGGCTGTGTAGCTCTAGCCGGCTCCAGAGAGATCGGGCAGCATGACAGCTGTCACACATGTCTGCCAATGGTCAGCGTCCTGCAATGAATCGGCTGCCTCCTGTAACACGTTTCAGAGGTCTTTGATGGAGGAGTACATAATGAAAATGAAGGGATGCCCTTCATGAAAATTGATCAGCACTGTTATAAGCAATCATAGTGTAACAAAACAAAAACAAAAAATCCTGATTACATCCTCAAGAGTAGTATGGCGTAACATTTTGAATTAAACATTGAACCAAAAAGTTTTTGTTTATTTTTTTTAACACACTATCACCAGTCAGTGTCCCTGATCACCTCCACACCAGTCATATGATGATACTGTACTGCGCTGATGACAGTATGCAGAAAAAAATAAAAAAATAATTTTATATATATATATATATATATATATATATATATATATATACACACATACATACACACACATTATTTAATTTCTTTATTCAAAAAAAGTGCCAAAAATTACAGCTTTGAAAAACTAACTATGCCACTTACTAAATACTCTGGGGTGTCTACTTTTCAAAAAGGGGTGATTTTGTGTGTCTCTGCTAAGCAATCCTGATTGATTAATTGGCAATTCCCCCACCCAACTCAGTATAAATTTAGGTCTTCCTTAAAGGCAGGGGTAGCATTGGCAACTATCATCTTTGAATAAAGTATTGATCTTGGATTGAGTATTACACTTCGGCTCTGCACTTCAGCAAATGCACAAAGCGAGAAACCACAACAGACAACTTCAAATACTAATCAGACTACAGGTGACCTTTTCCCCATCCAGCTCTTTCAGTTCTTATCCAGTCTGCTTCATGTCCACTCTGTAACATGCACTCCCTACTCCTTCTACTCACAGTTGTATCCTCTCTCTTTCACCCCTCTTCTCCACCCCACAACTTATATACAGTATATATATATATATATATATATCTCACCCTCACTCCTATCTTCACCTTATTACTGTACTTATCAACTGCTGCTAATTCTGAACCCACACAAATAAATCCACCAGAACACTGGAACCTGTCCCTCCCTATAAGTCATACCCCCATATTACCTCCCTCACCTTCTGCTTCTAGCAACTGGAGACATTTCCCCAAATCACGGGCCGCCATCTTTTTCCTTTGATCAACACACCCGGCACCCCCTATCCTCCAACAGCAGCCGCAATCCACACAATCTGGTTACTAATCCTCTTCTTCCTAGCACCAGCCTCTTTTCCTGTGCCCTCTGGAATGCCCGCTCTGTCTGTAACAAACTCACCTCTGTCCTTGAGCTTTTTATCACAAACTCCTTTAACTTGCTTGCAATTACGGAAACCTGGCTTTATGAATCTGACTTTCCCTCTCCTGCTGCTCTCTCCCATGGTGGTCTCCTCTGGACTCACTCTCCCAGGCCTAGTGGATGGAAAGGAGATGGAGTAGGAATCCTTCTATCCCTTCAAAGCACTTTTAACGTACTCCATTCACCTCCCTCTCCTCTTTTGAAGTTCACTGTATTCGTTTGTTTTCTCCAGTTTCTTTAAGAATTGCTGTAATCTATCGGCCTCCTGGACCGGTATCAAGCTTCCTTGATGCCTTCTCTGCCTTGCTGCCTTACTTTCTCTCTTCTGAAATTCCCACTATCATTCTTGGTGACTTCAACCCTGTTAATCTTAACACTCCTGCTAACTTTAAACTTCTGAGCCTAACCACTTCCTTTGACCTAAAAGAATGGACGCGGGCTTCTACTCACTCCAATGGTAACTGCCTCGACCTTGTATTCTCCTACCTATGCACTCCTTGCAACCTCACCATCTTTCCTCTTCCTCGCTCTCTCTCTGATTACTCCCTTATTAGCTTCACTCTCTCCTTGTCTTCCAACTACCAGTTACCCGTAGAAACCTTCCTTATCTTAACCCTTCTCTTCTTTTTTCAGCAACAGATTGTCTCTATGACAAAATCTCAACCCTGTCCTGCCCCAACCTGGTCTACAATAGTTCACTGTCATCCACCCTGGACACATTGGCCCCCCTCACTACACACAGAATTAGGTCCCGACCACTACAGCCCTGGCAAACAGACAATACCAGATGATTTAAAAAACGTAGCCGTGCTCTGGAGCATTTATGGCGTAAGACTAAGACCCAGCAAGACTTCGACCAATATAAATATGCCATTCAAAAATACAATTCTTGTCTCCACACTGCCAAACAGCCCTATTTTATCACTCTCATTAATAACCTCTCATGCAATCCCCGTCAACTCTTTTCTACCTTTAAATCTCTACTTTGTCCTTCTTTACCCCCACCCATTAACTCACTCACTGCACAGGAGATCGCTAATCACTTCAAAAATAAGATTGATACAATTTGTGAGAAGATCTTCACTGTACAGATATCTCCCTCACCCTACACCTGCACAATCTATATTTCCCTGGTTTAACCCAGCTACTATAGAGGAGGTTTGTAAACATTTTTCTAAAACCCATCTAACCACCTGCCCCCCGGACCCTGTTCCCTTGCAAATACTACAGTCACCCTCTGGCTCAACCCTTCATTCTTTAACTCATATCTTCAATCACTCCCTTTCTACTGGCATCTTCACCAACTTGCGTTAGTCACCCCCATACTTAAAAAGGTCTCACTGGACCCCACCAATCTTAGCAACCTAAGACCCATCTCCTTACTCCTTTTTGCCTCCAAACTCCTTGAACATCTAGTCTACAACCGACTGAGCTGCCACCTTACTGAGAATAATTTTCTCGATCCCCTTCATTCTGGATTTTACCCACAACACTCCACAGAAACTGCTCTCCTAAAACTCACAAACAACTTACTAACCGCTAAAACCAATGGTCACTATTCCGTACTTTTACTATTGGACCTCTCTGCTGCCTCTGACACAGTTGACCACCCCCTCCTCCTCAAAAAACTCTATTTACTTGGTCTCCGTTACTGTACTTTCCATTGGTTTGAATCTTATCTATCTCACTGCACTCTCAGTGTCACTTACAACTCTACCTCCACCTCTCCTACTCCTCTTACTGTCGGGGTCCTCCAAGGTTCTGACCTCTCCTATTCTCAATCTACACTTCTTTCTTGGGTCAGATGATAGCTTCCCATGGTCTCCAATATCATTTCTATGCTGATGACACACAAATCTATCTCTCTACTCCTCAGCTCACCCCATCAGTTTCTACACGTATCACCAATTTACTAACAGACATATCAGAATGGATGTCACACAACTTCCTAAAACTCAATCTATCCAAAACTGACCTCATAATATTTCCTCCCCCACGTGCCTCTTCCCCTGATTTCTCGGTTAGGATCAATAGCACCACTATCAACCCATCCCTGCATGCCAGGGTGCTAGGGGTAACCCTGGATTCTGAACTATCCTTTCAGGTCCACATCCAATCCCTGCCCAAATCATGTTGCCTCAACCTCTGCAACATCTCCAGGATATGCCCCTTTTTTAACCAATGATACCGAAAAGCTCCTAATTCACTCCCTGGTCATCTCTACCCTCGACTACTGCAACTCCCTCCTCATTCGCTTACCTTTACATAGGCTATCCTACCTCCAGTCCATCATGAATACTGCTACCAGGCTCATCCATCTTACCAACCATTTAGTATCTGCTACCCCTCTCTGCCAATCCTTCCACTGGCTTCCAGTCGCCCAACTAATAAAATTCTAAATACTAACAATAACTTACAAAGCCATCCACAACTCTGCCCCCAGCTACATCACCAACCTGGTCTCAAAATATCAACCAAACCACTCTCTTCGATCCTCCCAAGACCTTCTGCTCTCTAGTTCCTGTGTCAGCTCCTCCCATGCTCGCCTCCAGTATTTCTCCCGAGCTTCTCCCATCCTATGGAACTCCCTACCCCAATCTATCCGGCTGTCTCCTAATCTATCCACCTTTAAAGAAGCCTATCTTGCTTCTACCTAGTAAACCTTCCATTTATTTCCTCCATCAGCTCATCCCCCACAGCTATTACCTTTTGAATCACTCAACCCCTCCTCCTAGATTGCAAGCTCTAACGAGCAGGGCCCTCTGTTTCCTCTTGTACCAAATTATATTGTAACTGTAATGTCTACCTTCATTTTGTAAAGCGCTGTGCAAACTGTTGGCGCTATATAAATCCTGTATAAAAATAATCATTTTGGGGGTATCTGTACTGTCCTAGCATTTTAGGGCCTCAAGAAATGAGATGGGCTGTCAGTACATCAGGATTGATAAATTTTCAAAATATATATACACACCATAGTTATATACCTTTCCTACAGACTAAATATTATACACTGATTTGGATTATTTTTACCAAAGAAATGTAGCAGAATACATTTTGGCCTATAATTTAAGCAGAAAGATTATCTGCAAAAATGTTTAACAGAAATATTTTTTTTTCCAAAATGTTTAGTATTTTTTCATTTATATAGCAAACAAATGAAAAAGAAAACAGTGGTGTTTAATTAAACACCACCTAAAAAATGCTCTACCTGAAAAAAATATACACATTTCATTTGGGTACGGTGTTGCCAGCCTGAGTAATTGGAATTAAAAGTGTGACAGTATTGAAATCTGAACATTGGCCTGGGCAAGAAGGGGTTGAAAGAGTCCGTTTTTTATTATTTAATAAAGTGGTTAACTTACTCTGGCCATCGGAATGCATTTATGCTCAAACACTAGCATTTGGGCACATTCTGTATTTTTTCTGCTCTTCAGCTCTTCACCTGAGTGCACCTTTGGGAGCTTTATTTTCAGCCTGTAAAACGCTCCTCTTCTAATACGCCTGTAAACACCTATGTGTGCATGGACACATAAGCTTACATAGAAGTTCTATTACAGGCTGAGAAAAACACGACTGTGCAAAGTGCATTTTTTAAGCCTAGTTTTCACGAGGCCTTTCCCAGCTGGCTTTTATCCAGGAATGGCTTACTTCCGGTGCTAAAAATGCAATAACAGCCACAGTATCCGCTAGTACTGGCTCTTTAGATGTAACCGGCAGCATGTGAAGCTGCTTTTCCCCATTACTACCTCCATTTATTCCTGACAGAGCTAAAAAGTTACTTTGGTCCTCCCTCTGCATGCTCCCCTCTGGTTTAATCGACAGGTGAAGGAATTTTATAATAACCCCAATACCATCTGCTTGGCCAGGTATGGAGTCAAGTACTGACTTTGGACTCTGAAACTGAAATATTGGGATCCCTAACACATTGTTAACCTTTTTGCTTTACCATGCCTTCAGCACACAGCTTGGTTCTCTTCAGGTACCCTTATAGGAGACTCACAAAAACGTAAAATAGTTACCAATATCTATGCTCTGCTGCAGTCCTCAAGTCCCTACCTTATTTATGCTTCATCAAAGCAAATGATTGTCCATATTCCAATGCTGGATGAAGGCAACTCAAACATGGTTTAATACTGTTACCAGTACTGCAGACAAATCAATGCAGTTTACTTTTCTCTACAGTCTACTGTATATTTCACCCCTGCAAAAACTTAAATATGCCAGGGTGATTTATTCCACTTTTTTTGATCCTGTTCCCTGAAACAAGACTAAAGGACATAAATACATGTATTCATTCACCAACTCCTGGACTTTGTCCCTAAAATTCAGCTTGCTAGTAATGCTTTGTTTTCACTGCTATGCTTTATGCACTGAAACCCATTCTACTCTTTTGAATAGAATCTTGCCACCCCACTCTAGATAGGTTTCTGAAATGGTTGATGAGGCCCTTCCCAAGTACGAACTCATCTATGAAGCCAGATATTTGAGCACCTTGAACAGCCAGAGCCTGCCCAGCTAAATGGACAAAGATTTGAGGACCTTGTACTGAACTCTCTTCAGTTTCTAGACAGACTTCTTTATCTCAACCAAGTTGTGTCTGAATGTGTGTTTTGTTTGTATTTCCCAATCTGCGAGTTGTAAGAATTGTTCCAAGCTGTATTTATTGAAACATGCAAAAATAAACACCTTTCAAAAACAAGAGAGATCAGCTGCTCTGAGATGAAATAATGGATGAAAACAGGTGAAAAATACCAATTGGTTATAATACATTCCAACTTTAGTAAATAAACCCCCGAGTGCAAAATCAGGCTCACTTCTGCATAGAAACCAATCCGCTTCTAACCTCAGCTTGTTCAATAAAGCTTTGCCAATAAAACCTGGAAGATGATTGGTTTCTCTGCAGAAGTGAACCTGACTTTGCACTCTTCAGCTTTAGTAAATCAACCCCATCGTGTTTTAGGCCCATATCAGATGCAGTCACTGTCTGACAGGGTTATTATATTCAGGCAACTGTGGAGGCCACAAGTAGGGCTACTTTAATTTACAGTATAGTGCCATTCAAGACTTACACTTTAGTGAACTAGTGGCTATGACACTCACGCTTTAACCACCTTCCGCCTGCCCTATAGTACAATGACGGGCGCAAGGTGTTTCTCTCGTTCTGATAGGACATCATATGACGTCCTACCATTCTCACTGTGCATGCGCGGCTCAGGGACCGCGCAGCGTGGTGATCGCCGGTGCGCTGTGTCCCTCGGACACAGCGGATCATGGAAAGAGCCGAAGATGTCGGCTCGGTTATGTGATCAGCTGTATCCAATCACAGCTGATCACATGTAAACACGGAAATGCCAGTTATCGGCATTTCTCTCCTCTCGAGCTGTCACGCTGAGAGGAGAGCCGGTAATCGGCTTTCCGTGGAGGGGATATGTATACTGTTCATCAGGGCCCTGATGATCAGTGTGGCCCCAGAAGTGCCACCTGTCAGTGCCCATCAGTGCCACATGCCAGTGCCCATGAGTGCCACATATCAGTGCATGCCAGTGCACATCAATGCCACATATCAGTGCCCATCTGAGCTGCCTTTCAATGTCACCCATCAGTGCCAGTCAGTGCCACCTATCAATGCTGCCAATCAGTGCCAGTCAGTGTTGCCTATCAGTGCGCATCAGTGCCAGTCAGTGCCGCCCATCAGTGCCATATATCAGTGTCATGTATCAGTGCTGCCTTTCAGTACCCATCAGTGATGCATGTCAATGCCCATCAGTGCAACCTACCAGTGCCTCTTCATCAGTGCAGCCTATCAGTGCCCATCGCTGCAGCCTCATTAGCGCACATCAGTGAAGGAGAAAAATCACTTATTTAGAAAATTGTATAACAAAAACTAAGAAAAAAACGTTTTTTTTTCAAAATTTTTAGTTTTTGGTTTGTTTAAGAAAAAATAAAAATCCCATAGGTGATTCAATACCACCAAAATAAATCTCTATCTGTCTCAAAAAAATGTGACAGCGCTGAAAGCTGGAAATCGGCCTGGGCAGGAAGGGGGTATAAGTGCCCTGTAGGCAAGGGGTTAAGCACATTTCTTCACACATATACTATATAAAGCTCAATCGCCTGTACGTTGACCCCTTCTGGCCAACCAATGCATATATACAGCTTCTTGGAAGTGGGTCTTTAGTCATGAGGTCGCATACTGTATATACTTTTCTCTGCAGCACGCTCCCAGGATAGAGACAGGGCTTTCACTGAGACCCAGGTCTCATACTAATGATTGGGACCTAGGACCTAGGGTCATCTGATCACTGTGATAGCCTCTGATTGGCTATCACAGTGATCAGTCACTGTGAACCCGCCCCTATGTTTATTTCCACTTCTGAATTAAGAGAAAGATACATTGTATCTTTCTCTTCCTGCAGGAGAGGAAGATATAAACAAACACACGTGTGTAAAATAAATTTAAAAAATTACAAATAAAGAAAAAAAATAACTAGATGAAGGTTTGAGCTAGGTCAGTGCCTGGGTTAGTGTTACGGTCAAGGTAGGGGTCAAAAGTCATGCCAGTATATTTTGGTTCAATTTTTTTTTTTAATCAGTTGAAATCCACCCTTTAGCAGTTTCACTATATATACATGTGATCCGAGCTTCCGCCATGTCCCCGATCCGTGGGCACGTTCCCTCTGGCCCAGCACTACACTAATACCTAAGACACATAGTTAGGCACATTTTAAACCCCTGTTTGCCCCCCAGTTAACCCTTCCACTGCCCTGTCATTAGTACAGTGCACAGGTTTTTGTGGGGCTTTTTTTTTACTGATAACTGTATTAGTGTCACAGGCGACTTCAGATAGCGTTAGCATCCCTCCCAGATAGCGTCAGATTGCTTATCACTACATTACCAACACATTTAACCTTTTGATTGCCAGAAACACACTCACATACACCACTATAAACTTCTATTGCTAGTGTAGTGTCTGAATGGATCAATAACTTTGATCAGATCAGAACTATACTAGTATTCACAACAATCGTATAGTGTTCTCAAAAACGCAGCGTTAGCAGGATCAACCCCAACGCCTGACCCTTTTAGCCACACCACCCCCTCAGTAAGTGCAGTGTCAGTAGATCACGGTCACTTGGTATACACTGCTCAAAAAAAAATGAAAGGAACACTTTTTAATCAGAGTATAGCATCAAATCAATTAAACTCCTGGGATATTGATCTGGTCAGTTAAGTAGCAGAGGGGGTTGTTAATCAGTTTCAGCTGCTTTGGTGTTAATGAAAATAACAACAGGTGCACTAGATGGGCAATAATGAGACAACCCCCAAAACAGGTATGGTTTTACAATTGGAGGCCAATGACATTTTTTCCCCTACTCAACTTTTCTGTTTTTCACTAGTTTTGCATTTGGCTAGGGTCAGTGTCACTACTGGTAGCATGAAGTGATATCTGGATCCTACAGAGGTTGCACAGGCAGTCCAACTCCTCCAGGATTTCACAGCAATACGTTCCATTGCCAGAAGGTTTGCTGTGTCTCCCAGCACAAGAGCATGGAGGCGATTTCAGGAGACAAACAGTTACTCTAGGAGAGCTGGACAGGGCCGTAGAAGGTCCTTAACCCATCAGCAGGACCAGTATCTGCTCGTTTGTGCAGGAGGAACAGGATGAGCATGCCAGAGGTTCGCTTGAGGGCTCGACATCCTCTAGTGGGCCCTGTGTTCACTGCTTGGCACCATAGAGCTTGATTGGCATTTGCCATTGAACAGCAGAATTGGCAGGTCCGCCACTGGTGCCCTGTGCTCTTCACAGATGAGAGCAGGTTCACCCTGAGCACAATTGACAGATGTGAAAGGTTCTGGAGAAGCTATGGAGAACATTATGCTGACTGTAACATCGTTTAGCATGACCGTTCTTGGTGGTGGGTCAGTGATGGTCTTGGGAGGCATATCCATGGAGGGAGGGATAGATCTCTACAGGTTAGCCAATGGCACCGATTGCCATTAGTGTCGCAAGCGTACACACCAGAGGCAGACGCAGTCCTCCATTTTGTTAATCTCCATTTTCTCTCCTCATTCTCTCCCCCTCCCTCTCTGAGAGGCACAGAGACATTTGGCCAGTGTGTGTGTGTGCTGGTTGTGTCACTGACAGGCCAGGGCAGCAGGGAGCCCAGAGCTATAAAACACCTCTCTGAGCAAGGTGCCTGGCTGTCTGAGTGAGCTGTGCCATATAACACCTCGTATAAGATAAGGCAAGCTTTCCCAGGAGTTCAAGGCATTCCAACGAAGCACGAATCAGATAAACACTTTTCAAAATCCATTTTTCCCCTATGTCTCATGTCTTGGAATATGAGAGACTTACATAAAAACCAGACATATCGTCAGATTGGCTAAGAGGAGACGAACAATTTGATGGGTCACTCTCCTTGTCTCGAATACATAGGAAAGCAGAAAAGTAGATCTCGGGAACCATTCAGTGTATAATTTCATAATTCATATCTAATCAATCCTCAGACATGTCTGCATAATAATCTACCTGCGGGTGGAGTGTCACTTATGCATATGGAAAGTTATGAGCCAAAATATGAGTTAGGAGAGATTTTGGCTCTAGTTGAGGTATCCGCCCAGACGACCCCTCCCTAAATGAGGCATTGGTCCTTGGCTTTATAGACACCCCCTGCTGGCGGACTACAAAATGGGCTGTCAGGCCTAAGAGAGTTAAGTTGAAGAATTCTCCCATTTTAACATCAATACCACCTAGGAAGACCCGTACCCTTTTGCTCTGAAACTTGATCTGCTAACCCAGGACTTTGGCAAGTACTTTAACCTCTCCCTGTTATCTCTTTGGTGTGCTGTTGTCCTCTGTATATTTATATATATATATTGGTTACATCTTTGTCCTGTAAATATTTTTATTGCACCCCTTTTTGACCTTTCAGTAATAAATCTTTCCTTCTGAAAGTGTTGAATTGTTTCTATAGCTCTTAATTGCAATTTACAAATTGCTGCCTCTAAAAGAGACTCTACTGTGTTTGTTTAACCCTCTGCATAACCGGCCTGCGGTGACCGTGTTATACAGACGATTACCTCAACCATTATAGTGTTATTGCGGATATCACCGAGTTTCCTCTTTCTCTGTACAAAAAGGAGGTGGTGGCAGTGTGAAGGGTTAATTGCGTAATTAACCTGACCGAGTAACAATCGCTCAGGCTTCCAGTACATCGATTGTGGTCCATTAGCTGGAAAATCGTTGTGCAGGGTGCGGCTGGGTGTGGCATTGTTACGCATGTGACATCGCAGCTTCAGATTGGCCAGTCCTTCGGTCACGAGTTTAGTGAGACGGTCAGGGGTCTAACGCCGCGTCCGTCACACATTGGTGACAGCGATCGTGGGATCGTCGCATATTGGTGGCAGCGATCCCGCGTCCGTCACAATTAGGTATCGGGATGAAATCCTTGGACCCACTGTCAGACCCTGCGCTGATGCAGTGGGTCTCGGGTGTGGCAATGGGTCCAATGATTTCATCCCGATACCTAATGGCAGTCATGTGGCAAGAGTATGCAGACAGTTCCTGGAGGATGAAAGAATTGATACCATTGAATGGCCCCCACGTTCACCTGAACTAAATCCAATAGAACACATCTGGGATATCATGTTTCAGTCCATCCAATGCCACCAGGTTGTACTTCAGACTGTGCAGGAGATCAGTGATGCCCTGGTCCAGATCTGGGAGCTAATACCCCAGGACACCATTCGCAGTCTCATTAAGAGCATGCCCCAACATTGTCAGGCATGCATACAAGCACGTGAAATTTCAGCAAAATAAACTAGCCGGATGCATCATTTTTTCACTTTGATTTTCATGTTGTCTTTGAATTCAGTCCGCTGTAGGTTGATAATTTTCATTTCCATCAAGTGATGAGGCATCCTTACGTTCCTAACACATTACCCAGTGCATATCAGTAAAAATATCCAGCATATTTTTCCCCATTGAGATCGAATGTGTTTTCAAAGTGTTCCTTTAATTTTTTTGAGCTGTGAATTACACACAAAACTGCAGCATTAGCAAGATCAGGCCTGATCTCTGCTAGCACTAGCAGCTACATTTTTTGTAGCAGTTAAAGCAGTCCCTGACAGCCAGATGCTCTTTTTCCCATTAGTCACACTAGGTACCTATAAATTTAGTAGCCAAAATGTCCAAAGAAATTTACACTAGTGAAGAGACCTACAGGATTTTAAGTATTTCAGATGAGAGCAAAGGGGAAGCCTCACTGACAGAATCAGGCTCAGAAGAGAGCAGCGGCATCCTAACAGGTAGCTTAGACAATGGAGAATAGGTCCCTGCTAAGGTCAGGAGAGTGCCAGTACTAGTGCTGCACTACCTTTTGGTGAACTGGAGAGCACCAGCAGCCTAGTACATCCTGGTCTTTTACATACCAGCACTGCAGTATCACTTAGTATCACTTGGTGACGTGGTGTGGTGGCTAGCCCAAGTAGTGTCCCGCAGCCATAGAGAATTCACACACAGGCCCGTACAGCCCAGTATCCTGCCGGATGTGCTTTCAAATCCTGATTGGCAGCCCAAATTCTGCAGCACCTGTACTTCCTCCATTCACTGCCCACCCTGGAATTCAGGTGGAAACAGCAAATTTAACTACTCCCTTTGATTTTTTTTTTTTGGAGCTGTTTTCACATAAGAGCTGTATGGATTGATTGTGGACCAAAGCAATTTATACACACAACAATTTATCGCTGCCAACACAAATTCAAACCTTGCCAGGCCACTTGCATGGAAACCTATTATGGTTTGCAAATTTCAAGTTTTTCTTGGGCCTAACCCTCAACATGGACATTACTAAATAGAATGAGTTATGGTCATATTGGTCCACAGATCCAATTCATCATATGCCACTGTTCTCTGCTGCCATGGCCAGGCATAGGTATGAGAATATAATGCGACTGAAGTATTTCAACAAAAATACACTATTGTCCTCAGCCCCTTGTAAATCACCTTAAACAGACATTTGCAGATGTGTACATGCCCCAGCAAAACATCGGCATTGATGAGTCCCCTCATTCATTTTTCTGGCCGCCTTGCATTCAGTTTCCCCCCAGCAAGTGTGCCAGATCTGGGGTCAAAACATATAAGCTCTGGGAGAGGGCAACAGGCTATACATGTAATTTTCGGATTTACGAGGGAAAAGATAGTCACGTGGAGCCCCCCAGAATGCCCAGACTACATGGGGAGCAGTGGCAAGATAGTTTGGGAATTGGCATCACCCTTTTTTCTTATGGAGTACCACTTATATGTGGACAATTTTTATACAAGCACACCACTATTTAGACAGTTGTACAATCTTGGAATTGGCTCACCTGGCACCATTTGACCTAATCGTCATGGATGAATGGGGATCCTTCCTAAAATTTCAGGAAGAGATCATCACGGCCCTTTTGTATCCAAAAGGTGCTGTGACCCAAACCCCCAACCCAGATGCGGTGAGCCAACTGCATGAAAGGTATTTTCCTGATGCCATTCCTGGTACCCCAACCTAAAAGACACCCCAAAAAAGATGTGTCTGTAGCAAATACAGAATTAGACGTGAAACACGTTTTTGTTTTTTTTTGTCCCTCCTGTCCTGGCCAACCTGGTCTCTGCTGTGACAAACTGCTTCTGTTGCTACCACACACTAGTGGAGTATTAATATAGGGTACAGCATGGCACAGTCTAGGGTACACATTTACACAGGGTCTCAAAAGATGTTCGGTAGTCAGGAAACTGGCTATCGCATTGTGAGAGACCCTACAATCACAGTCCGGAAAGGTCACAATTTAAGTTACAAAAAATTTTAAAGTTTTAAAAACAAAAAAAAGGGGGAAAAAACCCCATAAAAATAAGAGTTAATCATTTTTATTAGCTTTGCAGGAACGCCATTCAGCTGCAGCACTGATCTGTTTATTCTGATAGCAACAGGGTGTGCTCTCAAAATATAAGTCACTGCGTGCAGCACTGATGAATGAGATTTATCAGCCTCAGTTAAAAAAAAAAAAATTATATATATTATATATATATTATATATATATATATATATATATATATATATATATATATGCATGCTCAAGCATGTGGGGTGGGCATGGGGGTGGTTAGTGGGTGGACCGCTCCTATGCTTCGGGATATGTATTTTTTTTTTCTGCCAAGCTATATTCATCCACAATCGATCAATGTGAATGGAGGAATGAAAAAAAAAACTTTTCATGCATGCTCAACATTAGAAGTGAGTGGATACAGGGCGTTATATTCTGATGGTGGGCACAACACACACTTTTACTTGCACAGATTTCCTCTCTTTTTTTCATTCAGCCCACAGGCTGCATTAAAAAAAATAAATAAAAAAAGATCACATATGCTCAACAAGGACCAGTGACGTACTGGTACACCATTGGACTGAGTGGTTATACCAGGATGATGCCTGCAGCTACAGGCATTTTGGTGTCGTTTTTTTCTGCCAGCGGTTGGCTTTCATGTAAAAGCAATCTTAGCGACTAATAAGTCCCCCCGTGTTCACGCGCAAAGGTGACCGCAAGCGTCGGTCCTGTGTCGGTATGTAAATAGAGACTGCACCATGCATGAGGTATTACCGCGATCGAGGCAGATCGAGGGCAGTTATTGTAGCACTTGTAGAACCTCTAGAACCTGTAAAGACTTTTAAAGTGTCGCCTATGGAAAATAAAATGTATGTAGTTTGTCACCATTGCACTGGGCGTGCGCATTTTTTAAGCATGTCATGTTTGGTATCTATTTACTCGGCGTAACATCATCTTTTACATGTTACCAAACAATTGGCCAATATATTTTTTTTTTTGGATTAAAATTAAAGAAAAAGTGTATTTTACTGTGTGACAAAAAATTGCAACACCCACCATTTTATTCTCTAGGGCCTCTGCTTTAAATAAAATATAATTTTGGGGGTTCAAAGCAATTTTATAGCAAAAAATACTGTTGTTTTTCATGTGAACAAAAAGTGTCAGAAAAGGCTTGGTCTTCAAGTGGTGATATCTGGCAGAAGCTTCTAATAAATGTTGGGCATAAAATGCCAGGATAAAAAAGGCCCCCTTTTTAGAAAGTAGACACCCCAAACTATTTGCAGAGAGACCTGCTGAGTATTGACTTCCATTGGGAAGATTTTATTCTTTACCACAAGTCTTTGGAAAATGACAAATTTTATTTTTTTACACAAAGTTGTCACTTAAATTATATATTGCTCATGCATGTCATGGGTATATGTAGAATTACACCCCAAAATACATTCAGCTACTTCTCTTGAGAATGGGGATACCATATGTGTGAGACGTTTAGGCAAGTCTAGCTACATACAGGACCCCAAGATCCAATAAGCACCTTCAGGCTTTTAAAGGGCTTTATTTCCTCATTACACTTCCTGACTACCTATCAGTTTCGGAGGCTCCGAAATACCAGAATAGTACAAACCCCCCCCCCCCCCAATGACTCCTTTTTTGAAAGTACATACTCCAAGGTATTTGTTACGAGGCATGGTGAGCATTTTGCAGATCTTATTTGTTGCCACAAGTCTTTGGAAAATTAACTTTTATTTTTCAAAACCTTGTAACAAAAATGAGATCGGCAAAATACTCACCATGCCTTATTTTGGGTTGTTCTATTGTGGTAAATTATGATTATAGCAAGAAATATACAGCTACTAAATTTTGAAAAAATTATTTATTTTTTATTTTTTTACTATTTTGGGCCAGGTTTCCTTTAATGATAAAAAAAAAAAAATCAGGAGATATCCATTACCATTTACCACCAAAAGAAAGCCCAATTTGTCCTAAAAAAAAAAAAAAAAAAGTTATACCAAATTTTTCGCTCCATAAGACACACTCCCCCCCCCCCCCCCCCCAAAAAAAAAGGTGCAGCCTCTGGTCATCTCCTGTACTATGTCTGCAGCCTCTGGTCATCTCCTGTACTATATCTGCAGTCCATTGGTTCAGAATATTTTTTTTTTCTTGTTTTCCTCCTCTAAAACCTAGGTGCGTCTTATGGTCAGGTGCGTCTTATGGAACGAAAAATACAATAAGTCACTTGAATACACGAAGTAGTTGCGATATGTACTGTTTAACGAACATATGTCAAAGGTGCAAAATTGTGCTTAGGAATTAACATTTCTTTTAACCTCAGTCACTAAGGGGATAAAAAAAAAAAAAAAACACAAAACAATCGCAGTTACCACATTTTTATCCTAACAGAAATATTTCATGTCTAACATATCTGATAAAATATGATAGACTGCAACAAGTTTTAAATAAAGGTAGCAAAAAATGTAAAACGTACACATTTTCTAATGACATTAACAGTTTATTCACATAAATGAAACCTCCAGATTTTGCAAGTTAACAGTACATAAAAAATGCCTCCACCTTTCTCCCAACTGCAGTGACATTCTTACAAAACTAGCCACAATGATTATAGTGACTAAATAGGCACGTTTGGCACATTTCAGGTTGCATTGAAATGTAGCCAAAATTGCATTAACTGCACGTTGAAGTAGTGCAATATGACAGACGTTAAACGTTATGCAGCTATATGTGGGTAGTTTTAAAAATAAACTTAATTACTCTGCACTCTGGCTTTTTTATATTGATGAAGCCAGACACACAAAGTCTTATGATTTCCTGTCCCTGTACCAGCCCCTCTGCTTTTGAATAAATATCTGTTTGTATACCAATCCATTCATCATAATCCCTTGGTGACAGGTGAGTACATTGGTATATCACCATTGTTCCTCACCTGACCTACTTTAACTCCCATGAATGGGCGCTGTTTATCTGGACACCCATTCTTTATGTCAGGAATGGACTGGCCAGCAATGGTGGGACTCACCTGCCTTTTGATCTGCAGTACCAGGGCTGGCCAGCGGGTGCTCCCAGCAATCAGAGACTCAACTTTGCAGCCAGCTAACACCTGGAACTGATTATGCTGGGGTATTTAAGGGATGGCCAGACCCACAGACTCTGCCTTGGTGTGTGTTTGTCCTGGGCCCTGTATCTGTCCTGCATCCTGTTTCTGTTCCTTTGCTGACCCTCTGTACTACGCTGCTTGCTACCTGTTCTGATCCCTGGCTTGTGACCCTGACCATCCCTCTGCTTGACCCTCTGTACTACGCTGCTTGCTACCTGCTGAACCTGGCCTGTGACCCCGACCATTCTCCGCTTGTTCCCCCTGTACCTACCTGCCCAATTGATATTGACCCGGCCTGCCTGACGACGCTTGCTTGTATGTACTGTTATCTGTGGGTGGTTGGTTTGGTTTGTTTGCACTGTATTATGTTTAGTATTGCACTGCGTTTATGTTTGTATTGTTAGTGTTAATAAATTATATTGTTTATCCCATATCTGAAGTCTGCGTTTCCCTGCGTCAGTCACACATCTCTGGTCATACCTGGGAGCCCTGACACTTTAGCTATAAATGGGTTTCTAGGTAACCAATACCAGTCATACGAATCAGAGCAGGTGAAGTGAGGTCAATGGAAAGATTCACCAATGTTCTCATTCCAAAGCAGAATTTTATGATAAAAAGTTTGTGTATGCACAGATCCATTTTGTGTACTTTTTCAGTACAACAGAAAATAAAAAAAAAATATTGTGCAATTTTTCTTTTTTGTTAGTTAAAATTTAGTTTTCTTTTTTTTTTTTTTTAGTTGTCTCAAAAACCTCTAATAACATACACCAAAAATGCATAAAATACAAGGAAATTGACATAAGAAAGTCCACATAATCAGTATAGCTCCATTCACACGGATGTATCTATATGTGCACCTGTGGGGTGGAAAGGGCAATCTTCACCCACACAGGATGCACATGTGTTCCTCATATCCACGTGCAGGCAGTGCTATTCATGTATATTGGGTTAAAAAATAAATAAAAAACCAACCCTGCTACTATCTCACTATAAAGTAAAACTCCAAAATACTTGTGGGTTGCACCAAACACTGATGTCTGTTTTCGCACCCAAGCAAATTATGTGAATATGGTGGCAACCTCCTTAACCCATTACTAATATTTTATATACAAATAAAATATGTGAAATGGCTACTTATGAATGATGGTGGAAACCACCAACCTTATTCTATAAGCATTATATAAAACTAGATCAACATTTACATGCAAATAAATAAAACAAAGTGTATTCGCAACTTGGTAGAAACCCCCAAAATATAATAACCAAACTGGATATGTATTTGTAAAAAAGTCTTTATTTAGTATTGTTTGATTGTATGGATATATATATATAATTTTCATGGATCACAACTTTCGGAGTTGAAACTATTGTGCACTGCAATACTGCTTTATTGAAGTGTGATTATGATTTTGTTCATAGATGTTTGAGATGGCACATGTTGATGTATGAAGTTGGTTATGCAATTTTGGGGGTTTCTGCAATCATTCAGAAGTTATTAATACACATTGCAGTAACAGGAGGAGGAGGTTGTCACCATTATTCACAAGTTGTTATTCACTGGTGTGAAGACAGAGGGTAGCGCTACATTTTACCATATACACGTCTATTGGGTTGCAGAGGCTGCACAGACACAGCTACTACTCCCAATTTGATAGCTGTGCATGTGCAGGTGTGTGTCCCTGAACGCATACTGTCAGCAACTGGGGACATGTACCCACACCCGCACAGCTGTCAAATTGGGACCAGCAATTGTGTCCTTGCAACTGCTGCATCCCAATATACACAAATGAAACTGCCTGCACATGGATGCGTGGAACACCTTTGCATCACATGAAGGTAGACGGCCCTTCGCACAGGAGTGCAAAGATATACCTATGTGAATGAGACCTATGACTTAACTTGACCTGCTGATCACATGGTATCTCACGTGTGTATAGAACTCAGCAATTATAAACCCTACCTGTTTACAAACAATATGCACAAGATTTCCAGGTCAAGCAAAGACATGCTGATCAATGTGACTATTGTTTCTATCTTACAGGGATTGCTTTCATCATTGATCACAATGTATTTTGCCGAAACTGCAAAATGTCATTAAATTAACAGACTTTGGTGAAATTTCAGAAACGCAAAATTATCTCATCCCTAGTGATTAGTAATGTATTGGTAGAGTTACAAAAGTTATACCTAACAATTCACAGTCTACCTGTCTTGGATGGTGAAAACATTTGCTATACCCTACAATTTCAGCTGAAAAAAGAAAAAAAAAAAAAAAAAAAAAAAAAGCACATAACTAGAACAACCAGAGATTTCAACATCCACAACTTCCCTGGTAATTTACTTTGTTCTAACTGCTGTCTTCACTATCAGAGTACATTCCCAGCAAAGACAGAGATGATGCTTTTGAAGCTGTTACACAAGGAAGGTCAGTGGAGTTACCTATAAAAGAAAGGAAAACATCAGCAAAATATGCAATTATGTTGCACACAAACATGTTTACACACAATGTAAAAATGTTTCCAGATCTTCACACAATTTTAACCACCTCCTGCCCGCCATATAGTAATATGACAGACGCAAGGTGGTTCTCTCGTTCTGGGAAGATGTCATATGACGTCCTCCCATTCTGAGCGAGCAGCGCGGCGACCACCCTCGGACACAGCGGATCACCGATCCACAGAAAGAGCCGAAGATGTCGGCTCGGTCATGTGATCAGCTGTGTCCAATCACAGCTGATCCCATGTAAACAGGGAAATGCCGGTTATCGGCATCTCTCTCCTCTGGAGCTGTCAGCGTGAGGAGCGGAGAACCGGTAATCGGCATTCCACAGAGGGGACATGTACACTGATCATCAGGGCACTGATGATCAGTGTGCCCTGATGATCAGTGTAGCCCCAGCAGTGCCACCTGTCAGTGTCCATCAGTGCCTTGTGCCAGTGCCCATCAGTGCCGCATATCAGTGCCTATCAGTGCACATCAATGTCACATCAGTGCCCATATGAGCTGCCTTTCAGTGTCACCTATCAGTGCTGCCAATCAAGGCCGCCTATCAGTGCGTGTCAGTGCCGCCTATCAGTGCCCGTTAGTGCCGCCTATCAGTGCCCTATATCAGTGCTACCTACCAGTGCCTCCTCATCAGTGCTACCTACCAGTGTCCATCAGTGCCGCCTATCAGTGTCCATCAGTGCAGCCTCATCAGTGCCCATCACTGCAGCCTCATCAGTGGAGAAAAATCACTTATTTACAAAATTTTATAACAAACTAAGAAAAAACTTTTTTTTTTTCCAAAATTTTCAGTGGTTTTTGGTTTAAGAAAAAAAAAAACAACAGTTGATTAAATACCACCAAAATAAAGCTCTGTCACGAAAAAATGATAAAAATTTCATATGGGTACAGTGTTGCATGACCACGCAATAGTCATTCAAAGTGTGACAGCTCTGAAAGCTGGAAATTGGCCTGGGCAGGAAGGGGGTATAAGTGCCCTGTAGGCTTGTGGTTAAATGCTTTTTTTTCTCATTTCGGGAGAGTTATAACCCCCGTCAGGAATTTAACTGCTTAAAAAAAGTAAACACATTAAAGTGTAACTAAAGGCAAAAATGTTTTGTGATTTTCATAACAGTAAGAGAGGGTTACCTGTCCACAGAATCCTCCACATATGGACAGAGAGGTGGTTCGTTCTCATGATCTGGGGGGTTTGTGGTAAAAACATGTCCCGACTATGGGGTTTTACCATCCCCCAAACTGCAAATGTAGCTGAGCCCTTCCTGTCCTGAGCGCTCTGTAAGGCTTCTTTCACTGATGCGCTGTAGTTTACCGTACCACAGTTGTATTCTTACGTTATTGAACAGGTCATCATAGGACTGGCCTAGATGTATTTTACAAAACAAAAGGATAGTCAAGGAGTTTGCTATGTTAATTTTATGCAAGATTACCTTGGCACTTGGGGGCCAACTTGTTACACATTCAAAGGAGGTAATTTGCAAACTTGCAAGGGTGATAAAATGCAGATTGCTCAGTCAGACTTGAAAGGACTTGGCCAGTATCTACTATCTAATAACATTAAAATGGGTATTAAGTATGGTAAATAGTATTCTTGTTTATCTCATGGTAAAGAAATGGTTTAGGAAATATATAGACAACTTTGATTAGAATGTATGACTGCATCTGTCCAAGCCCAAAAGGCATTACCCGTCACCCAGCAGATCAAAGAGGCTACTAAAAGTGGCCAGAGTGTTTGTCATTTTACTGAATTGGGAGAATGTGTATATTAGGGAAGGTTCTTTTGGTTGTGACAGGAGAAAGTAGGTCCTATGAGGGTTTCTGATGATTGCATGAGTAGTCTGGGTACCCTGTAAACTGACTTGTCTGTACCTCTGTTTTATGGATTGTCACTGAGCAGATTAAATGCATCTTTATGGAAAAGAACTGTTGGACTAGTTGCTGTGGGAAAACACATTTATAAATATACACTCATCCGTCCTCTTCATGACATAAGACAACCATTTGCTTTATGAATTGTTTCTGAGCCCATTAAATATCTCTGGGAAAAGAAACACTATACTCCAATTAATAGAAGACAACAGATTGCTGCCATGCAAGTGTCCTGTGAGGGGGATCCAGAAGCTGTGCTGTTACTCAAAAGTCTGGTGGTGACTTCAGGGGTCTGATTCACAAACTGAACATCAGAATTATTATCTAGAGGCTGGAAAACTGAACAAAGGACTGTGCTGTGGACCAGAAGAATCCTATGAGAATCCAAAAATCCTAAGAGATGACAGAAGGCCATGAGGACCCAAGAAGGACATTCTGAATCCAAGGGCCTGGAGAAGATCATAAGCCTAGGAGCCCAGGCTGAGTGTACTTTGTTCCTTATTAACAGATAGGCGTTTTGTTTTTGAATCGTTCTATGGATAGTTGTTACTTTTGTTGAGAGTATAGGAGTATTTTTTGTATCTGGGTGTTAAAGTGTATTCTGCAACAAGCAGCAGTGTTTGGTGGCATTACTCTTGCTTTGGTGACTTTGTGCTGAGTATACTTGTGTATCTCAATAACAGGGAGTTTTGAAAAAGGTGGCACATGTAAAAGGACACTGAGGCTATTGTACAAGCTATACAAGGATCTGCTGATCTGTGGTGGCAGGCACAAAAATGGGTGGATGAAAAGATTTGTGGCAAAAATTTAAATACACATAAGGTGAAGTATGTACTCATTTCTGCTGCTGGCAGGATAGCAGATCAATACAAATCTGTTTTCCAGCAGAAGCAAACATTGGAAGATGAGATGGAGATTTTAAAAGTTGAAGTTGAAAACTTGAAATTTATTGTCCAGCAGGCTGCTGAATTTAAGACAGACAGTAAGCATTTTACTAATGAAAATAAAAATTTACACAATGAGATTTGTTACAGAATGTTTGGAGAATGCCCAGTGTGCTATACAGGAGATATGCTCCAAACGTGATGTTTAGACAATGGTTTTGTAGCAGCTGTTGAGAAATAGAGAATGGGTCTGACCGAGCATTGGAAACTAGTAATGCAGTGGCAGTGGACACATCGGATGAGTCTGTTGTGGGTGAATGTTCCTCAGACGAGAGTGTGAGGTCTCAAGATTCCAGCCATTGTAATTTGTCTCAGTCGTCATGTGCCCAGAGAAGGGCTTATTCAGGGAAGCCAGTTCTGAGATGTTTTGCTTGTAAAAAGGTGGGGCACATTGCACGATATTGTTTTGAAGGTAATAATAGTAAGCATACCCCAAAACTGCAGCAAAACACTCTGCAAGGTGGGGAAATTCTCTCAGGCATGTTGGACACAGTATCCAAAGCCAAGTTTTCTGGGGTCCCCTACCACCGCTCCTGGCTCCTCCTTCCCACTGGGTGCCCCCATAGCAAGCAGCTTGCTATGGAAGCACCCAAGCACATGTGCTCCTGAGCCGCTGCTCTGTGTGTCCATTCATACACAGAGCCACAGCTCAACCCTACCCCCTGTCTCCTCTTTGGCTCACTGGCTGTGATTGACAGCTGTCACAGCCAGTGATGGGGCTAAGACTCCATATAGCCGAGGTTCTCGTGCACATCGCTGGATCACGATGGGGCTTAGGTAAGTATTAGGGTGGGCTGGGGGGACTACTGCACACAGAAGGTTTTTTACCTTCATGGATAGAATGCATGAAGGTAAAAAACCTTGAGCCTTTACAACGACTGAGTTTGAGCTAGGGTCTTAGAAAATGCGCATAGTCCAGACAGCAAAAGCCTGCCAAGTAAAAAATGCCTTAAAAGAGGGTTTTAGGCTATTTCTCAGCTGTGTCCTGGAACACAGGATTATCTTCTACAGCAGGGGTCTCCAAACTTTCTAAACAAAGGGCAAGCTTACTGTCCTTCAGACTTTAGGGGGGCCAGAGTAGCCAGTGGGAGTAGAAAATGTCCCAGCGAAAGTAGGAGTAAAAAACATGACAAAGTTTATAGTCAGTGGAATGAGGAATAGTGTCCAGTCATTGGTATTAGTTGGAGGAATAGTGCCCCATCACTGGTATTTGTTGGCAGAATAGTGCCCCATCATTGGTATTAATGGGATGAATAACGCCCCATCATTGGTGACAGTGGGAGCAATAGTTCCCCATTACTGGTACCAGTGGAAGGAATAGTGCCCCTTAATTGGTATTGATTGGAGGAATAGTGCCCCATCATTGGTGCCACAATGTAAGTGACAACTGATATTTCCTGTTAATATTGTAACTGGGATAATGTGTGCTAGCAGGGTTGAAGGTTTTGTGCAATGCACAGTGTGCCGCATGGAGCAACAGCTCCAGGATGGATACCACTGCGACAGATGTGAGCGGCTTGCCCTTCTGGAAACTCACGTTAGAGATCTGAAGGAGCAATTTGCAACACTGGGCAGAACCAAAAACCTTGAAAGGGGGCTTATGCTCTCTGAGCAAGTAGCTAATGGGATTGATGTGGAGGGCGGAGGGGCTAATCAGGATTATCAGGTAGGAAGATGGGTTACTGGGATCCCAAACAGATTTGCCAAGTTGGGTGAAGATGTGGGGGTGGCAGCCCTGGATGTCACTGCTATCCTTAACAGCCAGGAGGGCAGACCATCTGGGAGGGGTGGTGAGGGTAGTGCAGGAAGGCCTAGACAGCTGGTGGTAGTAGGGGATTCTAAATCAGAAGGACTGACAGAATAATTTGTCACCAGGATCGCCTCAACCAAATGGTTTGCGGTCTCCCTGGTGCCAGGGTTTGGCATGTGGTGGACCGGGTTGATAAATTACTGGGAGGGGCTGGGCATGACCCAGCTGTCTTGATTCATGTTGGAACGAATGACAGAATACATGGAAGGTGGAGGCTCCTTAAGAATCAATTTAAAGAACTAGGCTGCAAGTTGAAGGGAAGGATCTCCACGGTGATATTCTCTGAAATATTACCTGTTCCATGCGAAACTCAGGAAAGACAGGGGGAGATTAGAGAACTCAATGCATGACTGAAGACCTGGTGTAAGAGGGAAGGATTTGGGTTTCTAGAGCACTGGGCTGACTTTTCATTGGGGTGCAACCTATATGCTAGAGATGGTCTGCACTTAATGGGGGTCTGCTGTGCTAGGGAGAGGTTTATGGGGAGGCTGGAGGAATATTTAAACTAGGATCGAGGGGGGAGGGAGAATTCGATTATAACGGGGTAGACAAATCAGACAGGGGTCAGTACATATTGCTGGGTGGAATGGGGAAAGATGGGGGGGAAGGCTATGGCAGATGATAAGGTGGTTCCCATGTCCACAAGCAACCAGTGGAATTGGTACCATTTGTATGAAAATTAAAAATATGCAAAACACGTGTGAACAAGGTGTCAATGAATTAAAGTGTTTGTTCACCAATGCCAGAAGTCTGCCAAGCAAAATAGGTGTGTTGGAAGCTTTGGTGCATGAAGAAAACTATGATTTAATTGGTATTGCTGAATCTTGGCTTCATTCTTCACATGACTGGGCCATTAATATTCCTGGCTATGTTCTCTTTCTGTCTCTATGTGAGAAGTGATCTCAGAGCGAGAGTGTGAAAGAGGACCTAGTTGATGGAGAGTGTGATGAGGCTGAAGTATTATGGGTGGAACTGCACATAGGGGTGCGTACTACAAAGGTAATCATTGGAGTTTGTTATAGGCCTCCCATTGTTAATGAGGAGGTGGAAACGCAGCTCCTTGCACAGATCGAAAGGGCTGCAAGGGCTGGGACAGTGATAATAATGGGGGATTTTACCTACCTGGAAAATGACTGCACTAATGGTACTGCAGGAACAGTTAAAAGGACAAAAATGTTTAAACCTACTACAGGACAATTTTAATGGTACAATTCATAGAAGCTCTTACTAGGAATGATGCTCTGCTGGACCTGGTAATCTCAAACCATGCAGAGCTTATTACAAATGTCTATATAAAAGAACATCTGGGTAACAATGACAATAACATGATTTCATTTATTGTTAGCTGTAAACAGCGAGCACATGCGGGAAAAGTAAAAACGCTCAATTTCAAGAGAGCTAATTTTCCAAGGCTGAGAGCTGCTCTCCAAGATTAAACTGGGAGGGAATATTGGCATCGATGAACACAACACAGAAATGGGAGTTCTTCAAAAAGAGTGTATGTGAACACACTGCAAAATATATTCCCATGGGCAACAAGTTTAAAATGCAAAAATCAAACCTATGTGGTTTACGGCCAAAGTTAAAAAAGCTATAAATAAGAAAAGAGCTTTTATTAAATATAAAATTTAAGGAACGCTATCATCCTTTAAACATTACAAAGAATATAACAGAATATGCAAAAAGGAAGTAAAGGCCGCAAAAATTGAAAATGAACGACACTATGCAAAAAGATAGCAGGACCAACCCCCAAAAATTCTTCAAATATATTAATAGTAAAAAAGGTCCAGTCTGAGCATGCAGGCCCTTTACAAAATAATCTAGAGAGAGTGACTGGGGACAAAGAGAAGGCAAATGCATTAAATACCTTCTTCAGCTCTGTGTATACAAAGGAGCATGGGGGAGCTCTTGGCCATAATGGGTATGGTATTGGCACAGCTCCAGATGATCCACAGTGGCTCACAACTGATATGATCCAGAAATATTTAGACATAATAAAAGGAAAATAAAGCACCTAGACCGGATAGCATACACCCATGGGTCCTTAAAGAATTGAGCTGTCATTTCAAAGCCATTGTGTTTAATTTTTAGGGATTCTTTAATGACTGGCATAGTACCACTGGATTGGTGTAAGGCCAATGTGGTGCCAATATTTAAAAAGGGATGAAAATCTTTACCAAGTTTTTATAGACCTGTTAGTTTAACTTCTATAGTTGGGAAGATACTGGAGAGTTTAATAAAAGACCGCATAGATGAGTTCTTCCTGGAAAAAAATATTTTAAGCAACAGACAACATTGATTCATGAAAGACAGATGTTGTCAAACAAATCTGATTTCTTTTTATGAGGAAGTGAGCAAAACCTTAGACAGAGGGGTGGCGGTGAACGTGGTATACTTGGATTTTGAAAAAGCATTTGACACAGTTCCCCACACACGGCTAATGTGTAAGGTAAAGTCTAGGGGCTTGGAAAAATCCATATGTAAATGGTTAGAAAACTGGCTAAAAGATCGTATTCAAAGAGTAGTGGTTAATGATTCATATTCTGCATGGTCTAGGGTTGTCAGTGGTGTACCCCAAGGTTCAGTGTTGGGACCCTTACTTTTTAACATATTTATAAACGATATAGGGTCTGGGAATTAAAAAACCCCATTTCAGTCTTTGCAGATGACACCAAGCTGTGCAATGGAATAACGTCCTTACAGGATGTCTTCAACTTACAAGCTGACCTCAATGCTCTGTTTAATTGGGCAACTATGTGGCAAATGAGGTTTAATGTGATAAATGTAAGGGGCTAAGAATATGCATGCATCATACATACTAGGGGGAGTACAACTGGGGGAATCAATGGTGGAGAAAGATCTGGGAGTTCTGGTAGATCATAAGCTTAATAATGGCATGCAGTGCCAAGCTGCGGTTTCTAAAGTGAGCAAAATCCTCTCTTGTATTAAAAGAGGTATAGACTCCAGAGAGATATATCATATTACCCCTGTACAAATCATTAGTAAGACCTCATCTGGAATATGCAGTTCAGTTTTGAGCATCAATTCACATAAAGAACATTGGGGAACTGGAGAAAGTACAGAGAAGGGCAACCAAACTGATAAGAGGCATTGAGGAGCTCAGCTATGAGGAAAGATTAGAGAAACGGAATTTATTCTCTTTTGAGAAAGGGAGATTAAGGGGGGCTATGATCAACATGTATAAATACATCAGTTGTTTATATAGTGAACTCGGTGTAGAGCTATTCACCCTGAGGTCATCACAGAGGACAAGGGGGCACTCTTTACGTCTGGAGGAAAAGAAATTTTATCTCCAAATATGGAAAGGTTTCTTCACAGTGAGAGCTGTGAAAATGTGGAATAGACTCCCTCAAGAGTTGGTTCTGGCCAGCTCAGAGGATTTCTTTAAAAAAGGCCTGGATTCTTTCTTAGATGCACAGAATATAACTGGATACCAACATTTATAGGTAAAGTTGATCCAGGGAATATCCGATTGCCTCTCGGGGGATCAGGAAGGATTATTTTTCCCTGCAGGAGCAAATTGGATCATGCTTTGCTGGGCTTTTTTTTACCTTCCTCTTGATCAACTGTGGGTAGGATTATAACTTTGTTTTGTTTTTAATGGTTGAAATGGATGTACTTTTGTCTTTTTTTAGCCAGACTAACTATGTAACTATATTATTATGTAAACTGGTGCCAATTCTTGGTGTTATTACTGCGTAAACTGGCACAACTGCTGGGGGTTATTACATAAACTGGCACCAATGTTTGAAATTCACCAATGCTGGGGGTTAATACTCTGTAAACTGGCAGCAATACTGGGGGTTATTATAGCATAAACTGGCACTAATGCTGGGAGCAGAAATTGTCACCAATGCATTGAAGGTTATTGCACACACAGAGTTTTTTACCTTCATGCATAGAATACATGAAGGTAAAAGGCCTTGAACCTTTAGAACCACTTTAACCACTTCAAGTCCAGACACTTCCACCCCATTCTGGTCCAGGCCAATTTTCATCCTTCAGCACTGTCACACTTTGAGTGACAATTACTCAAGTATGCAACACTGTACACACAAGAAATTTTTATAATTTTTTTTTTTTTTTGTAGAGAAAGCTTTCTTTTGGTGGTAATCAACATGGGTTATTTATTTTTTGCTACATAAATGAAAAAATACCAAAAATGTTGAAAAAATGTTTTTTCTTAATTTTACAAATAATTAATCTTTCTTCCTAAAATTTAGGCCAAAATGTATTCTGCTACAATTTGTTGGTAAAAATAACCCAAAAGTGTGTATATTATTTATTCTGCATTAAAGATATAAAGGCTACAAACTATGGTATATATAGTATATTTGAAAATTGATCAGTTGAGACCCTAAAATGCCGGATGCTGGTATGGGGTATGATGTGATCAGGATGCTGGTATGGGAAATGGCACTGTTATTGTGAGCACTGGTGACACTGGGTCAGGCGACAGGGGGCTGGCTGCACTATTTATATTACAGTGGGGCAGTGATCAGGGACACTGCGGCTGGCACTGCAGTCAGTGTACAAGCGCTGTGACAGCATTGTAAACTCACAGGCTGCAGCAATGGTTTTCTGCTCTTAAAGCCAATCTTTGTGAGAGCAGAGATAACCAATGTTTACTGTCAGTTTGCTGTAACTGGACAGAGCAATCACATGGTAAAACACCATGTGATCACCCGGACACAATAATGTAACAGTAATGTGATCTGATGTGTCCGGGGGACACACGGATCACTGGGCTCCCAGGTGCGCGCTCTGTGAGCCACGCACGAGCCTCTGATGCAGGACGATGACCAGGAATGTCCATTCGCACCAGCATGTATCCTATACAGCTGTTTATGTACATGGATCAAACAGGAAGAGGTTAAAAAGACACTGATTAATTCACAAAAAATTGTGTGCCATTTTTAACTGGGCACCAGATGGCTTTGTCCCTGCACGGATTAGGGTACAGAGAAGATTGACTACCCCCCTAACCCTGTTGACGTGCTCCGAGTGTAAGGTAGCTGGGCCATTTGTCTTCTATGCGTGCTATGACTTTCCTGTTGGCTCAGGGGTCATATTGATAAGGTGAGCAGCCACAGTTATCTTTGGCGGTGGGATTGAGCACCTTCACACCTGGATGTATAATATGCCACGATTTTGAATCACTGGATAACCTAATACTTCTGCTGGTTGGTGCTGGTGGTATATGGACTCTATATAGGACTTACTAAAACCTGGATTTACATCTTTTTTTATTGCGCTGCATTTTATATGTTTTGTATTATTGATTGAGGTATTGTGGCTTTTACCTTGAGTATTCTGCTTGCAATATTGATATTGACTTATAGGTTGACTGCGCTGATTGTTTCTGTCTTTTAGCAATAAAACCTTAACAGGTGTTCTAACCTGTCTCCACTCTGTTCAAAACTAACAAAAATAAAAAATAAAAACAGCAAATCATAAAAGGTTCATTAGCCCCTTGCATTCTGACATTCTGAAAAATTGTAGTGCAAGAAGTGAGTTCACAAAAAAAACAAAACAAAAAACAAAATATACCTTTGCATTTTAAACTTTCTTTACAATGGATCTGTGTACTCTTAGAAAGGGCAGCAGGGGTGGTTCTGTCTGTATCAAGGCCAGAGATCCTCTGCTTCCTCACAAGGCTTGAGATTATCTGTTGACTATGAGATCTGTTCCTTTTGCTCTCCAATTTTTCACTGCAGAGCCTCTTGTTCTTGTAAGAGAAATGGTTAAATATGCTTAGGTTTTATTCCATGTTTAATGTGATTAAATACCAAACATATAGATGTATATAGCCAGTAGACAAGTAAAAATTCACTTCAAACAACACACAACAAAAATAAATAAAACAAGAAATCAAAAAAGGGGAAGGATACAATAACTATAGCACCAGTAACTGAGGTAATTTCAAGTTGGCCATCACTGACATTAAGTGTATAATGAAGCATATATCCTAACAATTAACTTATGTGATCCCTTTTGGTTATATATATGTCAAAATAACTGCCAGAAGAGCTGCTGGATTGTTGGATTCTTCTACCCTTACCAGTACTAACCTGCCCTTAACTAAACCTGACAACCCACCAACATTCCATCAGGGATAAAGCAGAAAGTGTTCAGTAAACAGTTACAACAATGGCAGGTTCATCCAATTATCAAATACTGGGACAAGAATTACATCCAAGTAGATGCTGTTTGTTCCTCAGCTGCCTGTGTAGTGGCACTGCAGGAATGCACTATGCAAGCAAAAAGGGGATATATACAATACCTGTAGCAGCAGTAATTGAAGTAAATATCTTGGCAAGGTAAGGTAAAGCAAATGACAGTACAAAAACAGTGCCAATGAACTACGCAATATGGGCTCTGTCTAGCCACTGGCCAGTATGAATATTGTCTCTTTGCCTGGCCAACCAGCAGTCCACAGCTCCTGGTTTGTGTTCTGTACAGCTCATGCAGCTGCCCTCTCTCTCTTTCCCTGGTGCTCTCTCTCCAGAGCTCCCTAGCCACTGGACCTCTCCCACTGTGTTCAATGGGAAAGACTAAAAGTTCCCAACCACAGTCAGAATCCTCCTCTCTCCTTGCTCACTCCTTTCTTCTGGCAGGATTAACCTCTGGAAATTTTCGAGGTGAAAAATCTTCAGCAGCCTCCAATAAAATGTCAGTGCTCCCCTTGCCTTCTTCAAATGTAAGTGAGCCAGACTCTAATTCAGGTTCTAATGTATGTATATAAATCGGGGGAAGAGGCAGAAGATAATTTTCACCTGTTGGCACCAGCTGTTTCCAAAAGTGGATATAGCCTTTGGAATAGATAAGACATAATGGAAGAGAATTTTATTTTAGTCAGACAGGTCACATGCATTGTATGCAGGCGAACAAGTAAAAATTTTACTCTGGGCTGTTAAGCGATCAAAACCCACAACATTTCTCTTACTGGACCTACCTTCAACTGCACAGTCTTATTTTTTCCTCTAATCACAAAAAAGACTTTGTGAGACTGCTGACACCCCTGAAACTTTGCAAGTGCTATGGCCATGACAGAGGTACCTTATTACACATTTGGTGGAAAAGCTCTTTCACAGCCCCCTTCTGAGGATTTGCGAGTTGATTGTATACATAATGGACACTAAGTTACAATTCACTCAACTTGCTTGCATATTTCTTATTACTCTCTGCTTAGTGCTCCCAAATCCTTAATTCCGTGATACTGGAAAACTACGAATATGGTAAAGGAGTAAATACGCATTTTTGATGGCATTTATCACATGGAGAAAACGCTGGCTATCACCAAAGAATCAACTGATCAATTTCAGAAATCTGGACAGCATGGTTATTTTTCTATTCAGGGGAGTATGACAAACTAGTCAACACCTGGACAGACACTAAGGCTCTATTCACTTGATTATTTCTTTAAACTTCCCCATAGAATCTGCTGAGTTTTACTTTTTTTTTTCCCTTATTTCTTTCCTGTACTTCACTATGGCTATATACTTAACATTGTTACTGCATAACTGTTTTCTGATATGGTCATGGATACTTCATTACATTTGTATTTTTATCACAACGTTATCCATGGCAAAGACATTATGATCCTTATGCAATGCTCAACCTGTACTATGATATTGATCGTTGGGCTTTGTAAGCAATTGTCATGTTGTATCAGATGCTGGATAGTATTTAATGCCTGTAAGATGTTATGCTTAAAATAAAAACTTTTACTGTTAGGAAAACTGATCTGAAGGCAAGATAGCTGAATGTTCGTAAAGAAGGTGACAACCCATCAGTCACTCCTCAGACCCTCTCATTGGTCACAGCATGTCTATCAACACCCTCCTCAGGGATCAGAAATGAGGGGCTGGGGCTGCATCAGCAGTCTAGAGTTCTCTTTTTACCATCAAAGAAGGAACATCAGCCAAGATCTATAGGAAAATAATTCAGTGTCGCTCAGGGTGTGGTTGCCATCATCCCTGTTTGTATAGTATAAAAGATTTTTTTCTTACATTTGATGGGATTTTAAAGGCAACAATTAAATACACAAGAGAAACTACTTCTTTAAAAGAATCAACATTTTATTTGTACATCCAATAGATCGTTAAAGTTTTTACTCTACAAACACATACAGAATGGATATCAAAATACTTCCAGAGCAAATCGAGCTACTTCTTGAATTCAAATATTATAATGTGTTCCAATATTGATCCAGTGGTATCCCCCATAGCCGATTTCCATCTTGCAACCTTTAGGTTTGATTACAGATATATTCATCCTGGGAATGAATATATAGTTAATCAAACCTAAAGGTTGCATGATGGAAATCAGCTATGGGGATACCACTAGATCAATATTGGAACACATTATAATATTTGAATTCAATAAGTAGCTCAAATTGCTCTGAAATGTATCTGATATTCTGATATTTGATAGCTTTATTTGATATTTATTCTGTATGTGTTTGTAGAGTAAAAACTTTTAACGATATATTGGATGTACAAATAAAATGTTGATTCTTTTAAAGTAGTAGTTTGCCTTGTGTATTTAAAGGTTGCCTTTAAAATCCCATCAAATGTAAGAAAAATTATTTTATACATCAGCCAAGATCTACGAGAGTCACTGATCCATCTTATGCTCATTGACTGACTTTTGCCAAAGGCACAGAACCAGGACATTGCTAATTATTTTCACTTTTAAAACAGTTTTGTTTCTCTGTTGTATTATTGTCTCTCTTTTCCCTTTGTAATACCCTTTTATCTGTTAATATTTTGTTTGCACAGATTTACCTGCTTACATATTAAACATTTTAAAATTGCAAAATTATCTCTGATGCACTAAAGCAGCAAGAATTCCTGTCTCTTTGAAAAGTGCTACCATGAGGTAAATCTCTGAATACACAGTGGCGAAAATTATCTGACCCCCTGCAGATTTTGTAAGTTTGCCCACATACTAAGAAATGAAGGGTCTATAATTTGTATCATAGGTGTATTATAAATGATAGAGACAGAATGTCAACCAAAAATCCAGAAAAACACACGATACAAATGTTATCAATTGAGCTGCAGTTCAATGAGTAAAATAAGCATTTGATCCCCTACCAACCAACAATACTTCTGGCTCCCACAGACTGGCTCATGTGCTCAAGTGTTACACAGATTAGTCCTGTCAATTTAAGAAGGTGCTCCTACGACAACTCATCAAGTGTATCAAAAACACCTGTCCACAGAATCACTTTCTTCCATTCAAACCTTATCACCATGGGCAAGACCAAAGAGCTATCAAAGAGCGTGAGGGACAAGATTGTAGACCTGCACACGGCTGGAATGGGCTACAAAACCATCAGCAAGAAGCTTGATGAGAAGGAGACAACTGTTAAAGCGATTATTCGCAAATGGAAAAAATACAAAATAACCATCGAATCGTCTTCGGTCTGGAGCTCCATGCAAGATTTCACCTCATGGGGTAAGGATGATCATGAGAAAAGTGAGGGATCAGCCCAGTACAACATGGGAGGAGCATGTGAATGATCTCAAGGCAGCTGGGACCACAGTCGCCTAACAAACCATTGGTAACACAATATGCCACCATGGATTGAAATCCTGCAGCATCCGCAAGATCCCCCTCCTCAAGAAGGCACATGTACAGGCCTGTCTGAAGTTTGCAATGAACATCTAAACGATTCAGTGAAGGATTGGGAGAAAGTGCTGTGGTCAGATGAGACCAAAATTGAGCTCTTTGCAATAACTCGACTCGCCGTGTTTGAAGAAAGAAAAATGCTGACTATGACCCTAAGAACACCATCCTTACAGTCAAGCATGGAGGTGGAAACATTATGCTTTGGGGCCATTTCTCTGCTAAAGGAGTGGCCAATGGACAGGGGCCATGTATTGTAAAAACATGGATGAGAACTTTCTTTACTCAGCCAGAATACTGAAGATGGGTCATGGATGGGTCTTCCAGCATGACAATGAAACAAAACATACCGCCAAGGCAACAAAGGAGTGGCTTAAGAAGAAGCACATTAAGGTCATGCAGTGATCTAGACAGTCCCCAGATCTTAATCCTATACAAAATTTATAGAGGGAGCTGAAATTTCGAGTTGGCAAGTGACAGGTAAGAAAACTTAAGGATTTAGAAAAGATTTCTATAGAAGAGTGGACCAAAATCCCTCCTGAGGTGTGTGCAAACCTGGTAACTAACTACAAGAAACATCTTACCTCTGTGCTTGCCAACAAGGGTTTCTCCACCGAGTACCAAGTCATGTTTTCCCTTGGGATCAAACACTTATTTTACTCAATGAAGTACAACTCAATTTATAACATTTGTATCAAGTGTTTTTTCTGGATTTTTGGTTGATATTCCATCATTTAAAATACATCTATGATAACAATTATAGACCCTTCATATCTTTGTAAGTGGGCAAACTTACAAAATCTGCAGGGGGTCAAATAATTATTTTCCCCACTGTACCGGTCTGTGTTGACAGTGTGCGTTACAGACGTTTCGTTTAAGTCATAATTGTTATCGCTAATAGTGTAAATGTTTGATATTGACATTAAAACACCTGGTGGTAGAGTAAAGAGATAACTGCGTAGTTAACGTAACCCAGCAATGATCGCTCTTAGTAGGCTGGCACTTAGATTATGGTTCTGCGAGCTGGAAAATCTTTGTGCAAGGCAAGGCTGAGTGTGCTATTATTGCGTATAAGTGACAGCGCGTGAATTTGACCAGCCATTTGTCACACGTTGGTGAAGGTGGCCAGGGTCTGGCTCTACATCAGTCATACAGACTTAAACTGAAAACAGACAGGAACTCGATGTTGAACCCAGAATCAGAACTAATGAATCATATTTTAATATATGTTTTTCCTAAAGCGTTTGTTAAGTCTTTTTTTTTTTTTTATTGTTTAAAATAAACATGTTATACTTACCTGCTCTGTGCAATGTTACAGCAGAGAGCAGCCCCGATCCTCCTCTTCTCAGGTCCCCCACCGGCGCAAATGGGTCCTCTTCTTGGTGTGCCACAGAAAGCCGCTTCCTATTGTGGCACACCTGCGGGCTTGACCCCCGAGCTTTGCTGCCTGCATCTATAGACACAGACAGTGAGGCTTGAGCCCACCCTCCGCTCTATCATCACAGGATTTGACTGACAGCAGGGGGAGGCAATGCAAAGTCTGTGAAAGCAGGGAGAAGAGGAAAGAAATGCTGCAGATGGGAACATTGCTAGATCTAGATCAGGTTTAGGTAAGTTCACAGGGGGTTGAGAGGGCATTATACATACTGAAACTATTTTTAACTTAAGGCAGAGAAAAAAAACAAACATACATACATTCTCCTTTGGGTGATCTATATAGAGTGCAAGGATTTTAACAAACTTTGCTACAGATTTTTAGTTATTGTTATTCTGAAGGACTAGCGATTTGTCTGTGTCCACGTGCAGAGTGAATCTAATGGGAGTGAATGCATAATTATCAATCAGCTACTGCACTTGCAGGGCTCTAATGAGGAAAATTGCAAGGTCTGCATTCTTTTAGACGTAATTTTCTATTGGGAGTACTTTACCAAAAATTACATTTATGTTGCAGGGGGTGCCTAAAATCTGACTTGTATCATAGGGCAAACTTCTGGGAAAACATTGAGCAAATCACACAAGCAGGAAATGATGTGTCTAGGGGTGTTCTCTATATATTCTATGTACAGAACACCTCCAGGTAGCCATATAGCACTGCACTTTACAGAAAATTACAGAGCTGCAGATTGAAAAGGAAAGGAATTTTTAATAACATACAATTGCAATATGACTTGTGTCGCAGTTGTATATGCTATATTCCTTTTTTTTTTTTCATTTGATATTTTTCCCCCATAAAAGTGGAGTTGACCTTTAAAACCACTTTGAATTTTATCTAAAATAGAAATTTGTCATGCTATCACTCACTATGACTGTTGACATGCTATTTCACAGTGCAACCAAAAAATTCCAAATACTTAAATGGATGGCTGTAAAATGTTAATTACCTTTGCCAGAATATCAGTTTGAATGGTGTCCACAGGTTGCTTAGGCAAAACAGGGGGATATTCTTCATCAGAATCAGAATCAACTGTCAGATGCCTTTTCTGAGCTTCATTCAGCATTGCCCTAGAGAATTTCCATGTAAGAAAATTATATGTATTATAACAGTTTTCCATGTAAACTACGGTGCTAGCTTCCACTCAATTCAACTATTTACCTCATCTCTTTCTCGTCTTCTTCTTCCTGTCGTCTCTTAATTTCCTCTTCTGTTTCTCTGTAGTGAACCAGCATAGAATCAAAGTCCACATTTGCTTGCCGTTGGTTCAGCTCCTTCAACTCCTGCAAATTTTCTAACACATCCATCTCCATTTTGGAGTCCTTTGTCCTATTTTCGAGAACCTATAACAAATATATGCATATTCATCAGTGCAACTTTTTTACCCACAGAGGCATAATGTTTTGTTTTTGTTTGGCCTATTGGGTCAAAGAAAGGGTCTAAAAAGCCTCTCCCAGCATATTCATAAGTGTCTTCTTTTATTCTCACTCTTCTGTTCTTTCAGACTATCCACTTTTTCCTCTCTCTGTAACCTGCCTTTCTCCCACTGTAATTCTCTGTTGCTACCCAAAATACAAAAATTTCTCTGCTGGGTTCGAATCAATGCAAGTGCTTTGTCTTGTGGTAGAAAAACAGCTTGGGGACAACGTTTTTGACAATTTCCTAGCACATTCATTATTGTTTGGATACCTTCATTGGGTTATTGAGCTCCTCCTCTTCTCTTTCCTTCTGAAATCGTTTCTCCTCTTCTTCAATAAGTTTTTCTGCTTGGAAGTTGCGTGTAGCTCCATGCTCCATGGCATAGTCTGTTTTCTCTGGGTCGGTCTGTCAACACAATAGACACCAATTGCACAAATAATAATTATACAGTACATTTCAACATACTTACAATACCCCTTTGAACACGTAACACATACATACATACATACATAGGTATAACAACAACAGCTTCAAATCTTTCAGGAACTGTGCAAATGATGCACATCTGGATTGAAGTTGATGTTGGCGAATTCTGCTTTCCAAACAGAGGTGAAAAAGAATTTTTGACTTACAGCCAATAAAAGCTGCTTCCTGGATTACAGTACCATCTCTTTAATCATTATGACTGGGTCCTATGCAACTACAGTCAGGTGAATTAACACTGGCAAAAAAATTTTTGGCATACCTTTAAACTCCATATCTTGGAGTACAGTACCAGACAGACTGAGTATATATATATTATTATATATATATTATTTATATATATAAAGTGGCAAGAAAAAGTTTGTGAACTCCTTAAAACTAAACCAAAAACAGTAAAATCAGTATGTATATAAAAGCATGCTGGTTATACTCACTGTGGAACCTGAGAGGTTAATCCTCTGCATTGTGTAAAAATGCTGTTTAATCCTGACTTCTATGATCCACCCCTTCTTCCAGTGAATCCAGACATATCGTGTGGAGACACTCTGCACAAGCTCAGTTTGGTGTGTACTGCTAGAGAGGTTGTTTGTTATCTTGAGAGACTGAATGTGATCAGCACAGGACCAATCAGCACTGTCCACACAGAGGTCAGGGGTTCTTCATCCTCCTAGAGCAAAATTAAAACTCCTCCTACAAGCTTTAACCACTGCTCGGTTGGACACTGATAGAAGTCACAAGACTGCTCTAACTGCTGATGAGAAAAGGTATTTAGCAGTTTATATTTACCAAAATAATTGCACTACCATGTTCTGTGGGAGACCAGATATAGTGAATGCAAGGCCCTGCATTTAGTAACACTTTAACTGTTTTTCTGCAGTAATTTGCTATAAAAAAATTAACTGATCCTCATCTAAGTCACAACAACAGACAAAACACAATGTGGTTAAGCTGGCAAAAAACAAACAATTGTAATTTCTCAAGTCTTTATTAAACACACCTATTAAACATTTACAGCTGAGGAAAAAGTAAGCGAACCCACAGACTAAGGCTGGCCATACATTATACAATTATCTGCAGATTTTCTGCCCAATTTCCTTTAGATTTACCTTCAACTATGTAGTGCAAGGGCCTGCCTAATTGGATACAACTGAAAGTGTTGTTTAGGTTTGTCCTCCTATTATATGGTTTTTGGTAAATCTAAACCAAAAATCTGCAGATAATTGTATAATGTATGGCCAGCCTAATTGCTTCAACAAAACCTAATTGGATTTAGTAGTTTGCACACCTGGAGTCCAATTAATGAAATTAGATTGGAGGTATAGTTTAGAGAGATTTTTAATGATAAGATATGCAAACATTTTAAGATTTCTGTTCATAAGAGGCATCAGCTGATATGAATCCTGCCTGGCAAAAAGGTGCTCTTTGAAGCCATATGATCAAAAGAAGTTGATCTGCATAAGGCTGGAACCCTACAAAGCAATCTCAAAATGTTTAGGCATCCATCAGATAACAAATTGTCTATATACAGTGCCTTGCAAAAGTATTCATACTCCTCGAAATTTTCCACATTTTGTCATGTTACAACCAAAACCGTAAACTTATTTTTTGGGGGATTTTATCTGATAGACCAACACAAAGTGGCGCATAATTGTGAAGTGGAAGGAAGATGATAAATATCTAAAAAGTGAGGCGTGCATTTATATTCAGCCCCCTGAGTCAATACTTTGTAGAACCACCTTTCGCTGCAATTACAGCTGCAAGTCTTTTTGGGTATGTCTCTACCAGCTTTGCACATCTAGAGAGTGAAATTTTTGCCCATTCTCCTTTGCAAAATAGCTCAAGCTCTGTCAGTTTGGATGGAGAGCGTGTGTGAACAGCAATTTTCAACTCCTGCCACAGATTCACAATTCGATTCAAACACATGAATATCCTTTGAAATAAACCATTCCATTGTAGCTCTGGCTGTATGTTTGGGGTCCTTGTCCTGCTGGAAGGTGAACCTCCGCCCCAGTCTCAAAAGTCTTTTGCAGACTCTAACAGGTTTTCTTCTAAGACTGAACTGTATTTGGCTCTATCCATCTTCCCATCAACTCTGACCAACTTCACTGTTCCTCCCAAAGAAAAGTATCCCTACAACACAATGCTGCCACCACCATGTTTCATGGTGGGCATGATGTGGTCAGGGTGATGTACATTGTTAGTTGTCTGCCACACAAGCCTTTTGCTTTTAGGCCAAAAAGTTTAATTTTGGTCTCATCTGACCAGAGCACATTCTTCCACATGTTTACTGTGTCCCCCACATGGCTCCTCGCAAACTAAATTTACTAATTAGGTGACCTCTGAAGGCCACTAGATTTTAGTTAGGGGTATCAGAGTAAAGGGGCTCGAATACAAATGCACACCACACTTTTCAGATATTTAATTGTAAAAAAATTTGAAAACCATTTATCATTTTCCTTCCACTTCACAATTATGTGCCACTTTGTGTTGATCGATCACATAAAATCCCAATAAAATAAATTTAGGTTTTTGGTTGTACCATGACAAAATGTGGAATATTTCAAGGGGTATGAATACTTTTTCAAGGCACTGTAAGTGTGTAAAAATGCGCCTTGTCGCCATTTGCATGAAGCAGGTTGCAAATATTAAACTGCTGCAGCAGTTTTGGAAGATGTCCCCGCCCAAAAAAAAAATAAAAACACTTTGATCATTTACCCGCAATATTTCTCACACTCCCCTATAAAACCTTTTTCCTTCACCTCCACGTGTATTTTTACCTGACCTATACACACATAGTATATATTTAGTACTGCCATACAGCAAATATGCATTTTATACAATTAGTGTAGCAACAGAAAAATAAATGCGCATTTATAGCAATTATTCAAACCTTAAATGTGATTTCCGCTAAACAGCGTGTACACTTGATGTAAAAACGAAAGATTGGGAGTCCCAAATACTGTTCATTCTGCACAGTTTCTTTCCTTGCATTGAACTTCTTTCCTTTATAGATATACTCTCCACAAGTTTTACACCTGTTAAAACCATAAAGAACAAAAAAAGGCAAATGCATTTCAAAGATTTCCAATCATTAAAGATAGAACACAACAAATATATGCTAATTTATGAAAGGCGTGGTAGCATTTGAACTTATGAAAAGTTAAATTAGATGTACCAATAATTCCTTCTCAAAAAATATTCTACAACAATCCAGTTGCTAAAATGAAAGTGCAAAAGATATACTTCCCATTAAAAGAGAGAATATCGGTGCAAATTAAACAAAAATTTGGACAACTAAAGCAATTATTTCTGTGACGTTAAAGGATAAGTTTAGACAAAAATAATAAATGCACATTTTTTGTAGGTAAAAATATGTGCATTTATTATTTTTGTCTACAGGAGCCTGGAAAGCACTGCACTAGCAATCTGTAGATCGCCGATGCCATGCAGGTCTCCTGCAGACCTGTCAGAATATTAGCTTGCCGTATGGGATGTACAAGTAAGCAGATATTCTGACAGGAAGCTTCGATGAACTACCACGGTGATCCACAGCACCGTGGAAGTTAATTGAAAACTACAAGCCCACAGCCGCTAAGGCTGCTGTGACCTGACATTCATTCATGCACGGAAATACGTGAATGAATGACACAGCCGTATGGGTGAACACCCGCACGGCCACGCTGTTTTCAAATTTGACAGATAGTATGGGGAGACTTCCACCCATATTATCGGTGGGGGGGGCAGCTGCGGCTTTGGGAAAATGTTACATGTTCCACCCTAAAAATGGGTGGAACATGTAACATGTTTCCAATGGGGGAACCTATCCTTTAAAAAAAGCTGCTTCATTCAGATATGTGCAAGCTTGTTTGTATGTGCACATTGTAGGTACGGCAGTACAATCATTCCAATGGGCTGCCCTACTCGTGAGAAATGTGAGGAAAAAAGTCACTGACTCTTTTTTGAAGTCATGCCAAACCGAAAGTCGTGCCTCAGCTGCCATTAAAAATGAATGGTACCCCCACACATTTACTAAAATGCAGCAAGTTTTTCTTTGGATCAGGAACAAGAATAATTTTGCATGCATTCCATATTTGCAGAGATGTGGACCTAGCCTAAACATACATGTAAAAAGGTTGAAAGCAACTGTGCTGGCACACAAAATGACTTGTAATCAAATAAAAATGTCTTCATAGTCATTACTAAACGGAAATGAGGAAGATGTAATCCTATGGAGGAAATAATAATAATTAAAAAAAAACCCTCTACAAACTCTATAATGTTAAAGACTTATAGCAAACAAAAATTCCATGTTCGTATATATTGCTATACTTGTTTAAGCTGGCCAACTACATCAGTTACTTATATCTTATTTGTTCATAACATACAGTTGCAAGAAAAAGTATGTGAACCCCTTGGGATTACATGGAGTTTTGCATGAATTGGGCATAAAATGTGCTCTGAACGTCATCTGTCACAACAATAGAAGAACACAGTCTGCTGAACATAATACTACACAAACATTAGATGTTGCCATGGTTTAATTGCACATAACATGTAAACATTCACAGTGCAGGGAGGAAAAAGTATGTGAACCTTTGGACTTAATAACTGGTTGACCCTCCTTTGGCAGCAATAACCTCAACCAAACGTTTCCTGTAGTTGCAGATCAGACCTGCACAATGATCTGAAGTAATTTTGGACCACTCCTCTTCACAAAACTGTTTCAATGTAGCAATATTCTTGGGATGTCTGGTGTGAATCGCTCTCTTAAGGTCATGCCACAGCATTTCAATCGGGTTGAGGTCAGGACTCTGACTGGGCCACTCCAGAAGGCGTATTCTGTGCTGTTGCAGCCATTGTTTTGTTGAATTACTTGTATGCTTTGTCCTCTTGCATCACCTATCCTCTGCGGAGCTTCAGTTGGCGGACAGATGGTCGTACGTTTTCCTGCAAAATGTCTTGATAAACTCCGGAATTCATTTTCCCATCAATGACAACAATCCATTCAGGCCCTGAGGCAGCAAAGCAGCCCCAAACCATGATGCTCCCTCCGCCATGTTTTACAGTGGGGATGAGGTTTTGATGTTGGTGTGTTGTGCCTTTTTTTCTCCACACATAGTGTTGTGTGTTCTTCCCAAACAACTCAATCTTGGTTTCATCTGTCCACAGTATATTTTGCCAGTAGAGCTGTGGAACATCCAGGTGCTCTTTTGCAAACTTCAAACATGCTGAAATATTCTTTTTGGACAGCAATGGCTTCCTCCGTGGTGTCCTCTCATGTACTCCATTCTTGTTTAATGTTTTCCTTATTGTAGATGTGTCAACAAAAATGTTAGCATGTGCCAGAGATTTCTGTAGGTCTTTAGCTGACACTCTGGGATTCTTCTTTACCTCATGCAGCATTCTGCGCTGTGCTCTTGCAGTCATTTTTACAGGACGACCACGCCTAGGTAGAGTAGCAACAGTGCTAAACTTTCTCCATTTGTAGACAGTCTGTCTTACCGTGGACACATGAACATCAAGGCTTTTGGAGATACTTTTGTAACCCTTTCCAGCTTCATGCAAGTCAATAATTCTTGATTGTAGGTCTTCTGAGAGCTCTTTTCTGCGAGGCATGGTTCACATCAGACAGTGCTTCTTGAAACCAGTAAACCCAAAACAGGTGTGTGTTTTTTAAGGGCAGGACAGCTGTCAGTAACACATCCAATATCATCACATTGATTGGAGTCAAGGGTGGCTCACTCCTGGCTCCAATTAGCTCTGGGAGAAGTCATTAAGCTAGGGCCTCACATACTTTTTCCTCCCTGCACTGTGAATATTTACATGTTATGTGCAATTAAACCATGGCAACATCTAATGTTTGTGTAGTATTATGTTCAGCAGACTGTGTTCTTCTATTGTTGTGACTTAGATGACGTTCAGAGCACATTTTATGCCCAATTCATGCAAAACTCCACGTAATCCCAAGGGGTTCACATACTTTTTCTTGCAACTGTACTTTAATTGACAAATAATAAAAATAATTTGATTTTTTTCTACTTACCTGTAAAATCCATTTCTTGAAGTATATCACGGGACACACAGCAGGCTCTAATCATTACCATCTGAGTTATGTGCCACCTATAGGTGAATGGACACTGGCTAACCAAAAACAGACAGGAAGTCCTCCCCTATATAACCCCTCCCAAATAGGAAGTCCCTCAGTTTTGTAGCAAGCGATGAACTCCCAGAAAGAGGGGAAGGAACTTTGTGTCCCGTGATATACACCCAAGAAATGTATTTTACAGGTAAGTAAAAATTACATTTTCTTTATTGTACATCGCAGGACAAACAGTAGGTTATAATCATTACCATCTGTGATGTCCAAAAGGAAAGCACTTAAGGGGAAAAAGACAGACAAAAAAATCTTCATCAATTATAAGGAACCTACTCTGCTGTCTGCAGATCCTGTGCGGCTCCCACAACCACTTGGTAAAGCTTTGCGGACGCATGTACCGGAGATCGTGTTGCAGCCTTCCAGATCTGAGCCAGTGATGCTTGATGACAACCAACACAAGATGCTCCCCCACTCCTTGTAGAATGCGTTTTCCCCAAAAGGGGGAACCTTACCCTTCAAGCCATAGGCTTGAGTGACTAACTGGCAGATTGACTGCGAATTAGATGCCGCCCGACCCTTCCTGGCCCTTTTGGCAGAACAAACAATCGAGTTTGACTACTTGATCTGTGCAGATAGCCTTAAATAAATTCTGACAGCCTGAACCACATCCAAAATGTGAAGAGTTTCCTTTCCTGACAACTGTGGAAAAAAGGAAGGTAAGAGTGTTCTGATTCAAAAGAAAACTTGAAACCACTTTCGGCAAAAGAGATGGATGAGGCCTGAAACACCCCTTTATCATGGTGAAGGATCAAAAAATGGCTCCACAAAAGAGCTGCCAGCTATGATACCCTTCTCATCAAAGTGATCGCAACCTAAAAAAAAAAAAAGTAACAAACTACCTTCCGAGTCAATAAGACTAGAAGAGTATCATGAATTGGATTAAATGGTGGTTTCTGCAAAACAGGTATAACAGACAGAATCATACTGAACACCCCTGAGCAAAGGCATGAACCAATGAATAAGAAGCAAACGGTCTATGGATAAACAGATAACTGGCCTTCATTGCTACTTAAAAGCAAATTTACCTCTACTCCTGTATGGAGAAAGGCCAAAATTTGACCAATCAAAAACTTTAGAGGATGTCACTTAATGGGCTTCACACCAGGCCACAAGGCCAGAGATCACTGGCCCAGAGGCAACCCAATCTTTAAGCACTTGGGTTTCAATAGCTAGGCCATCACTGAGCAACTGTAAAACAGGGTGCAAGACTGGTCCCTGAGACAGAAGGTCTGGCAGGACCGGAAATGCTCAAGAGCCATCAACCAGCAAGTTCACCAAGTCCACCTGGTCAATGAACCTGGATGTCAAAATATGACTCACCTTCTCTTGGGCAGCCTGACCCTATTGCCCTTTGATAGCACTCGTGTGCCCTCAACCCCTATTCTGCCTCACTCTCTGATCCCTGTGTTCTTCCTGGCTGCAGAACCATCCGCATCTGCCTCCCTAAGAATGGCCATGTAAACAAAGGCTTCAATACATAATCAAGATGGACACCGGCCCCACGTGCATAACACCCTGACACAAAGAAACACATCCATAAAGTGAGCACACCTATTACCCATAGCTGCTAACAAAGAGGACAAACCCTGGCAGCCCCAAATTGTTTTTTAAAGCGACCCTGCCAATAAAACTTACCAAATCTGCCGTAGGATCCAGTTTCAAAAAGCAGAGGTCCAATCTTCACTCATCATGGCGGGCTTAGTCACTCAGGACCTTCAAGGACTCAGTCCCCCTTTTCTGCTCTGGGGTCCACTGTCTTGAACCTATATAGCACCCTACCAGAAGCTTCCTTGGTCAATGCTGACTGCCCAGGGTTCAATGGGACTTGATCAGACCCTCCATTCACCCCTATGAACTGGGGAGTGTAAACGGATGTGGGTTTTTTTCTGGAGATTCTTGCACTGCGCTAGGTTGCAATTAGATCTGGTGAAGTTAAAAAGGATGACACCCCCAAACTGAACCATACTGATGTGGGGATAGCAGAAGTACCCATTAAATGAAAGGTGCTTCCAATTAGATTCTTCAGGAAGGTATTTATTGATCATTAAAACAGGTTAAAACATCATCAATGCATTTCGTGTCTCTATAGTATCCTCTTAGCCAGTTAAAGGTGTACAGTACACTTTAATTGGTGGAATCTGTGTGTGTTCTTCTAGTCCAAATTTTACAGTAGAAGCTTGTCTAAATACAGTTGCCTGTCATCTGGATGCCTTGAGTTCTGTGCAGGGCAAGCAAGGGTGCTCAGATCTTTGTGAAAACCCTGGGAGCAGAGGATAGGCCAAAGGTCAATGCAACAAACTGGAAGTAGTCATCTGCCACTGCAAAGCATAGAAACTACAGATGAGTTTTGTAAATGGAAACACATAGATAAGCATCTTAGATATCTATGGATGCCATATGATCCCCTGATCTCAGAGGAACAATTACCGATCTTGCAGATTCCATTTGAAAATTTGGAATGCAAAGGAATTTGTTTTTAAGCCCAGAATAGGACAAATACCTCCATTGGGATTTGGTACTGTAAACAGGTTTGAGTAGAAACCCTTCAACCTGTCTTGTGGTGGTACTGGTACAACTCCTCCCTGGAACCTTTAGAAGTGAGGGTGGTGCCCCTTCATGAGAGCATTGTGATCTTTTTGAGCTAAGCCCTGTGCCAAAAAGAAGGACTGAACTTAGGTTAAGCCAGAGAAAAGCGTGAAGGTGCTTGACATTTAGAGGAGCTAAGAGCTCCTGAGAAGGTGGGGCATTGACACTTTTCTCTGCGGAAGCAGAAAACGTTTTCACCTGTGACCTCTTTATTGAATGGTTAAGTGCCTCACCATATATATGTATTTTCTGAAAAGGCATATCGGATATCAACCTCTGGAAGATGTTAGGAGACGAAACGCGTAGGGAACTTTTAAACATATTGTAGGCTGGAGCCAGTCCGATATAATGAGTATATGTGCTGCACCAGTGTCAGTTGTGGGACAATCTTTTAAGTTTATGGTGATTATTCTTTTAATATAATAAATGTGGGGTTTTACACTATGGGAGCCCTCTTTTCCTTTTAATGGGTCCATTGTCCAATATAGCCATTGGGGGAATGTTCCATGAAAACTGCTGTGACGCTCTGCAGGACTCCATGCTGGTCTAATTGTGGTGGTTTCTGCGAGTTCGTTGGTTATTTCAGTATACCAGCCATTCTCTTTGGTAAGTTATTTGGTACTATCAAAGGTAGAGGACATGATTTATGGTGAAGTTTGTGAGGACAGTGATGTTCCTTTTTGCACTCTATAGTTGGATCACCTATCTCTGCATGGGACACGTTACTAATTGTTGTGAATAATTGTGATTGCACTAGACACCTTAAGGAGATATTAGTGGATGCAATTAATATTTAATAACTTTTTTTGCACTGATCACTATGATATTTGTATGCACATATGCACCTTAAGTTTTTGTTATATATTGTTATATGGATTTAGTTTTGATGAAATGTATATATAGTGTGTGTGTGTGTGTGTTATTTAGGGTGATAGCGCTGTCATTTGCAATAAATCACATTTTGTTTTTCTTCTCCCTAGCAATTTTTTATTTTCAGAGTACATTGTACAGTGGATGTGTAATACACCTTACACACTCAGTTTATTCCCAGCACCTTTAACAAACCTGGAATGGGCCTAGTGCCAGGGGCATTAATGTAGTGTCCAAAGAGGATTGCCATGGGACCTGAAAGAACTGGTAGTGGAGAGGTCAGCAGCAGAGACCGCACAGAAAGGAGTGAAGTGTGTGCCAATCTGAAAGTTTTGCAGATTATGGAAAAATCTTACCTCCTCCAATGGAGTTTTTGTTCTGCCCTAAGGTCCATCACAGAGTGCAACCAGAAAAGCTCTCCAGCCTAACGCTTGAAGTAACAGCAGTGTTAAGCCAGGTGAAATGCAAACCTCCATTGGAAGGTACTAGATTGCCAGTCCGTTCGATTACTGAAGCTGATCACTGAAGCATATTGGTCTATGTTCATACAATATATTGAAGCAGAGAGCAGCAATGATGTCACCGCATCAGCTACATGATCAGCCTCATTGGAGTACCTCCCCAGGCCAGAGAAGAAACAAAGTGGAAAAAGACCCACACATTGTCTGGCACAGCTGAAAGGTTGGGCTTTAAGGGCTCATGTACACGGGGCGTTTGGAAAACTCTTCTGAACGATGGAAACTGACTGCTGGAAATCGTAAGTTAAAAAACGTCAGTTTAGCCACGTTTGCATACCACGTTTATGTGCATTTAGAAGCTTTTGCGTTAGAAGCATTTTTAAAAGATAACCTCAGGAGATCTTCCCAAATGCCCGGAATGCACTTTGAGAGAAATAGAGAGAGCAGAAGCAGAGAGAGCAGTATGTGTTGAGATTACCTATCTTTTCTGGTTGTATTCACTATGGATCCCATCATGAGCACAATGCAGCACATTCTAACATTTTTTCCTTCACGCGAAACCTGGAACTGACTGCGCTGGTGTACTAGGCCCATTTGAATACATGGAAAACACTTTTCATGCATTTCTGATGAAAAAAAAAAAACTCTGGACAGCATCTGGACATGGAACAGTTAAAAACACTTCTAAACGCAAACGCTTATAAATGCGGTTAACCGCGTTTACAAGCATTTGAAATGCTGGTAAAATCTATTCCTGAACGCAAGTTTGGTGCATTCAAAAGAAAAACGACTGTAAACTCAACTGCCTGTAAACAAGTATGTGTACATGGACACAAAGGAAAACATTAGGGAGAGTTCAGGGGCTGCTGAAAAAAATGCTCAGCAGCTCCTGAATGTCAGTTTAGCAGCTGCAATGTACATGAGCCCTAAAGCAGAACTAAACTATATCTCAGCAGCACAAGCTGAAATGCTATTTAATAATCTTTTAATACTCAAAGCAAACTCACCCATCCATCCTTTACTTTAAGAAATCACTTTCAAAACACACCTCCCTAGCACTCCTAACCATGGTCACCAGATGGTTCACATAACACTTCCTGGAATCCATCCTTAGCTCATCCATGCAGATAGGAGGGTGTGCTTAGCTGAGAAAGCCCTCCTCCAGATAAAAGAAAAAAAATGCCCTTGAAGACTCCTGCGATGAATGACATCATTCTGGCCTAGACCAAAATGCAGGAAACTGAATATAAAAAAAAAGTTTACAAGTAAATATATTACTTGTAAATGTATATTATACATTGTATCTACTTTACTAATGATAGCAGCATGAGGATAAAAAATTGCTGATTGAGAGTGTTTAGTTCAGCTTTAAGCATGCATTAAAGGGGTAGAGGTTTGATTTTGTTTAAAACATTTTGCCCCAACAAACTAGTGCTAAGAGAACAATTCTCAAAATATGTGCGCATGGTAACAAACAGGTTCTGAGCCACTTGGAATCTGCAACCAACTCCCAGCTGTTTATCATAGAGGTGTTTTAAAACAAGAAAGCAGATTTCAAGGCACAACATCCTTTCCCAATAACTAATTATTTCCATGTAACAGAAATATAGAGCCAGGAGAAAAATTGACATTTTTTAAATGGTATTTAACATATTTTTTGAATTGAAAAACCATTGCTTGTAACATTCTTTTTAGATTGTACGTGCTACCGAGCAGGGCCCTTTGATTCCTCCTCTATTGAAGTGTATTGTAACTACTGTCTGTCCTCACATTGTAAAGCGTTGTGCAAACTGTTGGCGGTATCTAAATCCTGTATAATAATATAATACTAATAATATTCTGTTTACTGATAACTGCAGTACAATGAAGAGAATTTAACAATTATCTAAAGCTTCTTAGCATCGTGTAGAGGAATTATTTACCAAGCCTTAGGTATCCTTACTCTTTATGAACACATTAGAAATCCTCTAATATTTCAGCTTACCTCATGTTGAATGGAGCCATCAGACGAACCACATATTGACGATCTTTTGGAAGTTTTAACTTTGGGATTTTAGAAGGATCAAAATCTGGTGGGTAATATTTCTGCAACAGAAAGAATTTATGTTTCAGAACCAGTGTTGAAAACACTGCCAAGCACTGTTAAATTATCTGTTATACAGTTTCTAAATTCACATTTGCGCAGGCACTACAACCCATTCATTTGAATGGGCTGTTTTGGAAATCGCAGCATGCTCAGGAAGTTGCGTGCCATTGGTTTCCCAGTAAGGGAGTGATTTCCAGCATGTGCCATTATCATTAATGGCTCCAGCACACAGCTCCTGTGTTTTTCTGTGCAGAGGCTTGCGGCTGCAGCTACAGGTACATTCCCGCAGGGGTAATCACCCACACAGATGTGAACCTAGCCTTAAACCTGGGGTCAAGTTATGGAAATTCAACAAGCTATGGGTAATGTGTCTGAATTTCTCCCCATGTTCACCACAGAGATGTCTATTTAGGCCTCATGCACACAGGACATTTTATGAACACTTTAGAAGTCTTTCCTCCTGGTAGCAGTTTTGGCAATAAAAATGCCTTATCATGGTAAAGGTGTGTAATGCATTTAGGCACATTTAGCTGCATCAAGCCATTGAAATCAAAAGTTAAATGCACATTTACATGCGTTTAAAAGTGCCAAGCGTTTTTTTCTGCCAATGCTCCTGGACGCACTGGCAGTGGGGTTTTTCTTCCTGCCTCTAACAGTTTGTGTGCATGGACACATAGGCTAACATGAAGAGGAGTTTAGAGGCAGGAAAAAGCTGTAAAATCACCCAGTGTGCATGAGGGCTTATAAACAGCTTCCAGCACCTGTTTGTTTACATTAGAACAGGGGTGTCAAACTGTGACCCTCCAGCTGTTGCAGAACTACAAATCCCTTAGGCATTGCAAGGCTGACAGTTAAAAGCATGGCTCCCAAAGGCAGAGACATGGTGGGAATTGCAGTTCCTCAACAGCTAGAGAGCTGCAGTTTGACACCTGTGCATTAGAGGGATAGCAAGTTGCCAATTCATGGCTAATAAAAGAGAACAGATAAAAGCGACAGGCTCATTTATTTTGCAAGTTATCCTGCTTGATTCTCTGACACCATTACCCCTATTGTGGATAAAGATTTGACAAACTTTTAGGAAGTTAGTGTTACGGGGCATTGTGGAGCCTTTATGTGTATATATTGATGGGAACGCCATCCAAGTAAACACATGTAGTCTTTTAAGAGTTAATGATTGATGTCCCTGAATTAACTAGAAATATCACAGCACAACCTCCATATGTGGGTTAAGTTAAGAGCCATCCTGGATAAACATTATCACACAAAATCACATGTTTATTGAAGGCGGAAATACATTTGATGGTACCTAGCATTAATACTTTCCACATTAGTCTTTTGATTAATATTCCAATTTCATAGCAGTTAGAACTATAGTATGTGTGTGTTTTAAATGTGCGCTTGTCTCATGTACCCAAGTAAAGTAGGAGAGTGAAAGGACACAGTTGTGGGGGCTGCAATGTGAATGGGGTGCAGAACTATGAGGACCTGTATTGTGAGTGGGGGTGCAGAGCTGTGGGGCTGCAATTTAAATAGGGAGTCAGAGGTGCGATGTAAGGGGGGGGCAGAGGACACCGCTGTGGGTTTGAGGTAAAGGGGGGCAAAGGATACTGTAGTGAGGGCCAGACCTCTGTGAGAAGGAAATTTTACTGATCGGACCTCTATGATTTTTATTTCAATACCCCTAATTTAGTACAACTAATATAAATAAGTAAATAGTATAAATAGAAAACTTCCATATACAGAATCTTATACCTGTGTGCATTTAGGAAAGCATCCATCTGTTCTTTTTTCTGTTTCAATATTTTTATTACGTTTTGTCTTAAGAATACAACAAGCTCAAGATACGCCCACGCAGGGGCAGAGCAGAACAATAACAAAAACAGATACATCCTGCTAACTTGTATTAGCCAAATAACTGAATGTCCAATGACATCAAGGAGGGACAGCAAAAAGCCGAACCAAATAATAGCAACAACAATCCATCAAATTACCAGAAAAAGAAGAGAAAAAAAGAAAAAAAAAAAAAAAAAAAAAAAAAATAAGAAGGAAGGAGAAAAGAAAGAAAAGAGAGTCAGAAAGAAAACACGGAGGAAAGGAAAACTAGAAGAATCACGGATCCAGGGCTAGCACAGGCAACAACTATAAGAGGCCATAACTAGTAGGAGGCAGGGATGGCAAGGAATAACGTATCCACGGTTCCTAAACCTTAAGGAATCTCAGATGAGAATCATGAAGAACACTAGACATCTGTTCATTGATCAACATAGCATTCATCCGGGTCTTCACCCCCTGGAAGACAACCAAAGGGGTTCTCCAAGCTTGAGCTATAGCACGTTTGGCCGAAATAAATAGGTAGGACGCCAATTTCTGCTGAGACCTAGACAGACCCAAAATTGGCCAATGCAGGAGGGCCACCCTTGCATTCCTACAGACCGTAATATGAAATAGCATTTGCAGCAAACCAAAAACCCTAGACCAGAAGCCTATCAATCGTGGGCACGACCACCAAATGCGCAAGACGTCCGCACGTAGACCACAGTTCCCGGAAACACCTATCTCCGCCAGTAGGAATAAAGTGAGCAGTCCGAGCCGGGATCCAGTACTACCAAACAAGAACTTTGTAGGCTGCCTCAAGAGTGACTATTGAATGAACATTTCGCCACCATCCCCCAGGCCCTACGCCAATCCTCCGCCGCAATCGAGAAACCCGATCTCGCTGCCATTGAAACATAAGACAGGGGTGGTGAGGAGGACTTACTGTTAAGAGAGGCATAAATTACAGAAATGAGACCAGGGCACCTTGGGGAATGCTGGCAGACGTGTTAAAGGGCGTTTTGCGGTAAGGATATGTAGAGACACGACAGAGGGATAGGACCCAGTGGCGCAATTGCAAATACCGATAACATTCCTGTGGCGGGACCCCCCTTGATTTTCGAAGAGACTCCCATGATGGAAACGTACCAGCGCTCAGAAAATCATGCACAATAACAAAGCCATGGGAGGTCCACCAAGAGAAAGAAGGGGGATGTTCTAGGCCTGATGGAAATAAAGGATTATGTGTAATCGGCAAAAGAGGTAGAAACGATGATATCAAATTATCCGAATATTTAACAGAATCCCAGGTTCATAAACTGTGAAGCATGATATGGCTCAAATCCGGAGGGTACGACTTAGGCGGGAGCCAAAGCAATGTAGTTAAGGAAAGCGGAGCACAGTTGGGTAATTCCAAGAGTACCCATAACGGGATATCTGTCGTGGCATGAAGCACAGACAACTGTGAAATCTGAGCTGCCACGTAGTATCTAGAAACATGTGGAACTCCCAAACCTCCCTGTAATCTATGAGTATACAAAGTGGCTCTAGGCACTCTGGGATGCTTATGAGCCCAAATAAAAACGGAGAATCCGGCTTTGCAGTACACAAAGATGCAGGGACCTAAATAGGGAGAGTGCGGAAAAAGTACAGGATCTTCGGCAAGATAGTCATCTTGACAGCATGTATCCGGCCAATCCATGATATCGAAGGAAACTGCCAAGAACGAAGCAGGGAAGTAACAGAGCGCAATAAGGGGTTATAATTAGCCAAAAATAAGGCAGAGTAGGTGGAAGTGTAACGCCAAGATAAGCCAGGGAATGGGATGCCCAATGGTAGGGAAATTGTGTCTGCAACCGTTCAACCAGGTCGGCAGGGAGCGTAATATTCAATGCCGTGGTTTTAGACAAATTGATGTGAAGGCCAGATATAGTCGAAAAATGGTCCAATATGACCTGCAGATTGGGGAGAGTGATGGGAGGATTGGTTAAAACCAAAAGAGCATCATCTGCATAAAAGTTGGCCTTGTACTGAGTGCCGGCATAGGGAACACCAGAAATATCCAGGTGATTTCGAATGGCTGTAGCTAGAGGTTCAAAAGCGAGAACAAAAAGAGCAGGTGATAATGGGCATCCCTGTCTCGTGCCCCTGAAACTAGGGAAAGAGGAGGGAAAAAAACCTGCATATTTAACAGAGGCCGAGGGAGACGAATATAAAGCGGAGATCCAAGCCAGAAATGCATCACCAAACCCCCATCTAGACAGTGTATATGTCAAATACTCCCAAGAAAGCGAATCGAACGCCTTATAAATGTCCAGGGATAAAAGAAACCCAGCTATCCTGCGGTGATGCAAGATATGCATGAGATGGATGACTTTATGGATGTTATCAGCAGCTTGTCGCCCCAGAACAAAGCCAACCTGTCACGTACCTGATTGGAGACTGAAATGACGAGGTCGGCCTCACTTGTGTCACTAGCCCTGACCCCAGTGGAAGTGGAATAGAGGGTGTCTACGGACCAGGGGGACAAGAGCGCCAGCAGATGTTGTTTGCAGATCTTGCAGCTGGAGACTTTGGAAGACTGATGAACCTCCGATTCATGAACAGTAGTGGTATGCAGAGCTGGTATAGTAGGTCACCAGGTGTGCACCAGAGCAAGGCAGGAAGCTGGGATAGGAGACAGGAGAAATGTCATAGGAATAGCCGGGGTCATCAACGGGCGGACAGCAAGGTACCAAATCATAAGCAAGCCAAAGTCAGAAGCAGAGCCGAAGTCAGGAGTATCAAGTATCAAGCAGGAGAGTAATCAGAGTCAGGTCAGGAACAAGCCAGGTCAGCAACAAGGAAATCACTCAGGAACGAGCAGGAAACGGGTAACAGCTGAAGACCAGTCAGCACTCAGCACACCTTTTAAATAGTCCGTCTGGCGCCAATCTTCCCCTTGCGTGTGCACGTGCACGATCGCGCATTTCTTTGGGCATGCGCACTTCTATTTGCCAATCGTCTCACCAGGATTCCCTTGCACAACCTGATCTCGATGAATAAGTGAGAGTAGATACTTATTAATTCGGGTGCTCAGAACCTTTCCCAGAATCTTCAAGTCCACATTTAGCAGCGAGATCGGTCTGAAAGCTTGCGGTTCAAAGGCATCTTCAGACTTCTTAGGGATCATAGTAATATGTGCCTGAAGAGAGTCCAAAGAAAGCCAGGATCCCTGCTTCAAAGAATTGAAAAAGGCCATCAAATGAGGAACCAGAACGGTGGCAAATTTTTTATAGTAGAGCCCAGAAACTCCATCTGGGCCTGGAGACTTGGAGGACTTCAAAGATTTGATGGCTTGGTAGAGTTCAGATTTGGAGATATCCGCATTCAGGGCATCTTGGGCTGCAACGGAAAAAGAGGGTAGGAGCAGCTCAGCAAAAAAATTAATCAGCATGTTCAGCAACAAAGGTGTTTTTGGTAGAGAGGACAAAAAATCCGCAAATCTATGTGTAATCTTCACAGGGTCCGAGGTAAGGCCACCGCCCCTCATTCGGAGTTGAACAGGTTTATGCGTGCGACCTATCGAATTAAGTTTCTTGGCCAACATTGGCCCCGGTTTATTGGCGCATGTATAAAACCTATGTCAGGCCTTCTCAGCTCGTGTAGTGGAAAGAAGGTCAAGTTCAGCAGCCACCACATCTCGAGCTTTCCTATTGACCGTAGTCGGGCAGGCTTTCCAAGTAGTGTCTACCACAGCCAATCGCAAGGTCAATTCCAACATCGTCTTCTCTCTGGCCCGTTTCCTGGACGAGGCAATCTGAATCAGGTGACCCCTAATGGTAGCTTTGTGAGCCTCCCACAGAGAGACAGCCGAGGATACAGAGCCCACATTGTCCGTAAAATAGGATTGGATGTGCGAAAGAACCTGGCAGCAAGAAGCCTGAGTGGTGAGCAGGGATTCATGGAGTTTCCACAGAAAAGAGGGCCGAGGCATACCAGAAAGACACAGTGAAAAAACCAATGGGTCTTGATCAGACCAGGGTGAGGTCGAGATGACAATCTTTGGATTAAAGATAAATGTTGGAAGGAAATGAAAACGTGATCTATTCTACAAAAGCTCAGGTGTGGGGCCGAATAAAAAGTGTATTCCCGAGACGTGGGATGAATTTCCCGCAAGACATCAACCAAACCATAAGCTTGCAGCGTATCACGCAATTTAGATTCCCGAGAAAGGTCGTGGCTAGGGGTCCCTCCCGTCGGGTAACGGTGATCGACAGAGGAATTAAGAGCAACATTCGAATCGCCCAGCAATAACAGAATACCACGTTGATGGTGCAAAATCACCTTCAACAAGTGAGAAAAAAAATTTGTGTTGAAATCTATTTGGCACGTAATAACCCACCAGAGTCACCTCCTGATCCCAAAGGGTACCCCGGAGGAGCAAATACCTGTCGGTGGAATCAGATATTTCCAGGTTGCAAGTAAACAGCAGATTGCATCTAAAAGCAATAACCATGCCCCTATGCTTCTCAAGGGCCAAAGCAGAGAAAAAGGTTGGATAATGGTGAGAGGTAGCGCGGCGCGGAGGATTGAGAAAAACCACGTCCACCTCTTGGGACTTATTATGGAACACTTTAGAACGCTTGATCAGAGAATTAAAACCATGGATATTTTGAGAGAAAATCTTCAAAGGTTTTAAAGCCATACTGAGTCAAGGGAATACAGCTGCCAAAATACGCTAAGAATAACGGTCCAATCCTAAAATTCAACCTTACCTTGGGCTGCTCCAGATCCATGAGAAAGAAGAAAAAAAAAAAACACACAAAAAACAGAAGAAAATGTACACTCTAAGGTAGTGTAACAAAACCACAATCAGTGGAAATTGCATCCCAACCGCAAGGACACACATAGGGGGTAGCTCTACCACCAGGCACGTGGGTGCGTCATAAACATAATAGAACCTTCATGGGGAGGGGAAGAAAGGGGGGAGGGGAAGGAAAAGGAGGGAAAGGGAGGAAAAAGGGGAAAAAAAAAAAGTACATTACTTTAAGAAATGCATAATATGACACCATAATATATAAAGAAAATGTAAAATGTAAACAGGTACACCGACATATCAGCATAATAGAGATGAGGCATTCCCGGGTCACAGCCCCGTTAGATCGGAAGCCGGCACCAACCATATAAGGCATAGGACCACGAGCCAGGAAGACCCCCGGTATATGTAAACAGGCACAATAACCCCCTCCCCCCCCCCAAAAAAAACCCCAAGGAGCCGGGGATCCACATAAACAAAATCTTGGTAACAGTAAAATTAGCAGAAACAAAAAAAGACAAAAAAACAAAGGGGATAGGACACAAAGCTTACAAACATATCACCTACCCCAAAAAGAAAAAAAAATTCAACTCAAAGTTGGACCGCGAGGAGCCGGCGGGTGCCGAGGATCACCATCAGTGATCCAGCATTGCATAGAAGAACATTTCACACTGTAAAACTAAAAACAAACAAAACATACGAAACGTTCATCCAACAAGGGCCAGTCAGGTTCTCCGCCCCATCAGAAATGCGGAGAGTCACGGCAGTGGATCAAACCATCTGAAAAGTGAAAAAGCTTACCCATCCAACCGTACTCAACCTGGATCGGAGTGGGAGGATCCGGACAACGGAGGGGTACTAGGGAGGGAGCGTTTACGGCTGCCAACTTTCTCCCAGATACGCCCCAGCTGAGATGAAGAAGGATGTGAACCGGAGGGCCGCACCGGGCTGTCGGAGGTATCCCGCGAGGGCAGAAGTTGTAACGCTTTCAGCCTCGACTTGGCTTCTTCTGGATTGTGGAAAACATGGCTCCTACCTTGGTACACGAACGTAAGCTTAAATGGAAAGCCCCATTGGTACTTTATGTGACGGTTCAAGAGGACTGACGTGAAGGGTTTCATCTGTCGACGTTTCTGTATGGTGGATGGTGCCAGATCCACAAACAGCTGGTACGGATGATCTTGATAGCGAAGATCCTGCTCGTCTCGCGCAGAGTGAAGGAGCGATTCTTTCGTACAGTAATAGGTGAATTTAATTGTGATGTCCCTGGGAGGACCCTCAGACCTCCTCGGACCCAGGGCCTGATGAATACGATCGAACTCCAGACAGTCTATCGGTATCGCTGCATCCAACTCTTGAAAGAGAGCCGCGTGAGGCTCTCTTCTCAGATCTGAAAGGTCCTGTTCATGATTTACGATCAACGTAGCTGCAGCGTCCATCTTATTTTCCAGAACATCAGTGCAGCTTCCCAATTCGCAAATTTCCTTGGTGAGATGAGTCGCTAGTCTGGGAGGTGGTTGTGTGAAGCTCCTGCTGCAGCATGGTCTTAAACCTGGTCAGGAGGTCTGCGGCCCACAAGGGGGGCTGTGGGAGGTCGGCGGACTGCAAGGGGGGCTGTGGCCCCAGTTCCAGCTGAAGAAAAACAGCCCCAAAGCATGATTCTGCCACCACCATGCTTCACTGGAACCATGTCCTCTGGTCTAATGAGACCAAGATAAACCGATTTGGTTCAGATGGTGTCCAGCGTGTGTGGTGGCAACCAGGTGAGGAGTACAAAAGACAAGTGTGTCTTGCCTACAGTCAAGCATGGTGGTGGGAGTGTCATGGTCTGGTGCTACATGAGTGTTGCCGGCACTGGGGAGCTACAGTTTTTTGAGGGAACCATGAATGCCAACACGTACTGTGACATACTGAAGCAGAGCATGATCCCCTCCCTTCAGAGACTGGGTCGCAGGGCAGTATTCCAACATGATAACGACCCCAAACACACCTCCAAGACGACCACTGCCTTGCTAAAGAAGCTGAGGGTAAAGGTAATGGACTGGCCAAGCATGTCTCCAGACCTAAACCCTATTGTGCATCTGTGGGGCATCCTCAAACGGAAGGTGGAGGAGAGCAGGGTCTCTAACATCTACCAGTTCCGTGATGTCATCATGGAGGAGTGGAAGAGGACTCCAGTGGCAACCTGTGAAGCTCTGGTGCACTCCATGCCCACAAGGATTAAGGCAGTGTTGGAAAATAATGGTGGCCACACAAAATATTGACACTTTGGGCCTAATTTTGACACCTAGGGGTGTACTCACTTTTGTTGCCAGCAGTTCAGACATGAATGACTGTCTGTTGAGTTATTTTGAGGGGATAGCAAATTTACACTGTTATACAAGCTGTACACTCACTACTTTACATTGTAGCAAAGTGTCATTTCTTCAGTGTTCTCCACATGAAAAGATATAAAAATATTTACAAAAATGTGAGGGGTGTACTCACTTCTGTGAGATACTGTATATATACACATATACACACACAATGTTGAAATGCGTTTTTATTACAAAATATATGAAAAATATTTTTAAAAATACATTTCAAATATACTGTATGTCTTAAAAAACTAAGAATCTACATTTTTGAAATGCATTTACAAATATATGTAAATATATATGTTGAAGTTACTTTTTTATATGTTAAAAATTTTTTATATATATATATATTTTTTTTTTTACATTTGTAAATGCATTCCAAAAATTTTGATTTGTATTTTTAAAGACATACAGTATATATTTGAAATGTATTATAGATAGATATCTATATATCTATCTCTATATATCTATCTCTATATATCTATATATATATCTATATATAAAAATATTTTGAAATATATTGAATATGGCCAAAATTGTAGCATTTCAAATATATATCAATATATTTGGGAAGAATATTTTTAAAATATATTTCAAATATATTTTTCTTCCATATGGGCCTGATTGATACCTTTTAACAATGAGATCTCTCTGATACTTTGGAAGCGCTCTGCGGATCATGGCTTTTTGCTGTAGGATGAGACTAATGCAGGCCATAGATGGGTCGAAAATCGGCCGATTTTTCGGCCGAAAATAAAATCGGACGATTTTCGGATCGTTAGTGGGCTATTTGTTCGGCCGTTTTTTGGTATTTTGGCAGATTGTTTTTATCGGTAAAGTTGGAAAAAAAATCGGCCGATTTTCGCGGCAATGATGGGCAAATCGGCAGATTTTTTACCGATAAAAAATCTGCGCATGAGCAGTGACCTGCAAGAGGAAGACAAAAAAGAAGAAGAAGAGGAAGAAGAGCAAGAAGAGCAGGAAGAGGAAGAGGAAGAAGAAGAGGATGATGAAGAAGAAGAGGATGATGAAGAAGAGGAGGAAGAGGAAGAAGAAGAGGATGATGAAGAAGAAGGAGGATCATGAAGAAGAAGAGGATGATGATGATGATGAAGAAGAAGAAGAGGATGATGATGATGAAGAAGAGGATGATGATGATGAAGAAGAAGAGGATGATGATGATGAAGAAGAAGAGGATGATGATGATGAAGAAGAGGATGATTATGATGATGAAGAGGATGATGATGGTGAAGAAGAGGATGATGATGAAGAAAAAAAGAAGAAGAGGATGATGATGAAGAAGAAGAAGAGGATGATGATGATGATGATGATGATGATGAAGAAGAAGTAGGATGAAAAATAAGAGGAATTCCAGTCTAGCAAAAAGTGTCCCTGCAGAGAGCTCCGCTATTTCTTTGACAGTTCTTTGACATTTACAGCGGTTGCAACATTGTATCTATTTGTTTCCGAATAAAAACATCTGTATCCTAAATGGAAACAAATAGATACAATGTTGCAACCGCTGTAAATGTCAAGGAACTGTCAAAGAACTGTCAAAGAAATAGCGGAGCTCTCTGCAGAGACACTTTTTGCCGGCTGTAGACGGGATGGAAATCGGCCGATTTTTTTAATCATTGATGGTAACGTCGGCCGCTTGAACGACCGATTTTTCATTTTTTAAAAGAAAAATCGGCCGTTTTTCTCCCCGTCTATGGCCTGCATAAGAAAATGTCAGGAAAGACCTACTAGAACAGCTGGAACTTTATTTGGGGTTAATCAGAGGCACTTTAAAATGATGGCAGGTGTGTACTTACTCCTATTTAACATGATTTTGAATGTGATTGCTTAATCAGCTACATCCCCAGCTACACAGCTACAGCGACACAGCTACATCCCCAGTTATAACAGGGTGTGCACAAGTGTATAACATAAAAATTTTAAATATTTTTATAAAAAATTAAAATATTGTGGTTGCATAAGTATGCAACCACAATATTTTAATTGTTTATGTTTGTTTGCTTCCCCCCCTCAGATTAGTTGATGCAAAAATGATTACACCACACAACAAAAAATACTACATCTAGTATTTTGTATAACCTCCATGATTTGTAAGGACAGCAACAAGTCTTCTAGGCATGGAAAGCACAAGTTGGCGACATATCTATCTTTTTCCATTCTTCAAGAACGACCTCTTTTAGAGCCTGGATGCAGGATGGAGAGTGATGCTCAACTTGTCTTTTCAGAAACAATCAACACAGTTTGGCTTTATACTTCTTTAGCTAACTGCAGTGAACTTGCATGGTGATTTTCTTCAACCTTTCTCAGCAGAAGACGCTCCTGTCAAGGTGTTAACTTCCGTAGACAGCATAGTTGTCTCTGTGAGATGGTTGCAGTTTCATCTTTGTGAATATGAATATGCTAATACCAATATTCCCAAAATATATATCACACAAATATATTTTAAAAAAATTAAAAATTTAACAGTCCAAAAATAGATAAGAAATAAAATTAAATAAATAATGTTATAAAAAGTCACTCTGTGCCAACTTCAATCATCAGTCTTCATATTCAGCCTTTCAATGGCTCACGAAAAAATCTCAACATAAAAAGAAAAATCACAACTGCATTATCTTAAATAAAATATAAATGAAACAGAAGTGATAAACGCAAACAACCATGCGTGATCACAAATAGTGAAAAAAGTGTCAAAACAGTGCCAGTGAATCAATCAAGTGAAAAATATGCATCCAAAAACAACACGTGAAACACTGTGTCCACATGGCATAAGGAGTGAATACCCCTACCAAAAATATGTAAATAATATGCCTTTACACCTCCCGGCAAGGGTATTGTCACAAATTCTGCTTCAACCAAAGGATCATCACAGCCTCATGGATCAGATCAAGATGTCATCCAGATATAGTAGCTTTCAAGTATAACCATGAATCTCCACCAATCCACCGATGCCCACCATATATAGAATACATCATAGCGTAAACCCGCATATACAATTTAAAATACTTTATTGAATATGCTTACATCATGATTCCTCTTTAAAACAGCCTTTATCAGAATATCCAAACCTCTCAGAGTTCCCTGGTTCCTCCACATGGACTTCTATGAGGTTTTGCCAGATTCTAAAATGGCCACCGGATCACTTCCAGTTCCTCTATACGTCTGACATCACTTCCCTTGACATGTTTCGTCACCTGACTTAATCATAAGAGATCTTTCAAAGATGTTTCATCTTTGTTAAATTTTTGTATCACTTTTGCTACAGTATTCTGACTGAAAGAAATTAAGTAATCAAATTCATGATTCGGCACTTATATTGATGGTAAGCTTGCAAAATATTTGGTTTTTATGATTAATCATAATTAATATTAATATGTTTGAATGGACGCCTTTTGCCAATGATATTATTTAATTCTTCAGTAAAGAAAAGTAAGCTGAGATATAAGCTATAGCTGAGACCGAAAGATATGAGTAAGCTGAGATCAGCTAAACCAGCTGAAGACTGAGTATTCTATATTTAGGCACAGCTGGTTAGAAAGTCTCTAATAAATGTCAAAGGTATTAGAAGTGACTTACTATTAATGTATTTTTAATAATATCTGTGTGAATTTCGTATAATTTATAAGTTGAGAGATTTTATATATATATATATATATATATATATATATATATATATTAGTGATTATACATTGATATGTTGTAAAGATACGTACGTAAATTATAATATTTAAACATGAATAGTTGAGGTTACATCATCAGCTTATAGTATCACGTACAGTCAGGTCCATAAATATTGGGACATCGACACAATTCTAACATTTTTGGCTCTATACACCACCACAATGGATTTGAAATGAAACTAACAAGATGTGCTTTAACTGCAGATTGTCAGCTTTAATTTGAGGGTATTTACGTCCAAATCAGGTGAACGGTGTAGGAATGACAACAGTTTGCATATGTGCCTCCCACTTGTTAAGGGACCAAAAGTAATGGGACAAAATAATCATAAATCAAACTTTCACTTTTTAATACTTGGTTGCAAATCCTTTGCAGTCAATTACAGCCTGAAGTCTGGAACGCATAGACATCACCAGAGGCAGGGTTTCATCCCTGGTGATGTTCTGCCAGGCCTCTACTGCAACTGTCTTCAGTTCCTGTTTGTTCTTGGGGCATTTCTCCTTCAGTTTTGTCTTCAGCAAGTGAAATGCATGCTCAATCGGATTCAGGTCAGGTGATTGACTTGGCCATTGCATAACATTCCACTTCTTTCCCTAAAAAAACTCTTTGGTTGCTTTTGCAGTATGCTTTGGGTCATTGTCCATCTGCACTGTGAAGCGGCGTCCAATGAGTTCTGAAGCATTTGGCTGAATATGAGCAGATAATATTGCCTGAAACACTTCAGAATTCATCCTGCTGCTTTTGTCAGCAGTCACATCATCAATAAATACAAGAAAACCAGTTCCATTGGCAGCCATACATGCCCACGCCATGACACTACCACCACCATGCTTCACTGATGAGGTGGTATGCTTAGGATCATGAGCAGTTCCTTTCCTTCTCCATACTCTTCTCTTCCCATCACTCTGGTACAAGTTGATCTTGGTCTCATCTGTCCACAGGATGTTGTTCCAGAACTGTGAAGGCTTTTTTAGATGTCGTTTGGCAAGCTCTATTCTAGTCTTCCTGTTTTTGAGGCTCACCAATGGTTTACATCTTGTGGTGAACCCTCTGTATTCACTCTGGTGAAGTCTTCTCTTGATTTTTGACTTTGACACACATACACCTACCTCCTGGAGAGCGTTTTTGAGCTGGCCAACTGTTGCGAAAGGTGTTTTCTTCACCAGGGAAAGAATTCTTCGGTCATCCACCACAGTTGTTTTCCGTCGTCTTCCGGGTCTTTTGGTATTGCTGAGCTCACCGGTGCGTTCCTTCTTTTTAAGGATGTTCCAAACAGTTGTTTTGGCCACGCCTAATGTTTTTGCTATCTCTCTGATGGGTTTGTTTTGTTTTTTCAGCCTAATGATGGCTTGCTTCACTGATAGTTACAGCTCTTTGTATCTCATCTTGAGAGTTGACAGCAACAGATTCCAAATGCAAAATAGCACACTTGAAATGAACTCTGGACCTTTTATCGACTCATTGTAATTGGGATAATGAGGGAATAACACACACCTGGCCATGGAACAGCTGAGAAGCCAATTGTCCCATTACTTTTAGTAAGTGGGAGGCACATATGCAAACTGTTGTAATTCCTACACCGTTAACCTGATTTGGATGTAAATACCCTCAAATTAAAGCTGACAGTCTACAGTTAAAGCACATCTTGTTCATTTCATTTTAAATCTATTGTGGTGGTGTATAGAGCCAAAAATGTTAGAATTGTGTCGATGTCCCAATATTTATGGACCTGACTGTATATCAGCATATGTACCGGTCAATCAAAAACATTATGTGAGTATCGTCCCCTCCCTTTTATGAAATGGCTTTGCCAAGCAGGACTGACTTCCATACAAGGTATTAAGAATCTCAAACTACGACGCTTATTCGCTTCATAAAAGGTCCATAAGGGACAGTGGACGACGACCGTGCGCACACACACACACACACACACACACACACGCACACGCACACGCACACGCACACGCACACGCACACGCACACACACACGCACACGCACACGCACACACGCACACACACGCACACACACGCACACACACGCACACACGCACACACACACGCACGTCTGAGAAGCTGGAACAGGTGCTTGCTTTAATACAAGATCGTCACTTCTGTCTATTTCCGGCTTCTTCACAAAGTCTCGAGAAGGACAAGGAGAGCATGAAGGACAGAACAGCACATGGCCGGACATCTATGACGATAATGGTGACTTTTTCTTAAACGTCTGCTTGATATTTCTTCAGTAGTTTTATCTACATGGAACTGTTCACGATACGCTTTACATTGTTATTTTAAGCCATTGTGTGATAGAATAAAATAACACTTTATTTTTTATTTCAATGGCTCTGTCATTCATAATCGCCTCAAGACACTAAAAGAAGTATTATGTGTGTCTAAAATCCAACATTTTGGTGAGCCAGCCTCCGCCACAGTTTTCTCCAGTTTTCCATTCCTTGATAAGGGGGAGAAAGCACAATTCTGTGATTTTCAAGTCTTGAAAAAACACGGTGAAAAGAATCTAGCAGAAAAGGCGATTAAACAGAGGTGGACAAGAGGTCCAGTGACTGAGCCGGGTCAAACGAGAAAATCTTCTGATTACGGTGAGTAACAATTATGGAATTTATTGATGAGTTAGCTATAGAAAGCAAGCTAGAGTTTAAAGATGTTTCTTTATATCCTGATGACAGTGACTTATGGAAGTACACGTACAATGAATGTTTACAGGCCAATGTTCAGATAGATAAATCTAGATTTACTGTGCACAGACAGCGTAAAAAGATATCCAATGTCTTAAATTTAGTAAGAATATTCAACAAAATGATTTTGAATGTTGATTTACCTGTTAAAAAATCTTGTACATTAAAGCAGACAGAATGTAGCATTGTACAGAACACAGAAATGCATGACAATTTGTCTCAAAATGCTCTTAATTGCCCAAACTGTGAAATTTTTTGTAATTTTGTGTAATTACATAGAGAACCTTGAGGAACAAATTGACTCAAAAACAAATCTTTTGTTAAGACTGCAGAATGACAGTAAACAGGTTGCCATGATAAACACAGATGACAAACAGAGTGATTCAAGATCAGAACCACGACGGTCTGATATTTCTGAAAGTTTGGATATTGACTCTGATGATGAAACACAAATTAAACATAAAGAATTGTTATGTAAAACTGCAAAACTTAAGTTGCAAATACATAATCAATTAATGAAAGACATCCCTGCTTATGATTCAAATAAAGACATCTACAGCAACATGGAAATGTATGAAATGCACATCAAATGTCATCAGCTTTCAAATATTGAAATAAATAATTTATTTCCGTTATGGCTACCAATTAAATTTATGACTCGAATAGAAAATTCTGTTATTAACAATAAAGATCAGTAAAAAACAGTGACGCGACAGACTGCGACAATTGCTGTTATGTTCAACTGGTGAGGACGTACCTTCTGTAGAAATGCTAGACTTACTTCAGACTACTACAGAAGACGACCCTTTTGAGTTTAAAAATAAGTTTTCCAAAGCATATAAAATTATATTTGGAGTAGAAAATGAGGAAGACTCAGCTATGATCAAAGCTTTTGTAAAGAAATTCAAGTATCTTGACCCAGTAACAGTTGCCATAGCAGAGGAAAAACAAAATCTGAATGACATAGTAAGTTTCATGGACAAAATCCGGAGAGAATTGAAAAATAGCAATCTCACTTACGAGGTAGCTGTGATTCAAAGTGACAAAAATAGCCAGACAGTCATGCCAGGTACCACAAGTCCCAGTAAGAATGACAACGACAGATGCAAGCGAGTCATAAAGAGTATACCACATGCTTTCACTGTCATAAACAAGGACATATTAGATGGCATTGTTGGAAGTTTAAAATTGACTCACAAATAAAGAATATGGAAATAAAAAATGAAAAAGCAGCTTTTGTACAACCTGCTTTGTTGTGTAATGATAAAGGTTTAACTGAATTGCCTTATGCCTCAACAGTTAAACAGATTGATAATTTGACTAGCAATAAGTGTTCAGACAACATGGTGAGAAGGGCTGTCACTGACACAAATGGTTTATTACCAGTTTCAAAAATAGAATCATGTCCACATTCATCCCCAATACCATTAGAATTTGACGCTCCAATTGTATTGGATGACAATGGAAGACCATTTGTACAAGGTTTACTGAATGGTAAAAAGATTACATTTTTGATTGACAGCGGATCTGAGAAGTAGAGAAAACATACCTGTGAAACCAAATTCACCCATGTGTAATATAAAGGGTTTTAATAATACAGGTCATTCCACTGCTAGACAGGTACTTAATGTAACATTTGAAGTACCTGGGCTAGTGAAAACTAACATTGATATTTGGTACTGTAACGCCACAGAAAATATTCTTGGCATTGATGTGATCAATAAGCAGAAGTGGATTATTGATATTATGACCAAAGTTATTTGGAGGAATTCATCTGGGCCCAAATCAATGTTAATTGATCCTTCTGTATATAGTGATGTTGGTTTCATTTCTAAAATGTCTACAGCACAAAAATGGCCTGATACTGATGGTAATTGTGTTTTAAAGGAATTGGTACAACGTTTTCCAAGTTTATGGTCAAAGTTTAAAAATGACATAGGAACTTTGAAAAATACAGAACTGAATATTGAGGGAAAAGATCCTATACCCCATAATCAGTATGAGTTACCACAAGAATAAATAGGACCACTTTCTGCTATTATTCAAGAGTTTGTACAACTTGGCATTTTAAAGAAAACACAATCTGTGGTAAATAACTGTATTTGGCCTATCAAAAATGCTGACAATTCATATTCTTTGTCAGTGGACTTCAGGTCACTGAATAAACATATCACAAACAAAGTAGTTGTTCCTGATCATTCTAATATCAAGTTACATTTGAAGGCCGAGTCCAAAGTGTTTTCTGTTTTGGAAATCGATAACAGTCATTTTTCGATCCCCTTAGCTAAAAGTTGTCAGTACAAGCTAGCTTTCAAGTTCCAGAAAGAAACTTATGCATTCACTCGATTAGTAGCTGGTTTAGACATCAGTGATGGTGTAGTCCATGAATCTATAACAAAAATTCTATCAAACTTTTCAAGGCCAGAACGCATTTTTCAGCATGTAAATACAATTATGCTGAGTACGCAGAATTTAACGAACATATTGCTCTTTTGTCTGAGTTATTTATGTTGTTACAGGATGCAGGCCTAAAATTAAACCCGGAAAGATTTCAGCTGATGAAAAATCAGGTGAAATACTTTCACATGCAGATTAGTCAAGGAAAGCGACAATTATTGCAGGAAACAGTCAGACCTATCACTGCCATTCCAGTTCCTACACCTCATAAAGCATTGCAACAATTTTTGAAAAACATAAATCATTGCAAAGAGCTTACACATGGTTTCGCAAAGAAAGTTAAGCCATTATATCATCTTTTGAGGAGTAAAAATAACAGTTGACCTATGGGGTCCAAATGAGAATAACGCTTTAAAAGTGTTGAAAAAGGATTTGCAGAATGCGCCAGCATTAGATACAATTGAGGTTTGTTACAATCCTCCTTTTGTGAAAACTCATGTATCTGACAATGCAATTTCAGTAACTTTGTCTCAATTAAAAAGGTAATGAGAGACTAATTAGTTACTTCTCCAGAAATTAATCACCATTGGAAAAAACTTTTACATCTGAGGTACAGCAACTAAGTGTCTTTTATACAATCAAAGCATCAGAAAGCACAGTGAAATCAAACAGTATCATATTACACACTCCTGACCGTTCACGAAGAAGAATTCTTGAGAAAGATACATTCAGAGAATGTCGTGAAAGGTATCCTCAGTGGATAAGAGCACTGTTAGCACTGTTAGCCAAACACATTGTGATAGATGTAACAGGAAAACATTTTCAGGAAAACACACCAACACAGGTTTATATAGTTAACACCAGAATAATGACATCAGCACAGAAAACAGTTACGCATATTTCTAATTTTATAGAGATGAGAACAAAGGCATAGTCCATTGTCATCTCTAGGGTGATACAAAACCTTTTTCTTTGTTTAGTAAAACGTGGTTTTGGGGTCATGACCTATGATGAAATATTGCGTCTTGTCATACCTAAATATCACACTACTTTTGTATTTTAGTTTAGGTAATTTTAGACAGGACAAGGACAGTATTTTGATTGATATATAGAAGTTTTGTGTAAAAGGAAATAGAAAGTAATGTTACTTCCCATATGTGTTCCAAACTCAAACTGATTGTTCCATAATCTTTCATATTTGTTGAAAAAAGGTGCAAGAATAATGTAATGTTTGTGTCAAAGTAATGATACTGCATTTCTTTACGGAAATGGCATCTAAAATCAAATATGAAGCGTAACAATCTCCCACAAGCCAACGTTAAGGAATTCGGATGTTAAAGAAGAGATCTTCATATGGGAAGAAGAATGAACAAGAGCTTAAAACTTCATACATATGACTGCTTTATCATGTTCAACAAAAATTTTTCTAATTTTACAGAACTTAAAGAAGATATTTTATAGACATTGTATGAAGAAAAGATTCATCAAGAGGAAATCTATTTACTATTAGCGATAACATAATTTATTATTGAAAATTATTTTAGGTCACGTATACATTTTAATGATCTTCTTATTCTGATACTTACATCCATATTAGGAAATTATTTTTATTTTTTACATATTCATATACTGAATGTTTTTTGGTTAAAACTTCACAGAGTTATTCCAGTTAATAGAATATCTTTTGTTAAAAGGTTAAGAAACATATTACTCTTATAGGAGCAATAGAAACTTATGATACATTTTAGTATGGAAAGTATGTTTCCGGAGAGTTAAATTATTATACAAATATGGAAATATACTACATTATTTAATTATTATTACATCATTTAATTATTATTATTGTAATAGTACTATTATCATATATCATTTAATATTAATTATGATTAAGAATGTTTATAGTAAGAGAAACTGAAGATAAGGTATAGAATTTAGAAGGAAAGTTATTTTTGGTTGGTCTAGTTATGAAGAGTATGTACGATCATTTAGTACAAGGCTGTGTGTGTGGGCCATGAATGAAGTGTGCATTGGTTAAAAAATTAATTATGGACTAATCATAATAAGGGGGACTTGAAAGAAATTAATCAAATTCATGATTCGGCACTTATATTGATGGCAAGCTTGCAAAATATTTGGTTTTCATGATTAATCATAATTAATATTAATATGATTGAATGGACGCCTTACGCCAATGATATTATTTAATTCTTCAGTAAAGTAAGCTGAGATACGTACGTAAGTTATATTATTATTTAAACATGAATAGCTTATAGTATCATGTATATCAGCATATGTACCTGTCAATCAAAAACATTATGTATCGTCCACTCCCTTTTATGAAATGACTTTGCCAAGCAGGACTGACTGCCATACAAGGTATTAAGAATCTCAAACTATGACGCTTATTCGCTTCATAAAAGGTCCATAAGGGACAGTGGACGAAGGCACGCGCACACGCACTCACACACACAGTCTGAGAAGCTGGAACAGGTGCTTGCTGTAAGACAAGATCGTCACTTCAGTCTACTTCCGGCTTCTTCACAAAGTCTCCAGAAGGACAAGGAGAGCATAAAGGACAGAACAGCACATGGCCGGACATCTATGACAAGAATGGTGACTTTTTCTTAAACTGCTGCTTGATATTTCTACAGTAGTTTTATCTACATGGAACTGTTCATGATACGCTTTACATTGTTATTTTAAGCCATTGTGTGATAGAATAAAATCACACTTTATTTTTTATTTCAACAGCTCTTTCATTCATAATCGCCTCAAGACACTAAAATAAGTATTATATGTGTCTAAAATCCAACACTGACTGATAAGTGAAGCTTTGCTGATCTTCTTGTAGCCTTCACCTTTCTTTTGTAAAGAAATTATTTTCTTTCTCGGGCCTTGTGACATTTCTCTTCCATGTGGTGCCATTGCTGACAACATGAAATGGGAAGGGTTTTTCTTTGTTAAGTAATTCCCTTTTATAATCAACTGTCTGCTGGACACCTGTTTAATGAATAATTAGACTAACCTGAAGGTCAATTCTTGTTAATTAGGATTTTGTCGTCTAAAATTTTGCTTTGCTCCTAACGCTTTCATTGGGGTGTATTCACTAATAATAATTTGTTAGGAAAAATACTTTTTTGCGTGTGCAAATTAACAAATCTTGTCTGCAATCAATGACCCACATTTGTGGGAATATTTTGTAGCATGCTGTCCCATAGAAAATGTTGATTCTGAAATGAAAGGGAAGGTTTTCTGACAAATTTGTTAGGGTGTACTCATTTACGATGAGCACTGTAGTTTACAGGTTGAAAAAAAAAAGATATTCCATCCAGTTCAACTTATGAGTGTATGTGTGTGATTTTTATTCTCCAACAACAGTTTTTGAAGTTGCCGACACTATCAGCTAATACTACTTCTTGAAGGAAAGAGCTCCACATTTTAGTTTCTCTAACAGTAAGGAACCCTTTCCACAATCTAAGGTTAAACCTCCTTTCTTCTAACCTCCAATTGTGGTCTTCTTCAGGGACTTTAGAGTAAAAAGCTTATTACAATCACTGAAGTCAGCTTTGATATAGTATTTGTATTTTGTAATGATATCCCCTCTTAGTAAACAACTGTAATCTATGTTATCAGTCCTCATAATCTTGTTGCCTGTCGCTGAACTTGTTCTAATTCAACAATGACTTTCCTGTAGCTTGGTGACCAAAACTGAACTGCATACGCAGTTCAGTTATGAATATTCAAGATGAGATCAAACCAATGTTTTGTATAGTGGTGGAATTATTGATTTATCTCTAGAATGTGTCCCTTTTTAATGCATAGTATTTTGTATCCTGCAGCTTGGCATTACATGCTATTGCCAAGTCTGATTTACAAGCACCCCCAGAACCTTTCCTATCACTGTTTCTCCCAAAGGAAGCCCCTCCTAAAGTGTAGTTTGTATGTGTATTTTTGGTACCCCAGTCCATAACTTTACATTTCTAAATGTTGAACCTCACCTGCCATGTAGGTGTCCCACCGTTATTTTGTTGAGGTATCTCTAATGATGTACATACAGTATAGCCTTTGCCAAAGTTATATCCCTGCATAATTTAGTATCATCAGCAAATACTGAATTTGAGCTCTTGATTCCAATCTCTATCATTAATAAACCAATTAAATAGCATTGGCCCCAAGTAAGAACTCTGAGACACACCACTCACAACGTTAGACCATTCAAAGAACGGGTCATTTATCACTACTCTCTGGATCCACTCATACAACATGTTTCATATCCACATACATAAAATTTCATCAACTCCAGCAAACCTTATTATATATACGGGGAACCTTCTCCTTGAACTGTCAGATTTGGAGACAGCACGGCCGCATCACTCATTCACAGAGTTCAGTGAATGAGTGCCTACAAGTGCCGACAGCCTTAGCAGCTGTCAGCTTGTTGTCACAAGCTGCCTCTTGTGTGTTTATTCTTACCTCCTTGCTGCTCTTGATTCCTCACATGTGTGTTTGTCTGTGCTCACCTGTGGGCGTCGTCTGCTATTCCCTGGGTTTTATGTCCTTCCCTTTCATCACTTCCTGGGCCACCTCCTAGCTGGCTTGTCTATTTAAGACATGCTCAGTCTGTCCCACTTTGCCTGAGCACCGTCTTGTTGTTCAAGCTCCCTTGTGTTTCTACTGAGAATCCTTTAAAGTCTGTGTACCGACCCCAGCTTTGTTCCTGACATTGCTAATTTTCCACCTGTCCTGACCTCAGCTTGCCTTTTGGATTCCGTTTGTCTTCTCCTGTTATACTCTGCTCCCGCTAGCGGTCTCCTCTACCTCAGCTGGGTGTACCTGGGGGCCGCGACCTGGTCCCAGCCTGCTGCAAGTCCAACCCCACCATCAGGGGCCCTGATGAACAAGCAAGCTGGGGCTTAGACTCCGCGCCCTGGGGAACCCCAAGTTGTGGATTAAAGAGCTCACTACCTCAGGGGCTGACACTTGTAGTTTTTAATGAAGTACCATGGCATTGTGGAGTGAGAGTCGTAGTTAACTGAAGCTTCCTGTCAATATATCTGCTTGCTTGTACATCCCGTGCAGCAAGCAGATATTCGGACAGGTCTGCAGGAGACCTGCATGGCATTAGCCATGCAGATCACTACTGATCGCTGGTGCAATGCTTTCCAGGCTCCTGTAGACAAAAATATTACCGTATTTGCCGGCGTATAAGACGACTGGGCATATAAGACGACCCCCTACTTTTCCTGCTAAAATGTAGTGTTTGGGCTATACTCACCGTATAAGACTACCCCTCTTCCAATGCACACCAGTGGGAGGAATAGTGCCCCATCATCGGTGTCAGTGGGAGGAATAGTGCCCCATCATTGGTATTAGTGGCAAGAATAGTGCCCCATCATTGGCATTAGTGGCAGGAATAGTGCCCCATCATTGGTATCAGTGGGGGGAATAGGTGCCCCATCATTGGTATCAGTGGGGGGAATAGGTGCCCCATCATTGGTATCAGTGGCAGGAATAGTTCCCCATCATTAGTAACAGTGGGGGGAATAGGTGCCCCATCATTGGTATCAGTGGCAGGAATAGTGCCCCATCATTGGTATCAGTGGGAGGAATAGTGCCCCATCATTGGTATCAGTGGGGGGAATAGGTGCCCCATCATTGGTATCAGTGGCGGGAATAGGTGCCCCATCATTGGTATCAGTGGCAGGAATAGTGCCCCATCATTAGTATCAGTGGGGGGAATAGGTGCCCCATCATTAGTATCAGTGGGAGGACTAGTGCCCCATCATTGGTGTCAGTGGGAAGAATAGTGCCCCATCATTGGTGTCAGTGGCAGGAATAGGTGCCCCATCATTAGTATCAGTGGGGGGAATAGGTGCCCCATCATTAGTATCAGTGGGGGGAATAGTGCCCCATCATTAGTATCAGTGGGGGGAATAGTGCCCCATCATTAGTATCAGTGGGGGGAATAGGTGCCCCATCATTAGTATCAGTGGGGGGAATAGGTGCCCCATCATTAGTATCAGTGGGGGGAATAGGTGCCCCATCATTGGCATTAGTGGCAGGAATAGTGCCCCATCATTAGTATCAGTGGGAGGAATAGTTCCCCATCATTAGTATCAGTGGGAGGAATAGTGCCTCATCATTAGTATCAGTGGGAGGAATAGTGCCCCATCATTGGTATTAGTGGCATGAATAGTGCCCCATCATTGGTATTAGTGGCAGGAATAGTGCCCCATCATTGGTATTAGTGGCAGGAATAGTGCCCCATCATTGGTATTAGTGGCAGGAATAGTGCCCCATCATTGGTATTAGTGGCAGGAATAGTGCCCCATCATTGGTATTAGTGGCAGGAATAGTGCCCCATCATTGGCATTAGTGGCGGGAATAGTGCCCCATCATTAGTATCAGTGGGGGGAATAGGTGCCCCATCATTGGTATCAGTGGGGGGAATAGGTGCCCCATCATTGGTATCAGTGGGGGGAATAGGTGCCCCATCATTGGTATCAGTGGGGGGAATAGGTGCCCCATCATTGGTATCAGTGGGGGGAATAGTGCCCCATCATTGGTATCAGTGGGGGGAATAGTGCCCCATCATTGGTATCAGTGGCGGGAATAGTGCCCCATCATTGGTATCAGTGGCAGGAATAGTGCCCCATCATTGGTATCAGTGGGGGGAATAGGTGCCCCATCATTAGTATCAGTGGGGGGAATAGGTGCCCCATCATTAGTATCAGTGGGGGGAATAGGTGCCCCATCATTGGTATCAGTGGGGGGAATAGGTGCCCCATCATTGGTATCAGTGGGGGGAATAGGTGCCCCATCATTGGTATCAGTGGGGGGAATAGTGCCCCATCATTGGTATCAGTGGGGGGAATAGTGCCCCATCATTGGTATCAGTGGGGGGAATAGGTGCCCCATCATTAGTATCAGTGGGGGGAATAGGTGCCCCATCATTGGTATCAGTGGGAGGAATAGTGCCCCATCATTGGTATCAGTGGGAGGAATAGTGCCCCATCATTGGTATCAGTGGCAGGAATAGTGCCCCATCATTAGTATCAGTGGGAGGAATAGTGTCCCAACATTGGTGTCAGTGGGAGGAATAGTGTCCCAACATTGGTGTCAGTGGGGGGTGGAATAGTGCCCCAACATTGGTGTCAGTGGGGGGGGGGGGAATAGTGCCCCATCGTTGCTGTCAGTGGGGGGGGGGGGGAGGAATAGTGCCCCATTGTTGGTGTCAGTGGGAGGAATAGTGCCCCATCATTGGTGTCAGTGGGAGGAATAGTGCTCCATCATTGGTATCAGCGACACCAATAATGGGGCACTATTCCTCCCACTGACACCAATGACCCTGTTCTAGTATGGTGCTGCTGCAGCCAGCATAAGTGGTTGCAGCAGCACCTCTACACTGAACACTTACCTGCTGCTCCTGCACTCGATTTTCGCGGGGCCGCTCGGCTCCGCCCCCTCACCGGTGATTGGCTGCCTGTGTGCCTTTCCTGAGCTACAGTTCTGGAGGCCAATCACCGGTGAGGAGGCGGAGCCGAGCAGCTGCGCGAACATCCAGTGGCCGAACTGAAGGAGCAGCTGCGCTTCCTGGACCGGATCGTCGTGGGACCGGAGCCAGGTAAGAAACAGCCCCTGCCCACCCCTGTACTTAGTGTCCCTTATGTTGGAAGGGGGGGGGGGGCGGCGGCGGCACCGCCCCCCTAAAAAGTGTCAGTATACCGGCGTATAAGACGACCCCCGACTTTTGAGAAGATTTTCAAGGGGTAAAAAGTCGTCTTATACGCCGGCAAATACGGTAAATGCTAATTTTTTTTACCTGCAAAAAAATGTGCATTTATTATTTTTATCTAAAAGGTTAACTTATCCTTTAAATGCAACAATTGTACCCTACTGTTTTTTCGGGGGGGTGCTTTTACAACATGTATACAAGCATTTTTTTTTTTTATTAAAAATACAATGTTTATGTGTCATAAAATTTTATTAGGTAAAGACTACCAGTAGCAAAAAGTAAAAAGGAAAGCTGGTTATTTTTAAAATTTTTAATACCATCATGAAAGCTCTCCTTCAGGAGACAGGAAGTATTTGATATGTATTTGTTTTCTTTTTTAGGCTTTTCCCCTCTGTTTTCACCTAGTGATCTGGCCAGTAACATACCTCCTGTATTAGTGTCCCCACTCTGGATGAATACGCACAGGGACACCTTTGGACAGCAGCATTGTCAGTTTGAGGCAAGGGAAGTGTTAGATATACCAGTAGAATGAGCCTTGTTCACTATGTCCAGTCCTAGGGTGACAGCAGTCACTCATAGTACTGTACTTATGAAGGAGCAGTCCCCTACGGAAGGACTACAAAACACCTATCCCTCTATGCTTCTCTACAGCATAGATGGTAGGGGCTCTGTAGTTCTCAGAGAGTGTTTGCGGATTCATAAAGAGTGTCTATGACACTCCATGCCCTTGTGAGACAAATGCCTGTGCTTGCTCCAAATTCATGTACCTGTTGCAAACTGTTGGTTACAATGCAATACCACTGAAATGAATGAAGGCGGCTGACAAGTGGCAATGCCTCCTGAAAGCGACGTGCTCCTTTAAGCAGGACTTCACCTACAAAAGGGAAGTTACGGTTTATCTACTCTTCCCTCGCTCCTCTAACACAACTGGCACTTTATGAGGGGACATGTACCTAGTTTTGACAGGTACCCACTCCCATCTCCTAGATTGTAAGCTCCAAGTAGCAGGGACCTCTTATCCCTCTTGTATTGAACTGTATTGTTGTTGTATTGTCTCCCTTTATATTGTAAAGAGCTGAGCAAACTATTGGCGCTATATAAATCCTGTAGAATAATAATACAATAATTTCCGCTTGGATCACTTAACCTCTTCACGCCAGCCGAACGCAAATGTGCGGCCTCCCGACATCTGGGCCTAGACGCAGAGCGGCTGCACATTTGCGTTCTATTAAAAAAATACATATGTGCTGAGGCACCAGTGCCAAGGGGTTAAGCAATCCTAGCAGAAGTTCAGCCCCCCTCCTCTTTGTCTTAGTTCCGCTTTAAGTCTTCATTTACACAGGTACTATCAAACTTATGTTTATATGCATTTACAGGACATACCTAAACACTTATTTAGAGAAAACAGAATTCTGCACATTCTAGGATCCGATTAGAAACTGTAAGTAACATAACTAAAAGTATGTAAATGTATGTAAATACAACTAAACCTTACAGCAGGAACCGGTTGATCTAGGAAGCATAAAAGTTATTTACAACTCAGAGACGACAACTTCTTTGTTTAGAAAAGCTAAACACAAGAGTGCCAGTGTAAATGAGGCCTAACAGTAAAAGATTATTAAGAAGCCCAGGTAACGTAATTTCCTAACAGAAAAACAACCAAAGCTAATTCAGCATTGTGGCCTCCAAACTCCTTCCCCGAAAAGGATGTATCGATATTTCCTCTGATTAAAGGGGTTATACCAGGGCCATGGCTGCAGTCATGACCCCAGTATTGTTTTTTTTTCAACTGGCAATTCTGCAAGATGTAACCACAATCCAAGTGACTAAAAAAAGCCACTTGATTGCTTTTATATGCGGCAGAAGGGGGTACCCCGCCACCTTTCTGGGCTCTCCCATCCCACAAAGGAGCCAGGGAGTGAAGCTGGCCGTATTTTTGGTGCGTTTTTTTATAGGACGTGACTCAAAAACACCAAAAAACACAACATAAGTTTTGCTGCGTTTTCCATGCATTTCAATAGGGAGGTGTATTTTTTTTACCGCATCAAAAATGCATAAAGCAGGATTTTAAAAAAACCGCAACAGACCTACAATAGATCAGTGTGAAGAGTTCCATAGAAATATGCGGTCACACGTTTTTCTTCTGCTTTTTTAACGCAAAAGCGGAAATAAAAATGGATGATTGTGAAAGCAGCAGTGATCACCCGAAAATAGGGTTATCTGTGTTTTGTCGATAGGAAAAAAAAAAAAAAGCGCCTATAATAATTGACTGCAATGCAAAATCGTGTCCCATTGACTTCAATACAACATCGCGCACCATTGCCTTCAATGCAAAATCGTGCCCCCGCTAATTTCAATGCAAAAATGCCTCTATTAAAGTTTAATAATTTTACATACATTTCATTTTATGTCCAATTTTTGTGTGTTACTTTCAATAAGTTATTTTACGTTGCTGGATTGTATTTTTTAAATTCATATTAATTTAAATTCATGATATGAATTAAAAAGTCGAACATAATACAAGTATAACTTAAAGTGGAGTTCCAGCCATTTTTGTGTTTATTAAAATTCAGCAGCTACAGTTTTTTATTTAATAAACACACACCTGTCCAGCAATGTTCACCCTTCTCGCTTCCGCGGCCCTGGGATCTCAACTGTGGGCACCAGGCTGTGACAGCTAGTGGCTTCACAGCCTGGTGCTCTCTGCGCCTCCTAATTGGTCTGGCAGTCTCCTGGAACCTGTGAATGTTCCCAGGAGACTGTGAAAGGGAGGAGGGGGCTGAACTTCCAGCTCACTTTACCTTGGCGAACTGAGCCAGAAGTGGGAGAGGGTACCTGTCAAAACCAGGTATCCGCTCCCCTCTCCCCCCCAAAAAAAGTGCCAAATATGACAGTGGAGGGGGGGGGGAGAGCAGGAAAATAAGCGGAGCTTGCGCTTTTGAGCGGAACTCTGCTTTAAAAAAAAATTCTTTTAAATTGTCTATTTCGGTGTTCGGCCAAGTGCATCTTGAATTTTCGATTTCAGTCCAGAATTTTCATTTCAATGCACCACTAGAAAAGGAGCCTTACTATAGAGATGACCGAGGATTGGAATATTCCCGATCATATCTATGGTCTAAGAAACTGGATGCAACAAGGATTTTGTCACTTCTGGTTTTGGCTAATGTAAACAAGCTGTTACCAGCCTTTGAAAGCATTGAATTAAATGATCTTGGTTTTGTCTTATGCTTTTAAGAGCGGAGGAGAGAACTGGGGCCTAACAGACCCTAGATGTCTCAGTAAGAGTACCTGTCACTGTCCATGCTATAAGGGATGTTGTCTCCCTTTAAAAAAATTTAAAGGGGCAGTGTAAAATTTAAAGTAGAACTATAGGCAGAACTTATTTTCACTTTGGATAGAGCAAGGGAGGGTTGTAACCCCTGTCACTTTAATTTTTGCCAACTGTGTCCCATTGGGGAGATTTACCTTAACTTCCCGTCCCATAGCCAAGACAGGAAGTGAGGGAAAATCCCTACAAATGAAAGGAATCCCTTGGGGACTCCCAGGTCACCAGAACTAGTGTCCCCATTGGAAAAAATTCCCTCTATTACTTTGCTGGGGACAACCCAAAATTTTGGGTTTTCTTTTACTTTCACTTTCAATGATAATGGTAAACAGGAAAAATAGAAAGGGTGAATATCCCAAAGGCCCCTTTCACACTGATGGTCTGATCGGACCATCCATAGACCTCTATGGACCAGCAAGTGCCAGCGGACAAGTGTCCACCAACACCCACCAACACCCAATCTGATCCTGTACGCCATCCATCCAGCGAATCGGATTGAATGACAGTCGGGTGGAAACAGACAGGTGGTCCGTTTCCATCTGACTGCCCTATAGGAAAAAGCACGCTGTGTCTGTGTCTGCTCTGCAGCAGCGGAGTGAACACAGACCTGTCATTCACTTGGTCAGCGGAGAGATTCCCCACTGAGCAAACTGATCTACTGGTGGGTCTGCCCCATCTGAAAGGGGCCTAACAGGGACACAAACCGCAATAAAAATGGACAGGTGTTCTAATCCCTCTCCTCTCTATTCAAAACTAGAAAACAAAAATTGCCTTTAGTTATACTCTAAAGGGAAAATGTAAAATTGAAAAAAAAAAATAAAAAAATTAACCTCTCTGGCGTTATGATTAGAGATGAGCGAATTATTAAAAAATTCGATTCGACTGATTCGGCGAATTCGTGAAAAAATTTTGATTCGAGTCGAATATATTCGCTGCGAATTTAACTTATAAAAGGGTGTTTCTAGGCTTCAGAGAGCCTTTATATTAGTGCAGAACACTGTACCTTTAATTTAAATGCCCTTGGAGTCTGCTGGGGAAGAGAAATAATACTATCAGTCAGTATGACATGCAGATGAGTGCCGTCGATCTTAGAATCACCGCACACTTCACTCATTTGGGCAGTCACGGGGCCAAAACCAGAGTGTGGAGCCACAGTGTGGCGGTGGAGGCAGCAGCAATGGGAGGCCATACAGCACCCTATGACAAAATGGAACCCACCAGCAGTGTGAGGAGACCTGAAAGTGGCACATGGCAGAGTGTGGCGATGGAGACAGCAGCAATGGGAGGCCGTACAGGGACCCATGAGACACTCTGGACCTGGCAGCAGCATGAGGAGGCGGTACGGGGGCCCATGGCAGATTACGGGCCTGGCAGCAGCAATGGGAGGCCGTACAGGGACCCATGACACACTCTGGACCTGGCAGCAGCATGAGGAGGCGGTACAGGGGCCCATGACAGATTACGGGCCTGGCAGCAGCATGAGGAGTCAGTACGGGGGCCCATGACACACTCTGGACCTGGCAGCAGCATGAGGAGGCGGTACAGGGGCGCATGACAGATTACGAGCCTGGCAGCAGCAACTTGGACAGGAGGACGTTCAGCTTCTGCACCGTCGGGTGCGTGCTCGCAAACTGTTGTCTCTTGGAAACGGATTCCAAGAAAGACTGCTGACGGAATCCATGAAGAGGAGAAGCAGGAGAAGGAGCATCTGAACGAGCGGAATATGCCAACAAACGACAACAGGGGCCCATGACAGATTACGGGCCTGGCAGCAGCATGAGGAGTCGGTACGGGGGCCCATGGCAGATTACGGGCCTGGCAGCAGCAATGGGAGGCCATACAGCACCCTATGACAAAATGGAAACCCACCAGCAGTGTGAGGAGACCTGAAAGTGGCACATGGCAGAGTGTGGCGATGGAGACAGCAGCAATGGGAGGCGGTACAGGGACCCATGAGACACTGTGGACCTGGCAGCAGCATGAGGAGGCGGTACAGGGGCCCATGGCAGATTAAGGCCTGGCAGCAGCAATGGGAGGCCCGTAATCTGCCAGCACCCTATGACAAAATGGAACCCTGGGCTGGGGCAGGCAGAACCGCCGTATCTTTATCACGGTTTTCCCAGGCCACCGAATGGCGACGCTGCATATGCTGACGCAACGCTGTAGTTCCAACATGGGCCCCCTGGCCACGCTTGACTTTCTGGCCACATAGTCGACATACGGCTACGTTTACTTCCTCGGGCGGCTTGACGAAAAATTGCCACACCGCCGAGTAGGAAACTTTGCCCCCGCTACTCCTCACTGGCTGACTGCTACTTCCTCTGTGCACACCGGCACCACTACTGGCTGTGGTGGTAGGCTGCAGTGGAGCTGGTGCTCTACTCCGTGGCCGTTTGCCTCCACTGACACTGCTGCGGCCCTGCTGCCTCCTGGCCCATGGCAGATTAGGGGCCTGGCAGCAGCATGAGGAGGCAGTACAGGGGCCCACGGCAGATTACGGGCCTGGCAGCAGCAATGGGAGGCCCGTAATCTGCCAGCACCCTATGACAAAAAATGGAACACACCAGCAGTGTGTGAGGAGACCTGAAAGTGGCACATGGCAGAGTGTGGCGATGGAGACAGCAGCAATGGGAGGCCGTACAGGGACCCATGAGAGACTCTGGACCTGGCAGCAGCATGAGGAGGCGGTACAGGGGCCCACGGCAGATTACGGGCCTGGCAGCAGCAATGGGAGGCCCGTAATCTGCCAGCACCCTATGACAAAAAATGGAACACACCAGCAGTGTGAGGAGACCTGAAAGTGGAACATGGCATGACACACTGTGGACCTGGCAGCAGCATGAGGAGGCGGTACAGGGGCCCATGGCAGATTAGGGGCCTGGCAGCAGCTATGGGAGGCCCGTAATCTGCCAGCACCCTATGACAAAAAAATGGAACACACCAGCAGTGTGTGAGGAGACCTGAAAGTGGCACATGGCAGAGTGTGGCGATGGAGACAGCAGCAATGGGAGGCCGTACAGGGACCCATGAGAGACTCTGGACCTGGCAGCAGCATGAGGAGGCAGTACAGGGGCCCACGGCAGATTACGGGCCTGGCAGCAGCAATGGGAGGCCCGTAATCTGCCAGCACCCTATGACAAAAAATGGAACACACCAGCAGTGTGTGAGGAGACCTGAAAGTGGCACATGGCAGAGTGTGGCGATGGAGACAGCAGCAATGGGAGGCCGTACAGGGACCCATGAGACACTGTGGACCTGGCAGCAGCATGAGGAGGCGGTACAGGGGCCCATGGCAGATTAGGGGCCTGGCAGCAGCAATGGGAGGCCCGTAATCTGCCAGCACTCTATGACAAAATGGAACACACCAGCAGTGTGAGGAGACCTGAAAGTGGCACATGGCATGACACACTGTGGACCTGGCAGCAGCATGAGGAGGCGGTACAGGGGCCCATGGCAGATTAGGGGCCTGGCAGCAGCTATGGGAGGCCCGTAATCTGCCAGCACCCTATGACAAAAAATGGAACACACCAGCAGTGTGTGAGGAGACCTGAAAGTGGCACATGGCAGAGTGTGGTGATGGAGACAGCAGCAATGGGAGGCCGTACAAGGACCCATGAGAGACTCTGGACCTGGCAGCAGCATGAGGAGGCGGTACAGGGGCCCACGGCAGATTACGGGCCTGGCAGCAGCAATGGGAGGCCCGTAATCTGCCAGCACCCTATGACAAAAAATGGAACACACCAGCAGTGTGAGGAGACCTGAAAGTGGCACATGTTTGGGGCATGATTCATGGCGGATTTAGTCAGTTGTGTCAGGAACTGGTGGTTTGAAATCCAGACTAATCCACGCCTGATTCATTTTCACAAACGTGAGTCTCTCCACACTTTGGGTGGACAGTCGTGTCCTCCGCGGAGTTACAATACCTCCTGCCGCACTAAACACGCGCTCCGATGCCACGCTACTGGCCGGGCATGACAGCCTTTCAAGGGCAAATTCAGCTAGTTGGGGCCAAAGGTCAAGTTTCGTTGCCCAGTAGTCAAGGGGATTGTCTACCTCGGTTGGCAGGGTGCTGTCCAAGTAGGCCCAAGCCTGTTGTTTGAGGTCCTGCTCCAGGTCCACCTGATGCTGCTGCTGCGGCTGGTTAGTAGTTTCCTCACTGCGCTGGTGAAGAAAGCTACTCATCATCGACTGCAGACTGAGGCAGCCGCTGCTGGTGGAGCTGCCACTGCTCCTACCACCCCACCCCTCCCCTCCCCTGCTGCTATGGCAGCGGAACGCGAGCGCACAGGGCCCACAGTGTCTGAGGATGGACGTTGGCGCACAAAGGCAGAGACCAACTGACTACATAGGTGGTTTTATAGTACGTTATTTTGGAATCCCTCTCAGCAGGTGTGAAAAAGGCCACCATTTTTGAACGGTAGCGAGGGTCCAACAAGGTGGACAGCCAAAAGTCATCCCTCTGTCTGATGGTTATTATTCGGCTGTCGCTACGCAAGCAAGCGAGCATGCTATGGGCCATTTGTGCCAAGGAATGCGGGGGACTCCCTGCCTCCATCTCCACAGCATACTGCCACGGTGCGTCTGGGTCCTCTGTCGCCTCCTCCTCCTCCTCTACCAGATGCCCCTGCTCCTCCACTCCTGTCCGCTGAGTGGAAAAACCACCCATTTCACTCAATAATTCCTGAGCACAAATGTCCTCCTCTACCTCCTCCTCTTCTTCCTGTCCTGCCCCCACAGGGGTCATGTGGCGTTGAGATCTGTGCGCCACGTCTACCGCACCCTGACCAGCCATTGTTAACAGCATTTGTTCCAGGACGTGCAACAGAGGAATGACGTCGTTCATCCCATAGTCCTGCCGACTCACGAATAGCGTGGCCTCCTCAAAGGGCCTGAGCAAGCGGCAGGTGTCACGCATGAGCTGCCAATGGCTGACATCGAAGTTACACAGGGGAGTACCTTTATCCGCTTGTAACATCAGGAAATCGGTGATGGCCTTTCGCTGTTCGTAAAGGCGGTCTAACATGTGTAGGGTTGAATTCCACCTTGTTGCAACGTCGCAGATCAGGCGATGCTGTGGAATTCCGTTCTGCCGCTGCAGCTCAAGGAGGGTGTGCTTTGCGGTGTAGGAATGGCTGAAATGCATGCAAAGTTTACGTGACATTTTAAGGATGTCTTGCAGTGGGATGGTGGATTTTAGGAACCGCTTGACAACCAGATTGAACACGTGAGCCATGCATGGCGCATGGCACAACCTTCCTTGACGCAGAGCAGACACCATGTTCTTTCCGTTGTCGGTCAACATGGTTCCGATTTTCAGTTTGCGCGGAGACAGCCATCCGTCGATTTCTCTGTTCATTACACTCAGAAGTTCCTCCCCTGTGTGACTACGTTCGCCAAGGCATACCAGGTGCAGCACAGCGTGACACCGTTGCGCCCTGCACATGTGATATGCCGGTCGGGTAATGGGACTTGGCACGGGGGTGGCGGCTGAGGACACGGCGGAAGAAGAGGTGGTAGAGGCGGACATCTTTTGTGGACCAAGGACGTGCAAACGTGGAGGCAAAATCGGCGTGACCTGTCCAAGTTGCTGGTGCGGCTGTGCCGGCACCACGTTCACCCAGTGGGCCGTAAATGACATGTACTGTCCCTGACCGTAGTTACAGCTCCACACGTCGGCGCTGCCGTGCACTTTGGCAGAGACCGACATGCTCAAAGACTGGCCCACCATCTCTTCTACATGTGAATGCAGGGCTGGCACTGCCTTTTTGGCGAAGAAATGACGGCTTGGCACTCTCCACCGCGGCGCGGCACAAGCCATCATTTCTCGGAAAGGTGCTGAGTCCACCACTTGGAAAGGGAGGGACTGCAGCACCAGCAACTTGGAAAGGAGGACGTTCAGCTTTTGCACCGTCGGGTGCGTGCTCGCAAACTGTTGTCTCTTGGAAACGGATTCCAAGAAAGACTGCTGACGGAATCCGTGAAGAGGAGTAGCAGGAGAAGGAGCATCTGAACGAGCGGAAGATGCCAACGAGCGACAACTCCCCTCAGCAGAGGTGTTGGAGCCTTGACTGGCTGATAGAGGGCGATTGACGTCGGGTGACGGAGCAAGTAACGGAGCGGGTGATGGAGCGGGGGCTGGGGCAGGCAGAACCGCCGTATCTTTATCACTGTTTTCCCAGGCCACCAAATGGCGACGCTGCATATGCTGCCCAACGCTGTAGTCCCAACATGGGCCCCCTGGCCACGCTTGACTTTCTGGCCACATAGTCGACATACGGCTACGTTTACTTCCTCGGGCGGCTTGACGAAAAATTGCCACACCGCCGAGTAGGAAACTTTGCCCCCGATACTCCTCACTGGCTGACTGCTACTTCCTCCGTGCACACCGGCACCACTACTGGCCGTGGTGGTAGGCTGCAGTGGAGCTGGTGCTCTACTCCGTGGCCGTTTGCCTCCACTGACACTGCTGCGACCCTGCTGCCTCCTGGGCAACCCACCGACTGTTTTGCTCGCTGCCAAGCTGCCACCCTCTTCTCCGGATGATGCGGAAGCAATAGCCTGATGACGACAAGGCTACCAAGTGCGATCAGCCTCATCATCATCAATTAGGGTCTCCGCCTCACTACTAGCCCCCTCGGCTGCGTGTGGGTCAGGAGACAGACCTGTCTCTAGACCGGCTACCGAGCCACTCTCCTCGCCACTACTTCTTCGCCTGGCTGCTGAAGAGGCGGATGTCTCCCCCCGTTCCTGACCGCCCTCTGTTAGCTCTTCCTCACTGTACAGTGGGGCCGAGCCCACAGCATGCGATACTTCGCTTGGTGAGGGAACACCAAAGGACAGGGGCAGGTCGAGGACACGTGATTTCAGTGGGCTTGCTCCCGGGCCATGCCAACTAACGGTTGTGTCTGACGTACCCACCGACCGTTGGCTGTAGGTGTCAGAGGTGACCTGGGAAGAGGAAGACGACCGAGCCAACCAATCGATGACGGCAGGGTTGTCGGTGGAGACACGACCGCTGGATGACACCGGGAGCAATGGCCTCTGGCTGCGACTAGTGCTGCCTCGACCCCTTCCTCTGCTGCCACGTCTGCTCGCTCCTAAAACATTGCCTCCTCTGCCACTCCTCTGCATGTTGTCTGACATACTCTTTAATTCAACGATTATGTGTCCCTGAGTAACAATTCTGTGTCCCTGAGTAACAATTCTGTGTCTGTCCCTGAGTAACAATTCTGTGTCCCTCAGTAACAATTCTGTGTCTGTCCCTCAGTAACAATTCTGTGTCTGTCCCTCAGTAACGTTTCTGTGGCCCTAAGTAACGTTTCTGTGGCCCTAAGTAACGTTTCTGTGGCCCTAAGTAACGTTTCTGTGGCCCTAAGTAACGTTTCTGTGGCCCTAAGTAACGTTTCTGTGGCCCTAAGTAACGTTTCTGTGGCCCTAAGTAACGTTTCTGTGGCCCTAAGTAACGATTCTGTGGCCCTAAGTAACGATTCTGTGGCCCTAAGTAACGTTTCTCTGGCCCTAAGTAACGTTTCTCTGGCCCTAAGTAACGTTTCGGTGTCCCTAACTCTCTCCCTCAATACAGACAGCTCTGCCTCTCTTGAATGACTGGAGGCAAATGGAGAATTCTAAAATGGCCGCCATTTATAGCTCGACCATTACACAGTGCTGGCTGGCTGGCTGCTGATTGGCTAATGCGCTCACATGTCATGAATGAATGCATTATGGGTCAGCGAGCCTTGTCTGCGCGCCTTCCCAGACATCTCCGCTCCGTCGCCGCACATGTCGCCGCCATTTTAGGAAAAATTTCGATTCGCGCATCCGAAGTCTGCTAATTTTCGGATTCGTCGCGAATCGAAATTTTCCTAATATTCTAAACGAATTCCACTTCGCCTAGTTCGATTCGCTCATCTCTAGTTATGATTATTTCAGATTTTGGGTGCTGAAAGCGGTACCATTTTTTTGCATGGAAATATGTTTTTTTTTATTGTAGGCCTGTAATTTTTAGGAATAACTCACTGAAATCTGTCCGAACAAGAGTCTAGTAAACATCCCGGGTATGATAAAATTTGAAACACAAAATCATAAATTATAATTTAATCATAAAAACAATAATATAATAATAAATTTAATTCGATAATATAATCAAACCAAAAACATTGAAATTTGAAATATAGCGCCAAGTTCGCACATCACTGAGCAAAGTCACAAAATCGTTTTCAGTGTCTGATGACGAATTTCCCCACAAATCATTATCACTCAATTCTGCAAGTAGTTCTAATTTACTATCGCTATTCTCTAGCTGGTCTAAAACCGCTTTTGACCTAAAGGGACACTTTTTGGACGCCATGGACGTTTCTCAGTTTCCAGGCAGAAAGAACAGTAAAAATGCAGGCAGGGCACAGGGCAAAGCACTAGGGACAAAATGTATGTGAAATGCTTTGATACAGTAATGTTTTACTATGTGATTTTAGTGAATGTCACTTTTTGTGATTTTTGAATTTCCCGCCGTTCCGTCCCCCGTACGTCCTGACGCTCACAGGGGACGGAACCCAGATGACAGATGCCGGCATCCGCCGGATTACATTGCCGGGGACACTGCAGGAGGGACATCGCGTGAGTGCAGGACAAGGTAAGTGATCGAGGGATCGTGGAGCAGCGCCGCATGGTACTCCCGAGTGTAGCTCGGGGTTACCGCTTGTGGTACTGAAACTTTACCCCGAGCTACACTCGGGAATACCGCCAGGGAGGTTAAAGAGCCTCTACCCCCCCCCCCTCCCATGCTCATGTGCAAAGGCAAACACATATCTACCACTCACCTTCTGTACAACTGGCCCTTCAGATTTTCCCATCTCCATCAGTGCAGCAGACTATAGCTGGCAATACGGATCAGTGTATTATTACAGATACTTATATAGCGCCGTCAATTTACACAGCGCTTTACATATATATTGTACATTCACATCAGTCCCTAACCTTCAAGGGGCGTACAATCTACGGTCCCTAACCCACATTTATACATACACATATTAGGGCCAATTTAGACAGGATCCAATTAACCTACCAGCATATCTTTGAAATGTGGGAGGAAACCGAAGTACCCGGAGGACACCCATGCAGGCACAGGGAGAACATGCAAACTCCAGGCAGGAGGTGCCATGGCTGGGAATCAAACCAACGACCCTAGTACTGCTAGGCAGAAGTGCTAACCATTTAGCCACTGTGCTGCCCATATGACGGCAATTAAGTCTCCCCACTGTCACAATACAACAGCACAGAGGGGAGGATCCCCCCATCTACATCAAATGTGTGGATGGGGGAATCAAGTCTGTTTTTTTTCATTCAACATGCTGCTGGAATGAAAAAACAGACTCATCTATGTGCTGTCTTATCACTCCCCCACAATCCGGCAGTGGACTGTCCCTTGGCGTCCTTACGTCCAGGGCAGGGCTATGGACCCTGGCCCAGCCTTGGCAAAGTCAGGAACCTAGACCAGGGGAGTGTGGGGTGCCGATGCTACGGGGGACCAGTCTAGCTGTGGGGATGAGTGGAGGATTTGGTAAATACATCTTTTTTTTTTCCTCTCCTAGGAAAAAGCTGCAATTAACCATCGTAGTGCAGGCACAGCCCCACAAAGGATCATTTTTTATTTGCCATGGACTGGGCTTTAATACAGTGTCACTCAGTTTTTTAATGGATCCTATAGGTAGGGATACACAACCAGCCCTCCTCAGGGTAAGCTACCAACCACCTGGATAATAGAAGATATCTGTAACCGAATTATAAAGTTATTAGCGAACATTAAACAGCATTGTTACCGTTTGTCAGCTTATCCTTGTTACCTTACATTTAAAACTTTCCGTTCAGACATGTTTCAGACCTCTCAGGTGCAGCCAGGATGTCGCACACAGTATACGTCTACTACACGAAGCCGTCCTTGTTACTATTGGCTTTCACGCAGAAGATGTTCCAAACACTGGGGAGAAAGGCTAGGCCGGCCGCCATTTTTTTGGAGCCGAAGTACGTGTGCTTTCTTCTATGAAGGGACTGCATTCCCTCCTACATAACGCTCTGTATGATGCGCCTTGTATGTCTAGCACGGCAGCTCAGGATCTATTTCGCAGGCAGATAGGCACACAAACAGCGCCCCCTGCTGCTAAAGTCTCACGTCACCGTCACTGCATTAATTTACGCAACTCCAAACAAGCTTTTGCCATCCTAAGGATTTAATCCCCTCCCCCCTTCCTGACAAGAACATTTTTTGCTTTACGGCGCAGCATTACTTTAACTGACGATTGCGCGGTTCTGCAACACTTCACCCACATTAAATTTCCGTCCTTTTTTCCCCACGAATTGAGCTTTATTTTGCTGGTATTTGTTCGCCTGTGCATTTTTTATTTTTTACAGTAAAACAAAAAAAAAAGATCGACAATTTTGAGAAAAAAATATTTTCGACTGTTTGCTATTAAACATGTCCAGTGAAAAAAAAACATTTCTTATAAATTTAGGCCAAAATGCATTCTGCTACGTCTTTGCTAAAAAACTATCCCAATATGTGTAAATTAATTGGTTTACATGAAAGTTATACTGTTTACAAATGGCGGTATAGATACTGGAATTTTTCTTTTTTTCTTTACTAGTAATGGTGGAACTGCAGCGGACATTCTGACACTGGGAGGAACTCACTTGGTGTCACTGACATCCCCAGTTGCACCAATACAGTGATCAGTGCTAAAAAAAAAGCACTGACACTGTACTAATGGCACTGGGCAGGAAAGGGTTAACATGAGGGACGATCAAAGGGTTAACTGTGTGCAGGGAGTGTTTTACTAGGGGGCGGTGTCAGTGTGCTTCACTGTAAGCACACTGCTTTGGATGGCTGTACTGTGCACAGCCATCCAAAGCAGTGTGCTTACAGGGAGGAGAACTGTTAGTAAACAAAACAGCCCTTCTCCCTGTCGGAGATCCTCGGTAATCACCGGGTGCCGACGAGCAATCACTGACCGGGACACGGTGATTGACAGCTGCGGCCGCGAATGGCGGTGCAAGTAGGGCATATATATACGTGGTTTTGCAAACCCGTGCCACCCTGTAGTAGTATTTCTGCTATAGGGTGGTCGGGAAATGGTTAAAGTGGTAGTAGAGTCGCTTTGTATATTTTTACCTACAGGTAAGTTTATAACAAAGCTTGCTTGTAGGTAAAATGAATATCTCCTAAATATTCAATAGGAGATATTCTATGGAGCAGCAGCTGGTGATAATACCAGCGTATGAGCTCTAAAGAATGGCATACCCATGCCGTTCCTTCAGAGCTGTCTGCCATGACTGAAACTCCCACACACATGCACAGCCATTCAAGGGTGAAGATGGAAGCCTTCTGCAGCGGTGACAGCAAGGCATAGTAGCACATTATCCAAAGAACAGAGGTATACCGCTCAGGCAAACAATCCAGATCAATCCCCACACGATGCAACAGGAAGAAGGGTCAGCCGCACTCCAGATGATTGATGAATATAGTATATATTTATTGTTCCATAGGACGCACAAAACACCGGAACATGAATACAGGACATGTTAACGCGTTTCACATGATCATGTGCTTAATCATTGTTATGATTAAGCATGAGATTGTGTGAAATGCGTTAATAGGTCCTATATTCATGTCCTGGTGTTTTGTGCCTATGGATCAATAAATATATACTATATTCATCAATCCTCCAGAGTGCGGCTGACCCTTCTTCCTGTTGCTTAGTAGCACATTATAATATTACCTTGCAGCTAAAATTTTATTTTTTTTAACGCGTTTACTACTACTTTAAGTTTGTATGTAAATAGGAACTATATTGGGCATTATAAACAATGATATGCTCAGTGATAAATAAATAACATAAATCCTTTCCTCAAATCTGTGAATGTAATAAAGTCCCAAAAATAAATCAAAAATCAAAAATCTCACAAAAATCATATGTCCCTTTGGAAAAATAAATAAATAAATAAATAAATCCAAGTGTCCAAAGTTTGATTCAAATCCTCAGCCTCTTGCAGCAACTTGATTTACCTCAAAAACAAAAACATAAAAACCACATAGTGCATTATCCTTAATTAAATAAATGAATGCATAAGAACCATCCAGTGATATTTCACCCAAGTGAAAAAAAGTGTATACATAAAAAAATATATACAAGCACATGTGCATATACACAATGTATAGTTAAAGGGAAGTGACGTCAGACGCTAACGAGGAACTGGAAGTGGAGCGGCGGCCATCTTGGAGAGGGGAATATTGACTGTCATAGGCGGTTTGGACTCTCCTGGATCTGTGATGGCAGAAAGGTTATTCCAAAGGGACATATGATTTTTGTGAGATTTTTGATTTATTTTTGGGACTTTATTACATTCACAGATTTGAGGAAAGGATTTATGTTATTTATTTATCACTGAGCATATCATTGTTTATATTTGTACACCTCTAAGGGTAGGGGTGAAGTGTACTTAAATAGAAATTGGGGACTAATAGTGATTATTTATTATCATATATTGGGCATTAACCGCTTCCCTACCGCCCTATAGCAGATATACTGCTACAGGGCACAGGGGTGTGGAAATCATGTATAAATACTTGATTTTACGTTTCCGGGTAGGGGGCACAAGGAAGCCTCACGTCTGCCCTACCTGCGCCGTCATTCTACCTAAGAAAAATCCCTCTATACATACCATAAATACCAAATGAAATTAAAAGTAATCGATACCATAAGGTGATGAAAGACATAAAAACTAAATCTATTAGTGAAAATACATAAACACCTCTCTTAATATCAATTAATAATGCCTCATAATTAATCTGTGATGGAAAATAACAAATATGAAATTCATAAAAAATTCTCAAATATTAGTGATAATAATAATACTAATTCATGTGACAAATCGTGATAAATTGTGACAAACCTATAAATCAAATAAATAGTGATTCTTCAAAAAATAAATAGATAAATAAATAAATATGCAATACATATATCCTGTGATAAAACCCTATAACAATTTAAATTAAATAGATAACTACTTAATTCTGTGAAAAAATAAATAAACTCAGTGTCCAAAATATACTCAAAAAAGTCCATGCAAATTGTGAAAACACTCTGTGATCTTCACTTCTAGTGCTCAAAAAGGAATCCTCCAATGGCAGCAATGCCTGCTCACCTCCCCTCCTCGACCCACACAGGGCCACAAGGCAAAAAAACTCCCCTCAAAGGCAATCCTTTATTCCAGGCAGCTCAGCAAGGGACCTCAGGACTTCCACTCCACCTCCTCTCAAACGTCATATAGGACACAAACAAAAGCTTCCCATAGTGTAATACCGTTTAATAGGAGTAATTTGGCATAACATATTTTTCCCACTCACATGTAATCCTTGTAAACAGCGCTTTCCACCTCACATCATGGGTGTATTCACATACAGGGAGGGAAACAAATATGGCCGCTGCGTCCGGACAAAACGTCCCCACGTGACCGGAAGTGACGTAATCTCGAACTGGGAATGGCGTTCCGACGCGTTGCGTCACGTGCGTCGTGACTTCATCAGGGTACCCCTCACCTCTAGGCGCACTCAGGTTTATGACTGTGGCCTGGTTCCTAAGAAACATCCCCCCCTATTCATGTGAGCCTTATCAGCTTCTAATTGGGGTGGAGTTGAATGCTCATTTGAGCATCTCCCTATAAATTTAGTTCAGCTCATGGGGGAGATCTCTGATGGGGGGCACAGTCTCTGATGGGGGTGCTGCTTATGATGGAGTGCGGCTTTGAATGAGTGCAGAGCAGTTAAACACAGCAGTTGAACTAAAGCAGGAGAACTTAAGCAGCAGGAAGACACAACAACAGCAAGAAACTCTACTGCATGCTGGACAGACTGCAAGGAAACACCCTGGGAAACATCTCTTACATACCTGAGTCCCACTCCGTGTACCTTTTATATAATACACCCCTCTTCTCCTCTTCATATCCTCTGTTCCCAAATCTCATTTCTTTACCCCTCTGCTCCACCCCAAAACTTGTACATCTACCCCTCATTGCTAACATCTCCCTACTATTGCTTTCATCACCTCCCCAAAATGCCTCTTCCACTCCTCCTTCTCATTTTCCTCTCCTCTGTTCCCAAAATCCATTCACTATATCCCTCTGCTCCTCCCAAACATTTGTATATTGTGCCCTCACTGCTTCCCTCACCCCTCTATGGCACCCACCACCTCCTCCTATTACTCCACTCTCCCACTGACCCGAACACCTCCACTAGTAGTTTCTCACGCTCCTGCACATCCCGCTCCCATGCCACCTTTCTCACCCTTCTCCTCCTCATAACCGCGGGGGACATCTCCCCGAATCCTGGCCCTCCACCACCTCCCTCACCCGCACAAAACCCTCCTGCCTCCATGTCCTGTCGCAACCCCCGCAACTTAGTATCTGTCCCCCTGCTCCCTAAAATCTCCCCCCCGTTTTCATGTGCACTCCTGAACGCCCGATCGGTGTGCAACAAGCTTACCGCCATCCACGACCTCTTTGTTTCCCGCTCCCTCAACCTCCTGGCGATTACGGAAACCTGGATCCAGCCCACTGACTCTACCTCCCCTGCTGCACTCTCCTACGGTGGTCTCACCTGGACCCACTCACCCAGGCCCAACGGTCGTAAAGGTGGTGGGGTTGGCCTGCTCCTGTCACCGCTGAGCACCTTCCGAGTCCTCCCAAACCCCCCCTCCCTATCCTTCTCCTCCTTCGAGGCCCACTGCGTCCGACTATTCTCCCCAACCCCCCTGAAGATTGCTGTGATATACCGGCCTCCTGGATCCATACCCCGCTTCCTGGAAGACTTCTTCTCCTGGCTACCCTTCTTCCTCTCCTCTGAGCTACCCACTATCATCCTTGGGGATTTCAACATCCCTGTCAACCTCGACAACCCAGACACAGCCCGTCTCCTCCACTTAACCTCCTCCTTTGCACTTGCACAGTGCATACAATCCACCACCCACTCCGACGGTAATATCCTTGATCTTGTCTTCTCCAACCGCTGCGCTCCCCACAACCTCACTAACACCCCCTTCCCTCTCTCTGACCACAACCTGATTACTTTCTCTATCTCCTCATCCTCCAACGCCTACCCCTCCAAATGTCACACTACTACCAGCCGTAACGTCCGCAACCTTAACCCTGCCTCCCTCCACTCCGCAGTTGATCAACTCCATGACCGCATCCTCCCCCTGTCCTGCCCTGACTTGGCTATGACCGCCAATTATTTATTGCAAAATACCTGGGCATTAAAATAGGACAGCTTCCCTCCTCTCTTTACCATCCTAACTTTTCACTAATAATAGCCAAGATTATAGGGGAGCTGGAAATGTGGAGGGATCTACCGCTTTGGCTCCTTGGGAGATCACATCTGTTCAAAATGGTTAGTTTTCCTAAACTTCTTTACCCTCTTCAAACTATTTCCCTCCTATTACACCACAGGGATACCTTAAAGTAAACTAAAGCCATGACCAAATTCCTCTGGCATGATGTAACATCTTGCTTACTACTCTGCATATGATCACTGATTGGCCAATTGGTTGGCTACTCACACGGAGGTCCCGTCCGCCGATTGGTGTTCCACTGTGTCTGGAGGACACAGCAGGCACTGGATCGTGGTGCTGCGCGCTCCCAGGGACCATGCACAAGCAGGGGGCAGGGAGGCCGTTTGTAAACAGCCACCCGACCCTGCACTGCCACTGTCCGGCCGTTTATATACAACGGCCGGATGGGAGGTGGTTAAAGGTGGAAAAAGTTCTGAAATTATTAACTTTGTCTACTTTTTTTACATCACAGAAACCTGACATTTTAACAGGGGTGTGTAGACTTTTTATATCTACTGTATAATATGCATTGCAGTAACACATGGATTACCACAATGCAAAGTAGCGCAAAAGTATGTTTCAAGCTGTCACTCTCCCCAAAAATATATTTTTTTTAATCTTTTGTTTAAATAGTTTTTTTTTAATTATATATGTAGTAAAAAGTAAAAGTAGAAAATGAACTGATGTATAACTAATTACCTTGAAAAATGTTATATGTCATGTCGAGTATACAAATATATGCATTGTTTGATGAAGAAGAAAAAAGTAATATTTTTCCAGGAAAAACCTGTAGTATGGGCAAGTATGGTGTAGATGGATATTCACAGATTGATTGATTAGGAGGGTGTAGGGGTCTGCTGCCTTCTACTGTTTGTATTGGTGAATAACCTAGCTGTGCCATATTTCACATATTTAATTATTTATGTCACTTCCTGTCTCTGGGTTGTTGGGTTGAAAACCCCAGAACAAGGAACTAGATAGAGTGGAGCTAAACCCATATGTCCCCATGGAGGAACTGTTGTTAACTCAGACCAGTAACAGGGATGTTAGGCAAGTGTTCCTATGTATAATGCTGTACTGTTATTTATTTTATGTTATTTATTTTACTAAAAATAGGTAACCTCTTTTCTTCTCTCTTCTCTTTTGTTCCCTTTGTATGCTTGTTTTCATAGCATAGCATTAAAAGGTTTTTGAAAAATCTATTTTAATTTTATATAACCTCATCATGCTATGTACAAGAAACATAATTTTAATGTTCTTACAAAGAAGACAAGCTAGAATGTACACTTTTTATCTACAGTAAAACTACTCATTTAAAGCTGTCACTGGTCAAACAAGATTTGTTTTGTATTGATTTTGTTGCATATTTTTGCCTTTATTTTGCATAAAAATTATTTATTGCAAAATAATATTTTCAAATGAAAGAACAGATGGGGAGAAAGCAGTGGCGTTCAGGGAGTCACAAGGGGAAATGGTAAATTAGTATCTCATAATAGTAGTAATAATAGTATTAATATTAATGCCCATAGTGCTTATAAATAGTCCAGATATAATAAATGTGAGAGGTTCTCTCAAAAGATGTCAGCTGTCAGAGTAGAAGCTCCTCTGGAGTGGAAAAAAGAAAAGGGGAAACACAGAAGCTCTTTTCTGAGTGTAGTAGTAATAATAAAAATATTTTAATGAGTAAAATAGAGCAATTAACAAGAACAGCATAAAAGCTTGCATTTGAATGACTATTGCTCAGTCATGTAGCACTGTACCCAAATTAAATTTTTAGAATTCTGTTCACAGAGATAGATTTGTTTTGGTGGTATTTCATCATCACTGGGTTTTTTATTTCTTGCTAAATAAACAAAGAGACAAAACGTTTTGAGAAGTAAAACTTAATATATATATAGTGACAGGGGGTCAGGAAGAAATAGGGGATGTGTTCAGGATGGGAGATATATTTGTCCCAGGTTCCTGCTCTACACAGACTATTTCTCCTGTTGTGCTGTGTAGTGAGCCTGTGTGGCTCACTTATGAGTTAATGAGCTCAGGTGTAGTGAGTTAAGGGCTCTGGGCTCTATAAAACTCCCAGGCTGCATAGAAAGAATGCTCCAACCTGGAACCAGTTGGCTGTGCAGGGCAGGCTGGGGAGCAACCAAACCATCCTGTGGTGAGAAAGAATCTGTGTGATCTTGGACTGTGTGAACACCCTGGCCCTGATTTACTAAGACTTGAGTTTACCAGCAGACTCTGAACATTCAGGCAAACTCAGTTAAATCAATCAAGACATGTCAGTCTTCTGAGCAGCGTCTAGCAATCTCATTGACGAATGTCTACTTTGCTATTAGTAAATGTGAAGTCGCGTCTGGCACATTTTTAGGTGCAATACCAGATATGTTCACTAGATGGCGCACAAGCGTGAGCTTTGTAGCATTGGCGTTTTCCTGTTTGCAAAAGAGAATACTTAGAATGTAACATAATTAGTACACCTATATTATTTATTTATTTATTTATTTTTTTTGCTGTTTCTCCAAAATGATCAGACAACTAATGCATTTACTAATGAATGTCATACATTCTATTTTCAAATATTAAACATTTTCACACTTATATCTCAAATAATTTGGAATGTCTAGTTCTAGTTTCCCAATATAATGATATATCTTCATTCTCTTTAATCACGTAACTATTCTATGTTAAAGTCAAGTGCAGCGCTATAAATGCATGTGATCAATAATGAATGCATGTAAAAACCAAGAAGTGCAAAGAATTGCAATAATGATGTAAAATGGTAAATGGTGCTAAAATAAGTTCATATAATCATTCCTGAATAATGGAATGTCCTTCGTGTGAGAGTACCAACTCAGAGAGTGCCTATGAATGGCACGTGTGGTTTCTCCGTGACGGACAGTAGTGCATGAACTCGTGAAAGATAAACCACCCTTGGGACTGGTCTACACTCACCAGAACAAAAGTATTAATGCACATGGGTTATACACATCACACATCTGGGGGTGCAGCGGTATGCTGGCAGCTATGGGTTAGTCATCCAGCTCCAGCCATCCATCCAGGGTGGGTGCCCAAATGGTCCTGGGGAGGAATTAGCTCAGCCACAGGAGCCAGAAAGGTACTTAATAGTGTAGTACACTGTCACAAGGGTGGATGACCTTTCACGAGTTCATACACTACTGTGCGTGGTTATATTTATCTTGTGTAATACCATTTTTGTAGTCTATATTATTTGACCAGCGCTCGCTTTATCATTTTTAAACAATGTAACTATTCTACATTGTATCTCAAACTGTGTCTCCCACAGTGGTTTAGTGGTTAGATCTCAGAACTTACAGCACTTGGGTCATGGGTTCTAATCCCAGTCATGGCTGCATCCTAGTTTGCATGCTTTCCCTGTATGGATGTGTTTCTGCCAACACTCAAAAGACATGCTGTTAGGTTTATTGGACCTAGTTACATGGCTGAGTTTCTGCCCTTAGATTATAAGCTCCTTTTATGAACGTTAAAAAAATGGAGATCAATTTTCTGGGTTGTCAGTGCCAGGAATATTGATCAATCAATTATGATTTTGCCTAATGACTAGAAAGTGGATGAATGTTACCTGCGTCCTGTTCTTCTGCCAATTAGGAAATGTGCAAGTTTCATGCTGTGTATATTTCATTGTAACTTTTTTCTCTTCTTTTAAATCTGTCTCCTTATACAACTTGACCCCCTCCCCCACCCCGTCATCACCTGTCCCATATGCAAATCTATGGATCACCGCCCCACTCTTTTTAACTATTTACTGATCAAGTGAATGTGTCTCATTTTCTATCAGCTACAGCTCAGATCTCACATTATTATACGATTGCTGATTGTATATCACCACTAGTCTGATTGAATTCACAATCCCTGGTCAGTCCCGTTCCCTTACCTCTAATAATCTTTAGGACCAGTTCACACTACATGTGTTTCAGTTGCTTTTTCGGCATCACAAACGCACAGAAAGAAGGTTATATGGTTGTCAATGTCATAGTTCACATCAGCGCTTGCATTTTCAGTGCATTGCAGGTGCTGTAAACAAAGTTGACCACGCTGCATTGTTTCTGCACAGAACTGTACTGGAACACATTGAAACATCCTTGATTGTACTAAAACGCACATGTCCCTAATTAAATTAAATAAAAAGAAAGTAGAAAAAACTAGCTGGAAGGGATACAAAAATGCAATGCAACGTGTCCAAAACGCATCCAAAATGTACTGGAACACACTAAACATGCATGCCAAAAGGGCATGCAAAAATGCATCAGGAACACATCTAGACTGTTTCTATAGTGTGAACTGGCCCTTAGGACTTGTTCACACCATTGGTGGTGCAGAAACGCATGCAAGAACACACATTTTCCAGCACAGCAAAGAAATGCAATGCCCTTTGCAGATGTGCGTGGTTAGGTGCAACACACTTTTAAAATAATATGCCTGCAGTATTTTTGCATGGTACCACACATTAGGCAAGCCATTGAAATGAACGAGCTGAGGAAAAAAAAAAAGTAAAAAATGCCCCATTCACACAGGTCCTCTGGCCTGTACAGAATGAATGAGTGGGTTGTTTATGTGGCTAGAGCCACATGTTACACTATGGGGACACAGCAGTTGTATGAACACAGGTTTTAATTTGACAGGTGTGAAGGCGTGGGGAAGTGGCCCTGAATGCTCACTGTCTCACAGGGCTGTACACCTGCACCCATATGCTTGTCAAATTATGACCTGCAGCAATTCCATAGTGTAACATAGGTTGCCTGCAAACGGCGATAGCCACAAAAACAAACCACTGATTCCCACTCTACAGGCCACAGCACCCATGAGCCCCAAAACATCAATTACACCTCAATTACACACACAGCTTTATTTATGAACTCAGTACAGTTTTATCACTTAGATTTCACAGGAATATGGTTGGGATTATGTCCATTAATAATGTTTTTAGTGTATTTTTACCATAAATATAATTTGGATATTTTCTCTGGCGGTGGGGGGCTGTCAGGTATGCTGTACGGGGCCCCATGATATCTAACAGTGGCCCTGGGTGTATGCTTGTGCCTGTGCCACCTGTATAGTTACGAAGAACCTTGAACCTCTGCTATGTACCTCAATGGATCTAGAAATTGGACATGTTTTCAACTGAAAATACAACAATTATTAGTAATGTTTCCACAGCAAATGAGGATCAGCTCCTCGGTGGAGAACAGCGATCTCGCCATGTCCAGATGTGGTCTGGAATTCCACAAAAGAACAATTCACAAAACTAAAAAATAGACTTGCAAATTACCACTAAACTCTCCTAACTACACTCCCATCCCCTCACACTCCCCACTTCTGGGGGTGTGCAAACATCCTTCCGCCAACATCATAACGTATTTCCGGTATGACAGCTGCTCTAGCGCCTCCTCCAACAGCCGTCTTGGCGTTTATTTGTGCACCATAGCAATTTTACATGCGGCTCCATTGTGTATATGACATTCGCAAATATATGTTTGCAGTTCTATTGTAGATTTGGCATTGGTGAATGTATGCTTGCAGCTGTACTGTGTATATGACATTGGCAAATATATATTTGCCAGTAAAGGCCCAAAGTCAACATAAATTGGGGGCCCAATTTATTACTGTTAAGAGGATTGTAGAAAAAGAATAGCTAGCTGCAAATTGAACACGACCTATTCATTGGTACATAACATGGTCTTGTGGTGCAATAAGGGGCTTTTGGTTTGTTATTTTCGACATACTTGCACATGTGCGATCTAACAAGGAAGATTTGGGCATATTATATAGCTAGCAAAAATAAGTGTTAGGGGTGCTAGTACATTTCAGATACTTATATAGCGCTGTCAATTTACGCAGCGCTTTACATATAGATGTGGTAAATTCACATGCCATAGCTGGGATTTGAACCAACGAGCGTAGTACTGCCAGGTGGAAGTGCTAACCATTTAGCCACTGTGCAACATTCAACTAGAACATGAAATAATCCCCCCAAAAAATACATAGTACAAATGTTTATTGATCAAATACACATTCTACATTTATTTGGACAGCAACAAAAAGCTACATTCAATATCTTGGTGTGAAAAAAAAAAAAAACACAGGATTGATGTTGCTAAAATAGAACGGTCCTGCTCATAACAGCTTACAATCTAAAAGAATATACTTATAATGAAGTGTGCTTTCACAGGTTACAGCAGGAAACAAATGGTTAATATCACTTGGGCTTATTCACAAAACAAGCTGCAGATCGAAATATCAATCTAAAAATACATACGTGCCAAAATAAAAACACCTCCCACCTCTCCAAATCCCCCACACATACATTTCTCATCATGTTTGTCTGAAAACTGCATTTCATTCTAAATAAAGCAAACTTGGAAGAGCAGAGCAATGGACATGTGTTAGGTTTACAATGCAAAGATAATAAACACAATCATTGTACAATAACACACAAACACACCTTAGAAGGAAGAACATGCAAAACATTTACATCCCACATCAAAACACAGCGTGAGTGTGGCCTGGGGGCAATTCACCACAATATCTCTTCCTCCCCAAACCACCACAGACAAGGACATGCAGAAATAATATGCCTGTACAAGGCCAAAAATCACCACTACTGGGTCTCTTTATATAAGGTAGGCCACACCCACCACTGTCATTCATTTGGTCAGTGAAAGTGTTTGCACCTGATTAATTCTCTTCCCACCTGCGTTAACCCTTGGTATACAGGCCCCACAAATCAGAGTCGGAAAGAAAGCCACAGTGAAGTGTACCTGTGCAGAATACAACAGAACATTGAACAGGGATGTGAAAGGGAACCCTATTGGAAATATTTCTTGGCCCTATGGGCACAATTCACTCCAGATTATTGCATGAGTTAAGGCAGTCACATGACCACATCTCGCATGCAATACTGAAAATGTCAATTCACTTTTGCTAGTATGTGGCATTTCCCATAAATCGGAAAAACAATCAGGAAATCAAACATAAAAAGGCCTTACACCGCGGTCACATCAAAGCCGATTTAGAAATTGTGCGACGTACAGTGAAGATGCTGATTTCCTTACGATTTGCAAGACATCTGACACAGATATCTATGCAAATCGTCACAAAAGTAGTACATGTGCTACTTTAGAAATCAGTGTCGGAAACGCACCCATGTGACTGCTCTAATAGCAGACAATAGGGTGCGACTTGGCATACGATTTGCAAGTCGCATGCCATGCAAATCGCATGCCAAGTCGCATCCAGGGTGCACGATTTCAGGTGCGATTTGGAAATTGAACCTAATATCCGATCTAATGAATGTGGATGTGAGTGTCTTAACATAAGCGATTTGCTGCAGCACAATTTCAAAAGTAGTTCTCGTCTAACTTTTTCAGCATTTTGTAGTGATTTCACATATAGACTACAATAGAAATCGCAATGCAAAACACAATTGAAAACGCAATAACTCATTGGTAATTCTACAGAAAACGCGGTGAAATTGCCAACAAAAAGCACAATTATAAATCACATCTAGTGTGAACCAAGCAGGCAATTCAACAAAGGAAAAAAATCTTTGAAGGCATGTGGTATCTGCATGCTCAGATAAGGGTCTGTTATGGATTTGGGGGGGGGGGACTCCATGCCATTATTTTTTTTTAATCCATTTCTTTCTCTCACTCTTCTCATGGTTTGACAAACTTTCCCAAAAGGAGGTGGAGTGCAAACCAGCATTATCCAATCAATCATTAGTCCAGGCCCTTATCTCATCCCATCTTTTGACATTCACATAAGGTGCTACTTTAAAGGTGTTTGAACAGACAAGGCCTCATTCTAATTCACATTCTAGGGATCATTTAAACAGAAAGCAAAGATGCTGCCACCAGCACATGTATGTTAGGGTAGTCAAACAGAGATCATGCAAATTTATTGCTGTGGTTGGGATTCAAACCAACAACCCTAGCGTTGTGAGATAGTAGTGCTAACTACTAATCCAAGGAGCTGTTGAAGACTAATCCTGCCTGTATTTCTGTGGTGTGAATCAATCCTAGGTCCCTGGGCAAGGTCAGTGTAACTAGCCAGATATCTCAAATGCGACACAAATGTTGTGCTATGTTGCCAATTCAGATGTATGATGGTTCTATGTATCCCAAATCAAAGGATTGCAATACTAATACAGGCATACCTCGGTTTACCAACGCCTCGGTTAACGTAATTTTCGGTTTACGAATGAAAATCCATTGAAAATAATGCCTCGGTTTACACAATTGTTGATAATTTTTTTCGCAATACAAAGTGTATGTCGGCACCGATTTTCAAATGCAAATGCCAGCCTTTTTTTTTTCTTCACTATAGTTCACAAGCTTAGAAGTCACTTTCCCCGAAGTTACAGAAAACGTATCTTTTAATAAACTCAAAGTAAACATTGTTTCTTTAGGGATATAAATTCCAAGAAACTTTCTCTTTTAGCTGGGGGAAGTGACAGGTGAATTTCTGAGCTATAGTGAAGAAAAAAAGGGAGAATTACATTTAAAAACCAGCACCATAATAAATAAAAAATGGCATGGGGTCCTCCCTCCCATCCACACCAAGCCCTTCGGGTCTGGTATGGATATTAAGGGGTAACTCCACGCTGAAATTAATTAAAAAACAGCTTGGGGATCCCCCCAAAATCCATACCAGACCCTTATCCGAGCATGCAGCCCGGCAGATCAGGAAAGGGGGGGGACGAGCGAGCGCCCCCCCTCCTAAACCATACCAGGCCACATGCCCTCAACATGGGGGGGTGCTTTGGGGCAGGGGGGGCTCCCCCCCCAAAGCACCTTGTCCCCATGTTAATGGGGACAAGGGCCTTTTCTGTTAGTGGGATAATTGGTCGGCCATTTTTCTGGATTTTGGCATATTTTGTTTATCAGTAAAGTTGGAAATTTTTTTTTCCAAATTAACTGATAAAAAAAATGTGCCAAAATCCCGAAAAACGGCCGACCAATTAACCCACTAACGGCACGAAAATCGTTCGATTTTTTTTTTTCCGACAGAAAAATCGGCCGATTTTAGACCCATCTATGGCCTGCTTTAGATGGGTCTAAAATCGGCTGAAAAAAAAACTGGCTGATTTTCGGGCCGTTAGTGGGTTAATTGGTCAGCCATCTTTTGGGATTTTGCCACTTTTTTTAATCGGTAAATTTGGATAAAAATCGGCCGATTTTGCAGATTGGCCAATTTTAGCGGCAATGATCGGCAAATTGGCTGATCTTTTTACAGATAAAAAATCTGCGCATGAGCCATGATATGCAAGAAAAAGAAGAAGAAGAAAATGAAAAAGAAGAATAAAAAAAAGAAGAAAAGAAGAAAAAGAAAAATGTAGGCCATAACTGACCGTTTAAAAAAAAAAAAAAAAAATGAAAAACCGGTTGTTTAATGGGCCGACGTTACCACCAACGGTAAAAAAATTGAACGATTTTCGCCCCGTCTACGGCCGGCACATATAATAGCGAAGTAATTACGTCTGTCCCTGCAGAGAGCTGCGCTATTATACTTGACATTAAAACGTATAAAGGTTGCAACATTGTATCTATATGTATCCGAATAAAAACATCATCTATATCCGAAATGGATACAAATAGATACAAAGTTGCAGTCTCTATGCTTTTTAATGTCAAATATAATAGCGGAGCTCTCTGCAGGGACAAAAGGAATGTTTCAGCTGTCATCGGGGTTTCCCACTGACAGCTGAATTTTAAATTATTTCCGTGAATTAAATAAATAATAAAAAAACCAGCGTGGGGTCCCCCCTCCCATCCCTTCGGTCCCGCGACTCATTCACAAAAAAACAAAGTGTGGTGTAAAAAAAACACAGTACAGGGTCTTTGACAAGTCCTTTATTAAAACAATGTCCCCCGAAGTAGATCCAACGTCAATCACGGTGGCGGCGGCGAACCGAAAAAAGAAAAAAAAAAGTTCCGGTCCCATCGGAGGCTTCCAGCGTTCTGAAAAAAAGTCTCGCTGGCAGTTCTTAAATAGGTTAGGGGTGGGGCCAGCCGGGGACATCATCCGAGTGACCCTGCCCCATGTCACATGCTTGCTGTCCCCGGCTGGACCCGCCTCTTACCTAAAAAAGAACTGCCAGACTGTCTCCTGCATACAGCTAGTTAGCCTCAGTGGAGAGACAGGGTGACAGTTCTTAAATAGGTAAGGGGCGGGGCAAAATCAGCCGTTTTTTATCCAAATTTACCGATTAAAAAAAGTGGCAAAATCCCAAAAAATGGCTGACCAATTAACCCACTAACGGCCCGAAAATCAGCCGATTTTTTTTTCGGCCGATTTTAGACCCATCTAATGCAGGCCATAGATGGGTCTAAAATCGTCCGATTTTGTTGCTGAAGAAAAATCGAACGATTTTCGTGCCGTTAGTGGGTTAATTGGTCGGCCGTTTTTCGGGATTTTGGCACATTTTTTTTTATCAGTAAATTTGGAAAAAAAAATTTCCAACTTTACTGATAAACAAAATATGCTAAAATCCCAAAAAATGGCCGACCAATTATCCCACTAACGGAAGAGGCCCTTGTCCCCATTAACATGTGGACAAGGTGCTTTGGGGGGAGCCCCCCTGCCCCAAGCTCAGAAATTCACCTGTCACTTCCCCCAGCTAAAAGAGAAAGTTTTCTTGTAATTTATATCCCTAAAGGAAACAATGTTTACTTTGAGTTTATTAAAAGATACAAAGTTTTCTGTAACTTCGGGGAAAGTGACTTCTAAGCTTGTGAACTATAGCAAAGAAAAAAAAAAAGGCTGGCATTTGCATTTGAAAATCGGTGCCGACATACACTTTGTATTGCGAAAAAAATTATTAACAATTGTGTAAACCGAGGCATTATTTTCAATGGATTTTCATTCGTAAACCGAAAATTACGTTAACCGAGGCATTGGTAAACCGAGGTACGCCTGTATTAGTATTGCAATCCTTTGTATTGGGATACATAGAACCAACATACATCTGAATTGGCAACATAGCACAATATTTGTGTCGCATTTGAGATATCTGGCTAGTTACACTGACCTTGCCCAGGGACCTAGGATTGATTCACACCACAGAAATACAGGCAGGATTAGTCTTCAACAGCTCCGTGGATTAGTGGTTAGCGCTACTGTCTCACTAATGCTAGGGTTGTTGGTTTGAATCCCAACCACAGCAATGAATTTGCATGGTCTCCGTGTGACTACCCTAACATACATGTGCTGGTGGCAGCATCTTTGCTTTCTGTTTAAATGATCCCTAGAATGTGAATTAGAATGAGGCCTTGTCTGTTCAAACACCTTTAAAGTAGCACCTTATGTGAATGTGAATGGGATGAGATAAGGGCCTGGACTAATGATTGATTGGATAATGCTGGTTTGCACTCCACCTCCTTTTGGGAAAGTTTGTCAAACCATGAGAAGAGTGAGCGAAAGAAATGGATTAAAAAAAAAAATAATAATAATGGCATGGAGTCCCCCCCCCCCCCCCAAATCCATAACAGACCCTTATCTGAGCATGCAGATACCGCATGCCTTCAAAGATTTTTTTCCTTTGTTGAATTGCCTGCTTGGTTCACACTAGATGTAAATGTTTTGCATGTTCTTCCTTCTAAGGTGTGTTTGTGTGTTATTTTACAATGATTGTGTTTATTATCTTTGCATTGTAAACCTAACACATGTCCATTGCTCTGCTCTTCCAAGTTTGCTTTATTTAGAATGAAATGCAGTTTTCAGACAAACATGGTGAGAAATGTATGTGTGGGGGATTTGGGGAGGTGGGTGGTATTTTTATTTTGGCACGTATGTATTTTTATATTGATATTGCGATCTGCTCTTATGAGCAGGACCGTTCCATTTTAGCAACATCAATCCTGCTTTTTTTTTTTCACACCAAGATATTGAATGTAGCTTTTTGTTGCTGTCCAAATAAATGTAGAATGTGTATTTGATCAATAAACATTTGTACTATGTATTTTTTGGGGGGATTATTTCATGTTCTAGTTGAATGTTGCACAGTGGCTAAATGGTTAGCACTTCCACCTGGCAGTACTAGGGTTGTCGGTTCAAATCCCAGCCATGGCACTTCCTGCCTGGAGTTTGCATGTTCTCCCTGTGCCTGTGTTTCCTCCCACACTCTAAAGACATGCTGGTAGGTTAATTGGATCCTGTCAAAATTGGCCCTAGTATATGTATGAATGTAAGTTAGGGACTCTTAGTACGCCCCTTGAGGGTTAGGGACTGGTGTGAATTTACCACATCTATATGTAAAGTGCTGCGTAAATTGACAGCGCTATATAAGTATCTGAAATGTACTAGCACCCCTAACACTTATTTTTGCTAGCTATATAATATGCCCAAGTCTTCCTTGTTAGATCGCACATGTGCAAGTATGTCGAAAATAACAAACCAAAAGCCCCTTATTGCACCACAAGACCATGTTATGTACCAATGAATAGGTCGTGTTCAATGTGCAGCTAGCTATTCTTTTTCTACAATCCTCTTAACAGTAATAAATTGGGCCCCCAATTTATGTTGACTTTGGGCCTTTACTGGCAAATATATATTCGCCAATGTCATATACACAGTATAGCTGCAAGCATACGTTCACCTATGCCAAATCTACAATAGAACTGCAAACATATATTTGCGAATGTCATATACACAATGGAGCCGCATGTAAAATTGCTATGGTGCACAAATAAACGCCAAGACGGCTGTTGGAGGAGGCGCTAGAGCAGCTGTCATACCGGAAATACGTCATGACGTTTGCACACACCCGGAAGTGGAAGTGGGGAGTGTGAGTGGATGGGAGTGTAGTTAGGAGAGTTTAGTGGTAATTTGCAAGTCTATTTTTTAGTTTTGTGAATTGTTCTTTTGTGGAATTCCAGACCACATCTGGACATGGCGAAATCACTGTTCTCCGCCCAGGAGCTGATCCTCATTTGCTGTGGAAACATTACTAATAATTGTTGTATTTTCAGTTGAAAACATGTCCAATTCCTAGATCCATTGAGGTACATAGCAGAGGTTCAAGGTTCTTCGTAACTATACAGGTGGCACAGACACAAGCATACACCCATGGCCACTGTTAGATATCATGGGGCCCCGTACAGCATACCTGACAGCCCCCCACCGCCAGAGAAAATATCCAAATTATATTTATGGTAAAAATACACTAAAAACATTATTAATGGACATAATCCCAACCATATTCCTGTGAAATCTAAATGATAAAACTGTACTGAGTTCATAAATAAAGCTGTGTGTGTAATTGATGTTTTGGGGCTCATGGGTGCTGTGGCCTGTAGAGTGGGAATCAGTGGTTTGTTTTTGTGGCTATCGCCATTTGCAGGCAACCTATGTTACACTATGGAATTGCTGCAGCTCATAATTTGACAAGCATATGGGTGCAGGTGTACAGCCCTGAACACAGACAGTGAGCATTCAGGGCCACTTCCCTACGCCTTCACACCTGTCAAATTAAAACCTGTGTTCATACAGCTGCTGTGTCCCCATAGTGTAACAGGTGGCTCTAGCCACATAAACAACCCACTCATTCATGCTGTACAGGCCAGAGGACCTGTGTGAATGGGGCATTTTTTACTTTTTTTTTTTTTCCTCAGCTCGTTAATTTCAATGGCCTGCCTAATGTGTGGTACCATGCAAAAATACTGCAGGCATATTATTTTAAAAGTGTGTTGCACCTAACCGCGCACATCTGCAAAAGGCATTGCATTTCTTTGCTGTGCTGGAAAATGTGTGTTCTTGCATGCGTTTCTGCACCAAGGGCCAGTTCACACTATAGAAACAGTCTAGATGTGTTCCTGATGCGTTTTTGCATGCCCTTTTGGCATGCATGTTTAGTGTGTTCCAGTACATTTTGGATGCGTTTTGGACACGTTGCATTGCATTTTTGTATCCCTTCCAGTTCGTTTTTTCTACTTTCTTTTTATTCAATTTAATTAGGGACATGTGCGTTTTAGTACATTTAAGGATGTTTCAATGTGTTCCAGTACAGTTCTGTGCAGAAACAATGCAGCGTGGTCAACTTTGTTTACAGCACCTGCAATGCACTGAAAATGCAAGCGCTGATGTGAACTATGACATTGACAACCATATAACCTTCTTTCTGTGCATTTATGATGCCGTAAAAGCAACTGAAACACATGTAGTGTGAACTGGTCCTAAAAATTATTAGAGGTAAGGGAACGGGACTGACCAGGGATTGTGAATTCAATCAGACTAGTGGTGATATACAATCAGCAATCGTATAATAATGTGAGATCTGAGCTGTAGCTGATAGAAAATGAGACACATTTACTTGATCAGTAAATAGTTAAAAAGAGTGGGGTGGTTATCCATAGATTTGCATATGGTACAGGTGATGATGGGGTGGGGGAGGGGGTCAGGTTGTATAAAGAGACAGATTTAAAAGAAGAGAAAAAAGTTACAATGAAATATACACAGCATGAAACTTGCACATTTCCTAATTGGCAGAAGAACAGGACGCAGGTAACATTCATCCACTTTCTAGTCATTAGGCAAAATCATAATTGATTGATCAATATTCCTGGCACTGACACAACCCAGAAAATTGATCTCCATTTTTTTAATGTTCATAAATGTCAAGGAGCTTATAATCTAAGGACAGAAACTCAGCCATGTAACAAGGTCCAATGAACCTAACAGCATGTCTTTTGAGTGTTGGCAGAAACACATCCATACAGGGAAAGCATGCAAACTGGGATGCAGCCATGACTGGGATTAGAACCCATGACCCAAGTGCTGTAAGTTCTGAGCTCTAACCACTAAACCACTGTGGGAGACACAGTTTGAGATACAATGTAGAATAGTTACATTGTTTAAAAATGATAAAGCGAGCGCTGGTCAAATGATATAGACTACTAAAATGGTATTACACAAGATAAATATAACCACGAACAGTCGTGTATGAACTCGTGAAAGGTCATCCACCCTTGTGACAGTGTACTACACTATTAAGTACCTTTCTGGCTCCTGTGGCTGAGCTAATTCCTCCCCAGGACCATTTGGGCACCCACCCTGATGGATGGATGGATGGAGCTGGATGACTAACCCATAGCTGCCAGCATACCGCTGCACCCCCAGATGTGTGATGTGTATAACCCATGCGCATTAATACTTTTGTTCTGGTGAGTGTAGACCAGTCCCAAGGGTGGTTTATCTTTCACGAGTTCATGCACTACTGTCCGTCACGGAGAAACCACACGTGCCATTCATAGGCACTCTCTGAGTTGGTACTCTCACACGAAGGACATTCCATTATTCAGGAATGATTATATGAACTTATTTTAGCACCATTTACCATTTTACATCATTATTGCAATTCTTTGCACATTTTGGTTTTTACATGCGTTCATTATTGATCACATGCATTTATAGCGCTGCACTTGACTTTAACATAGAATAGTTACGTGATTAAAGAGAATGAAGATATATCATTATATTGGGAAATTAGAACTATCCAAATTATTTGAGATATAAGTGTGAAAATGTTTAACATTTGAAAATAGAATGTATGACATTCATTAGTAAATGCATTAGTTGTCTGATCATTTTGGAGAAACAGCAAAAAAAAAAAAAATAATATAGGTGTACTAATTATGTTACATTCTAAGTATTCTCTTTTGCTAACAGGAAAACGCCAACGGGACAAAGCCCGAGCTTGTGCGCCATCTAGCGAACATATCCGGTATTGCACCTAAAAATGTGCCAGACGCGATTCCACATTTACTAATAGCAAAGTAGACGTTCGTCAATGAGATTGCTAGACGCCGCTCAGAAGACTGACAGGTCTTGATTGATTTAACTGAGTCTGCCTGAATGTTCAGAGTCTGCTGGTAGACTCAAGTCTTAGTAAATCAGGGCCCTAGTGTTTTGGAACCGTAGAGAAAAAAAAAAAAATCAAGTGGGAATAGTGAACATTGGAAATGATTCTGAAATGTAAAAAAAGCATTAGCAGACAATGGAGAGGGGAGACTGGTTTGCCTTTGGCAGATCAACCTTTTGCAAAGGCTGAAGCTTTTCGGTGACTGCAGCACCACAGCATTTAGAATTTACATAAGAGCACTGTGACTTCGGAAAATGTAATTCCCGTTATTTTTTTTTTTTAATTTCAATGTATCAAAAATATGCAGCTCTCATAAACAAGGTTCTATAACAACCTCTAGCTTTAACTGTACACTGTAACATTACATGGACTGCAGCCCCTCAGAGGACAGTGTGGACTGCTTCAACAGGTTCTCTTGAACAGACTCAAGATCGCCTGTGTGGTGATTAACCTTCTGCAAACGGGTACCACCGATTATGACAGCAAGGGGCCTCTGTGACATTGTCTATCTCCAGCATTTTGTTAAACATCTTCAAGTCTGCTTGCACACAGCATATTTGCATTGTTGGATGGCCTAGTCGATCTTTTCCACCCTGCCGATAATTTTCTCTTCGTAGATAGACAGAATAGTGTCCTTGTCTCTCACCTCTTCAAAAACCAATCCGCAATCAAACACGTCACTTACTTTCTTAAAGCAATACCTGTAATTTCCTTTCTTCGGAAGCAGCTCCTTGAATTGTCCCAGGGTCACTACACGGCCCTTCATCATGGTCCTGTAGGGAATAGGCTCTCCACAGAAGTAGTACGCCACCACAATGTTGTCGCAGGGCTGAGAGGATCCACTTCCTCCTTTCGTTTGAGGTTTTAACCTTTGCTTCACTTGAATTTTCCCTGCTTTTCTTTCCTCCCCTTCCAGCCTCCTGTGTGCTTCCTCCAGCTGTGTCAGTGGATTGGGGGCAGGATTGGGTAGCATGATGGGATCTTGCATGAAAGGGTGAGCGGGCTGAACGATGTTATGTAGTTGGGCAGTGACCCACGGGTGCACGGCACCTGGCCGCTCGATGGAAAGTGGTTTAGGCACATCATATGCCAGGTACTTCTTGGCACCTGACGAACTATGGACAGATTTTTTATGTCTGCTTATCTCCTTCCATTATCTATTGCATGATTTTCTGGTTTCTCTCTCCATTCTCTGGCACAACTGGCATTTCATAGCTGTCACTTTCAAGCTTCCCGGAAACCACTTTCTCAGCGTTCCTTTTGGCAAGCATACTTACTTTTCCGCTATAGCCCAGAGAATCCATAGGATTAGGGGCCATTCCCATGTTCTCTGCATAATTTCAAGACTTGGTTGCATAGTTATGTGGGTCTACATTCCATGGGAAGTTGCTCTGCACTCTTTGTGTGGCCTCAGCCTCAATTTGTTCTTTAGGTTTCACACCACTATGGTGGTGAACATGGTGATAAACATGCTTGTGGCGGTAAAGGTTGGATGCCTCAAGTGTTCAGTTGCTCTTGCCCGAATGCTTTCCGTGAACAGACTGCATTGTTCCCATGGAAACAGGAAGGCCTTTGCCCAAATGGCCATCTGGAGAGTGTGGTTTCTGGGAATGACACCCAGGGCCCGGAGACTGGCAGCCTGGGGTTTTAATGACGCGCTGCACATGTTCATCAAGGATGGACTCTGGGTTTTCTTTGTGGGCGTCTCTGATTGGCATCCCGACACAACCCATGTCGGCATAGTGTGAACCAAAATGATGCATGGGCTGGCTTGAAGGCAACTTGTGGCTAACCATGGAAGGCGCAGATGAGACATCGGCATCATCACCTTCTTCTTCTGCTCTCGCTCATTTTAGCCGCTCCTCCAACTTCTGTTCCACTTCACGGTCTCTCAGAACTCCCTCCAAGCGACTTATTAGCTCAGCAGCAAATTTTTCAGGATCAACATGAACATCCTTTGGCATGTGATATGTACGTGGAATGTTAGGTAGTGGCACACATCCGTTTGCTTTGCAACTTTCTTGCATTTCCCTGCGATGGTGCTTTCGTAATCTATATGGTGGAACTCCATCTACACTGCTGTCTGTCAGGGACATGGTATCTGTGTCACTCGACATACTCTGTTGCTCGCTGTCGTTAGCACTGGTGGCTGACGCCACCGCATACCCAGTGTTGACAAAGTAAGGGTTAACTGGCTCTCTCCATGCTCCCGGCCTAAACTCTCTTCCATCACTCAGATGTCTAGGTGGTGCTGGACAATGCGATACAGCTTCTAAAATAAGTTTCTGATTAATTTTGTTAGAAGAAACAGAATCTCTTTCAGTTATTATCCACCAATTGGTCACACTTCCATTCCTCATCTTTGTTAAGAGTTGGCAAATATCCAGCTGGACCCTTCCCTGTCCCAGCACCTGAACTATGGTCACTGTAGATTATAGGACTTTCCCCGCCTATTGTAGTATATTCTAAATAGATATCTGATTTCAGGAATACAGGGCAAGTATTGTCCTCCATGATGGACTTGATTTCCATTTGGGCCTGGTCAAACATGTCAGGTTCAATCTGCTACCTTAGCACACAATCTTTAACCACTTGCCTACAGGGCACTTATACCCCCTTCCTGCCCAGGCCAATTTCCAGCTTTCAGCACTGTCACACTTTGAATGACAATTGCGCGGTCATGCAACACTGTACCCATATGAAATTTTTATAATTTTTTTGAGACAGATCTTTCTTTTGGTGGTATTTAATCACCTCTGGGATTTTTATTTTTTCTTAAACAAACCAAAACCACTGAAAATGTTGAAAAAAAACATTTCTTAGTTTTTGTTGTACAATTTTGTAAACAATTGATTTTTCTACTTCACTGATGTGCGCTAATGAGGCTGCAGTGATGGGCACTGATAGGTGGTACTGATGAGGAGACACTGGTAGGTTGCACTGATGGGCATTGACAGGCATCACTGATGGGCACTGAAAGGCAGCACTGATACATGACACTGATAGGCAGCACTCACTGGCACTGTTAGGCAGCACTGATGTGCACTGATAGGCGACACTGACAGCGTGACAGCTCGAGAGGAGAGAAATGCCGATAACCGGCATTTCCGTGTTTACATGTGATCAGCTGTGATTGGACACAGCTGATCACATGACCGAGCCGACATCTTCGGCTCTTTCCGTGATCCACTGTGTCCGAGGGACACAGTGCACCGGCGATTGCCGCGCTGCTCGCTCCCTGAGCCGTGCATGCGCGGTGAGAATGGAAGGATGTCATATGACGCCCTATCAGAACGAGAGAACCACCTTGCGCCCGTCATTGTACTATATGGCGGGCGGAAGGTGGTTAATAAAACTTTTTGTTGCTGGTTTGATCTGCCAGGAAACAATCCCATTATTGTCTAGAATGTATTTTTTATAAATTGCTTTAGCCAGTTTGAGCCTTTTTTCCCACCTTGGAGTGACTGGGCTCCAGCTTTCGAAAACCACTGCACGCAAACCAATCGAGCAAATCCCCACAATTCTCTTGTTGCAAAAAAGTTCTGAACAAGTTAACCCCATCCTGGTCATCCAACAAAGAATGCAAAGATTCAGCCCATTTTAAATATGGTGGAGTCGCTGCCTTCGGGTTTGTAACCCAAGTCGAGGTCAGAATATCTCGGCGTTGCTGTTGAAGTCTCGTTTAGTCTATATATACACAGTTGTGTTCAAAATAATAGCAGTGTGTTGAAAAATGTGAATAAAGCTCAAAATCCTTCTAATAGCTTTTATTTCCATACACACAAATGCATTGGGAACACTACACATTCTATTCCAAATCAAAACATGAAGAAAAATATATCAAATTTGTGTTATTCCTCTAAAAAAACAAAATTGAAGAAAAGTGAATATTAGACTGTTCAAAAAAATAGCAGTGTTTGTATTCTTCTTTACAAGCTCAAACATTCACTATATAAACTGAAAAATGTTTGAAGATTTAGCTTTCCTTTGAATTACTTAATATTTAGTTGTATAAGCACTGTTTGAGAACTGCTGCACATCTGTGTTGCATGGAGTCAACCAACTTCTGGCACCTGTGAACAAGTATTCCAGCCCAGGATGATTGGACTACATTCCACAGTTCTTCTCTATTTCTTGGTTTTGCCTCAGAAACTGCATTTTTGATGTCACCCCACAAGTTTTCTATTGGATTAAGATCCGGGGATTGGGCTGGCCACTCCATAACGTCAATATTGTTGGTCTGGAACCAAGGGGAGAAAACATATAAGGGAAGAGGGGAAAACATATAAAGAAGTGCAGAAAATGAGAGGCTGCTCAGCTAAAATGATCACAAATGCTTTAAAATGGCAAGCAAAACCTGAAAGACGTGGAAGAAAGCAAAAAATTACCATTCAAATGGATAGAAGAATAGCCAACAATTAGCTCCAGGAAGATCAAAGAAGGTCTAAAGTTACCTGTGAGTACTGTTACAATTAGAAGACGCCTATTTGAAGCCAAGATATCTGCAAGAAGCCCCCGCAAAGTCCCACTGTTGAAAAAAAAAAGACGTGCTGAAGAGGTTACAATTTGACTGGCCTAAAGAGAAATGGCGCAACATTTTGTGGACTGATGAAAGTAAGATTGTTCTCTTTGGGTCTAGTGGCCGGAGACAGTTTGTCAGACGACCCCCAAACACTGAATTCAAGCCACAGTACAATGTGAAGACAGTGAAGCATGGTTGCGCAAGCATCACGATATGGGGATGTTTCTCATACTACGGTGTTGGGCCTATTTATCGCATACCAGGGATCACGGATCAGTTTGAATACATCAGAATACTTGAAGAGGTCATGCTGCCTTATGCTGAGGAGGAAATGCCCTTGAAACAACAAGACAACGACCCCAAACACACCAGTAAACATGCAACATCTTGGTTCCAGACCAACTAGATTGACGTTATGGAGTGGCCAGCCCAATCCCCGGATCTTAATCCAATAGAAAATATCAGGGCTCCGGGTATGACCAGAGGTGTGTGGCCTGACACAGGGAAACACAGACTTCAGGTATAGCGTGTAAAACAATATAATTTATTAAGGGCAACACAAACATAAACGCAGTACAACAAACCAAATCCAAAACGAACACAAATACGTACCACAAGGTGCAACAAACCCAAACCTTAACTGATTTTATATATATATATATATATACAGTATATATATATATATATATATATATATATATATAAAAATATGGAGCACAACGTAGTCAGGCGGGCCGGTAGCAAACGGGCAGACAAGGTACAAGGAGTAGGCAGAAGATTGGTCAGGAGTAGCCGAGGTTGGTGCAGGCAGAGTTCAAGCAGAGTCAGGATCAAGCAGAGTCAGGATCAGACAGGAAGCAAACAGGATGCAGGTACAGGGGCTCATGGGAACAATATACCAAGGCCCTGATTGCAGGCCTGGCCATTCCTTAAATACACCTCCTGCAATCAGCCTCAGGTGATGGCTTGATTGCAGGAGTGAGCTTCTGGCTGACGAGAGCACCCGCTGGCCAGCCCTGGTACTGCAGCCCACAAGGCAGGCGAGTCCCACCACCATTGGCGAGTCCATCCCTGACAGGACCCCCCCCTAAAGGGGGGGCCTCAGGATGCTCCAAACAGTCCGTAATGGCACATGGGGCTGGGCAGCGGGCACCGGGCCATCGGGCTGGGCAGCAGGCAGAGGCACATCAGGCGAGGCAGCAGGCATCGGGCCATCAGGCGAGGCAGCGGGCCATCAGGCGAGGCAGCGGGCACCAAGTCATCTGGTAGAATAGCGGGCACCGAGTCATCTGGCACGACAGCAGGCACCGGGTCACCAAGCTCGATAGCGGGCACCGGGTCATCTGGCACGACAGCGGGCACCGGGTCATCAGATAGGACAGACAAGACAGCGGGCACCGGGGCGTCAGGCTGGACCGCGGGCACCGGGGCGTCAGGCTGGACCGCGGGCACCGGGGCGTCAGGCTGGACCGCGGGCACCCGGCTGGATCGGGTCATCCAGCTGGGTAGTGTACACTGGGTCATCAGGCATCCGGGCATCAGGCTGAACAGTGGGCAACGGGGCACCAGGCTGGATAACAGAAGGCGGGTTCTCAGACAGCAGGCTGACCGGTTTGGATACTGGCAGGATGGTACTGGTTGGAAAGAATTTTCGCTTCTTCTTGGTTTTAGTTACTGGAGCACTGTAAGTAAACGCAGGTCTGTAAACAGAGGGAGCAGCTTCTACAGATGACTTCTTTACAGGGTTAAAGGCAGGATAGGTGCAGCGAATGGGAACAGGGGACTGACATGTGGTAGATAGCAGGGTATACTGGGCTGTCACTGGGGGTGCTATGGGAAATGGAAGAAGAGAGCTTTGAGCAGAGGAATGATTAGAAGTAGGACGGGGTTGTTGCAAGCTGACTGAAGCTGGGTGTAACAAATCTGACCATGACTGCAGTACTGGTTGAACAAAGCTCAGCTTACACAAAGCCTGTCTGACCAAAGACTGCACTGCGTTTATACAATCCACTAGCACCTGTTGTGAACATGCTGAATAATGCTCCAAGAAGTAATCCGCATCATCCTCCAATAATCATACCAGTGACTCTACTTGGTCTGCACTAAATGGCGGTAAAAAGTCATCCCTGCTTTCAGGGGTACTAGATGAAGCCAACTGCGCACAAGCCTGAATCAACGGTTGCACCTGAGAGAACTCCATGCCCTGATCTACTAGGAAATGAGAGTCTGATAGGCATAATCTCTCATCTAAGACTAGCAGAGACAAATACACAACCTCCTCAGGATGCATCCTTCCCAACTACAAGCCAATATTGCTTCCCTGTGCAGCCACTTCTGGTCAGGATTGGCCTTGATGTAATGTCAGGGCTCCGGGTATGACCAGAGGTGTGTGGCCCGACACAGGGAAACACAGACTTCAGGTATAGCGTGTAAAACAATATAATTTATTATGGGCAACACAAACATAAATGCAGTGCAACAAACCAAACCCAAAACTAACACAAATACGTACCACAAGGTGCAACAAACCCAAACCTTAACTGATATATATATATATAAATATATATAAATATGGAGCACAACGTAGTCAGGCGGGCCGGTAGCAAACGGGAAGACAAGGTACAAGGAGTAGGCAGAAGATTGGTCAGGAGTAGCCGAGGTCAGGCAGAGTTCAAGCAGAGTCAGGATCAGGCAGGATGCAGGTACAGGGGCTCATGGGAACAATTCATCAAGGCCCTGACTGCAGGCCTGGCCATTCCTTAAATACACCTCCTGCAATCAGCCTCAGGTGATGGCTTGATTGCAGGAGTGAGCTTCTGGCTGACGAGAGCACCCGATGGCCAGCCCTGGTACTGCAGCCCACAAGGCAGGTGAGTCCCACGACCATTGGCGAGTCCTTTCCTGACAGAAAACTTGTGGGGTGACATCAAAAATGTAGTTTCTGAGGCAAAATCAAGAAATAGAGAACTGTGGAATGTAGTCCAATCATCCTGGGCTGGAATACCTGTTCACAGGTGCCAGAAGTTGGTTGACTCCATGCAACACAGATGTACAGCAGTTCTCAGAAACAGTGGTTATACAACTAAATATTAAGTGATTCAAAGGAAAGCAAAATCTTCAAACGTTTTTCAGTTTATATAGTGAATGTTTGAGTTTGTAAAGAAGAATACAAACGCTGCTATTTTTTTGAATAATCTAATATTCACTTTTCTTAAATTTTTTTAGAGGAACAACACAAATTTGATATATTTTTCTTCATGTTTTGATTTGGAATAGAATGTGTAGTGTTCCCAATGCATTTGTGTGTATGGAAATAAAAGCTATTAGAAGGATTTTGAGCTTTATTCACTTTTTTCAACACACTGCTATTATTTTGAACACAACTGTATGTGTGTGTGTGTATATTGTTATGTTTAATTAAATGACATTAAAAATCACATGGCATTCGGCAAATTTGAGTATACTGTCTCTAGAGCTGAACTTCGGGGAAAAGACAGAAATTCCCTTGCAGTGGGATTCCCCTGGTAATGCAACAGTTAAATTTTTATATCCCTAGAATACCCATAACAAGCACTTTTACTTATGTCATTCCTCGCTCCCCCAGCAGCCAGTACTCAATTCTTCTGCCTGATGCTCGCTCCTGCTTATGTGCAGTCCCTCACGTACAATACAGAGCTGAAAGGATACTTTTCGATCTCCCATATTTTTGCTTCTAACTGGTGGATATTTGTGCTAAAATCCTTTGGCAAAAAGCACATGGACTAGTACACAACATGATGATTATTATTATTATTTATATTATAAAATTTACGGAGGTCAGTTCAACAAAATGTCCTTCCAGCAGAGGTCTGAATCTCGTTAGCGATATAACACATCACAGTCCCCTAGTACATTATGATCTTTAGCGTAGCTTTCACACTGTAGTCCCCTCTACATCACAGTCCCCTATTTAAAGAAGTCCTCTTTTCCCTTCATATCACTGCCCCCCTTTACATCACAGCACCCCTTAACAAAACACAGCGTCTCCTAACTACAACACAGCACCCCTTAACACAACACAGCACCCCTAACACAACTCAGTGCCCCTTAACATAACACAGCGCTTCTAACGTAACACAGCACCCCTTAACATAACACAGCACCCCTTAACATAACACAGCGCTCCTAACACAACACAGAAAATATATAGCAAAGATGGGAGGTCTCCTTGCTGGACAGGGATGTCTCTTTGCTGGATGTCCCTTCTTGGACTGGGCTGTCTCTTTGCTGGATTGAGAGCAAAGAGACAGCCCAGTCCAGCAAAGAGACAGCCCATCCAGCAGAGACAGCTCATCTAGCAAAGCCGCTTACCTCCCACTGTGTGGCCCGCTCATCTTAAGCCCCGTGTGCCCAAATGCCTGGTGTGCCCTATGGCCAGTCTGAGCCTGAGGGAGGGCACTCGGCGATGGCTTGGCTGTGGTCTGGATGGGACTGTCCCTCGGTCCAGTTCCGGACCGTGCTCCACCATTTAGTGACCACTGAACTAAAGGATACTGTATATGGAGGTTTTGTATTTGTTTATTCTTTTGCTTATACTAGATTTAATTTCAACCTAACTATGTAACTATATACATATATATATGTCTAAAAATTGCACTATACTCTTCTGATACCTCTGATGCACTCTGAAGAAGCAGGATATACAGTCAGGTCCATAAATATTGGGACATCGACACAATTCTAACATTTTTGGCTCTATACACCACCACAATGGATTTGAAATGAAACAAACAAGATGTGCTTTAACTGCAGACTGTCAGCTTTAATTTGAGGGTATTTACATCCAAATCAGGTGAACGGTGTAGGAATTACAACAGTTTGCATATGTGCCTCCCACTTGGTAAGGGACCAAAAGTAATGGGACAATTGGCTTCTCAGCTGTTCTATGGCCAGGTGTATGTTATTCCCTCATTATCCCAATTACAATGAGCAGATAAAAGGTCCAGAGTTCATTTCAAGTGTGCTATATGCATTTGGAATCTGTTGCTGTCAACTCTCAAGATGAGATCTAAAGAGCTATCACTATCAGTGAAGCAAGCCATCATTAGGCTGAAAAAACAAAACAAACCCATCAGAGAGATAGCAAAAACATTAGGTGTGGCCAAAACAACTGTTTGGAACATTCCTAAAAAGAAGGAATGCACCGGTGAGCTCAGCAACACCAAAAGACCTGGAAGACCACAGAAAACAACTGTGGTGGATGACCGAAGAATTCTTTCCCTGGTGAAGAAAACACCCTTCACAACAGTTGGCCAGATCAAGAACACTCTCCAGGAGGTAGGTGTATGTGTGTCAAAGTCAACAATCAAGAGAAGACTTCACCAGACTGAATACAGAGGGTTCACCACAAGATGGAAACCATTGGTGAGCCTCAAAAACAGGAAGGCCAGATTAGAGTTTGCCAAATGACATCTAAAAAAGCCTTCACAGTTCTGGAACAACATCCTATGGACAGATGAGACCAAGATCAACTTGTACCAGAGTGATGGGAAAAGAAGAGTATGGAGAAGGAAAGGAACTGCTCATGATCCTAAGCATACCACCTCATCAGTGAAGCATGGTGGTGGTAGTGTCATGGCGTGGGCATGTATGGCTGCCAATGGAACTGGTTCTCTTGTATTTATTGATGATGTGACTGCTGACAAAAGCAGCCGGATGAATTGTGAAGTGTTTCGGGAATATTATCTGCTCATAATCAGCCAAATGCTTCACAACTCATTGGACGCCGCTTCACAGTGCAGATGGACAGATGGACCCAAAGCATACTGCAAAAGCAACCAAAGAGGTTTTTAAGGGAAAGAAGTGGAATGTTATGCAATGGCCAAGTCAATCACCTGACCTGAATCCGATTGAGCATGCATTTCACTTGCTGAAGACAAAACTGAAGGGAAAATGCCCCAAGAACAAGCAGGAACTGAAGACAGTTGCAGTAGAGGCCTGGCAGAGCATCACCAGGGATGAAACCCAGCGTCTGGTGATGTCTATGCATTCCAGACTTCAGGCTGTAATTGACTGCAAAGGATTTGCAACCAAGTATTAAAAAGTGAAATTTTGATTTATGATTATTATTCTGTCCCATTACTTTTGGTCCCTTACCAAGTGGGAGGCACATATGCAAACTGTTGTAATTCCTACACCGTTCACCTGATTTGGATGTAAATACCCTCAAATTAAAGCTGACAGTCTGCAGTTAAAGCACATCTTGTTCGTTTCATTTCAAATCCATTGTGGGGGTGTATAGAGCCAAAAATGTTTGAATTGTGTCGATGTCCCAATATTTATGGACCTGACTGTATGTCACCTGTAAAACATAGAATTGTCCTTGTGCCAGTGAGTCACCAGCACTCACTATGAAAACACTTTTCTTTATTTAATTTGATGGTGTACATATACAGAAAGTAATAAGTGTTATTGAACTGTATGTGTAGCTGGTCAGTGAGAGTTGAAGTAATAGCTTTTAGAGGTAGTTTTTTTTATGTAATTTAAATATAGTTATTTTATTTCTTATTTTTAGATTTCCTATATAACTATAGATGGGGTACCCTGGCCTACCAACTGTCATCCTGACCATCTTGTTGCAAAATGTTGTATCAGTGGCCTGAATTAAGTATGCCGATGTGGACATCTAACTTTTCTCTTACTTCTCAAATATTGATCTGCATACATGTTCAAGGTCAATGACTTCCACATGATAGCATGGTATAGGGAAAGTGGTAATAGGGTGTTAGGTCCCTTTTAGAGAAAACCTTTTTCTAGTGATGCTTTCTGTGATGTTAGTGTCCATATAAGTGCCAGAAAGAGAGGTGCCTAGTGAGAAGGGGCATGGGAGCTAAACACTCCAAAGCTTTTCAGATGTAGTCTGCTACTGTCAAGGTCCCTTAACAGGATTGAAACCTCAAGAGAGGTGGTTTAACACTCAGTAGGAACGGCTGTAGTCCCCCTAACGATTTTACGATCTTCTGTGAACTGTAAGCAGGATGCAAAGGCCTTTCAGGACAGGCCAGAGTCCTCTGAAGTGAGTATTGTAGCAAACTTGCTCATCAGAGTTGGACGCGGAGTTCTCCTTTTCCCTTTTTTTTTCTTTTTATCCGAGATATTTCTCATTCCTCAGCCTCATTCCCTACTTCCCTGCAGTCCTGAGAGGCAAACGTTATCTCCTGACAGATGGTGTGGGTCAGCCCAGGTTAAGCATCCCTGGTTTAGTGCCAGCAGTCTGGGGAAAATATAACCTTTCTCACCTACGTTCTGATAAGGCCAGCATTTCTCAGAGAACTGGCAAGCACTGACCCAAAACTGTGTAGGTTCACCCATCATAAAACAGATAAGGTAGCTTGAAAGAAAGTTGCACATTTCTCAAGTTTTTTTCCCCTATGTTTCATGTCAGGGATTATGAAGCTGTTAGTTTTAACTGAGAGTCCACTGACATCCTGCCCAACATATTGTATTGGGCAGACTCAAGGCCACCCCCCACCCTGGCAGAGGGATTTTAAAAAGGACAGGCTGCAAGCCTGGAAGTTTTGAGTTTTTACACAGATCTTCCAGCTAACATTGAAGGAGGAGATAAAGAATCGTCCTGCTCTGCAACTTGGATCTGCAAACCCAGGCTAAGGGCAAGTAACTTAACCCTGTAACTTCCTTCCTAATTATCTCTTTGCTGTGTCTTTATATACATATATATATATTTTTGTGACATCTCTTTGTAAATATTTTATTGCACCTGTTTGACTCTTTTAGTAATAAATCTTTCTTTCTGAAAGTGTTAAACTGTTTTTAAGCGCTTACCTGCAATTCACGAATTCCTGCCTTTTGAAGAGACTCTACTGTGTTTGTTTACTCCCTGCCCAATTGACCATATTGGACAGGTGACTTTTCAATCATTATAGTGTATTTCTGACAGAGTCCGTCTTCTCTGTACATTTCAAGACGGTGGTGGCAGTAGAAGGGTTAGTTGCGTAATTAACCCAACCCAGTAACAAGCGCATTCAGGCTGCAGGCACCGATTGTAGCCCATTAGCTGGACAATCGCTGTGCAGGGTGCAGCTGGGTGGGGCCTTGTTAAGCGTGTCACGCGGTTGTGCAATTGTCGCATGTTGGTGGCGGCGACCGTGGATCCGTGACAAGTATTAGTACACCTGAGTGTGAGAATGCCATCTAGGGGCATGCCCGGCTGGGCAAAACTATATAGTGTGACATTGGGAGATACCATATACTAATAAGGGCATCTTGATTTTACTCAGTGATGGAAGCTGTATGTACACATGGAAATGTAGTCCAAACTCTGTGGTGCTCCAAAGGAGAGAGGTGCAAAGGGATGATGCCTTACAGATTATATGCTGGCATTCTGTGCCTAAATGACAGCTACAGAATGTCTGCTTCTGTGTATAGTGTTCCATGACAAAGAATTCTGTCAGTATGTCAATGCGATGTCAGATGTCACAGCCATTTTTGAGAAGTTACAGTGAAGTGCGGAAAATACATTTCGTGTGTGGACATTCCTTAATGCTTCAGTATGAATTTCTACAGCCAGGGATGTTGTGAGTGGGCCTACTGCCAGGAGTTTGACACAATATGGCGAAGGGTTTCATCTACCAGTAGGTGGGTAGCTGTTCTATCCCAGAAGAAGTGCATATATAAAATACTATTCCCATAGTTGGCCCAGAAGAAGGCAAAAGAAACAATAAAACATACTCCAATTTGAGGGAGTCTATTTCACATTTTTACAGCCCCACATCTGAAAGCAATAATTCTAAGGCCATCATTCAGAGTTGCAACTTGGTTGTGATGTAATTTCGCACATGCTTTCAGCTAAGCAGCGTGTTTTCACAGAAACATGCAGTTCCTGTTATGATATTTGTGAGGATTTTTAAATTAAACAAAGCGTTTTTATAAAAGTAACACTATAGCTGTACTTTCCTCCATGTCATTTGGGACCATAACACAATTGTGAAAGTGGGGGTACTGGCAACATCATCCAAAAGGGATTGAGCACTCTATTAAACTGCTGTCACAATCTGATGCCTGAGTGTTGTGGAGTGATGATATCCATACGTATGGCTGCCTGGTGACCTTGCACCTGTGCATGGTTTTATCCACAAGTGCCATTTGACCTCAGCATTAGGAGGTCAAACTATCTGGTCAAGAGGTGGTGTAGACTTGTGGTGTTGGAGCACTGAAGTCTACACAGTGGATTGCTATTACTTGATTTTCACTGAACACATGGATGTTTTCGAATGCTTCAGTTTACTGCATTTTTGCACTACTGTGTTATATATATTTAATCTTTTTTATCACAAAGATATTGATATTGTTCAAAGAGTGCATATGTTTTTTGGTAACACGATATATGTACTTTATTGTGGCTGGACTTTCTTTCTATTTGTCATTTTTTTAATATATATACTGTACATGGTTTATTTTAAGTCGAGCAGAATTTATATAATATTATATATATAAATACAGTATAGAAACATATATACACACAGTGTGTATATATATACTGTATATTTAAGGTGGAGCAGTTATTGGGCAACATTGCATTCTCACATGTTTTTGCACTTAGATAATTGTTTTTGATGGTTCAATCATTCACAATTTTGTTTCTTTTTTGTTTGACTTTTAAAAGGACAGTGCAACTATTTTCAAATAGTTTAATACTGTGAACATTATGTGAGAATAAATAATATTAAAATGCTGATTTCTAGATTTTAAAACAGGACCTGTTCACATTGGGATCCAGCCCACATAATTTAATACTGTGAATGTAAAAAAAAAACATCTTTTGTGGGCTTTTTATGTGGGAATAAGAAACATTCAAATGTTGATTTGTAGATTTTACAATGGGTCCTGTTTAAACTTCTGCAAATAATTACTGCAAACATAGGCAAAACAATCTTTTGCGGGCTTTTTCTGGGAATAATTGATACTCCAAAGCTGAATTCTAGTGTTCAAAATCAGTGTTGGGGTCCTTTTTAAAAATGTGGCCTAGTAAGAGTGATTTAACACTGTGTACTATGCACATACAGCTATTAGGAGCCAAGCAGGTTCTGTATCTGCAAATGGAAAAATGTGCCTAATGATTCATTATTTTAAGTTAGAAGTGGACCCGTAGACTTACTGGTTGTCCTGTTGGACCACTGGAAAATACGGCCTAGGAAATCCATTTACATAGTGTGTAGTTTAATATTGATTTCTAGATTTTACCAAGGCTTGTGATGGTCCTGTTTAACCACTTGCACTTTTACCCCCTTCGTGCCCAGGCCAATTTTCAGCTTTCAGAGCTGTTGCACTATGAATGACAATTGCACAGTCATGCAATACTTTACCCATATGACATTTTTATCATTTTTTTGACACACATAGAGCTTTCTTTTGGTGGTTTTTCATCGCCACTGGGTGTTTTATTTTTTTTCACTATAAACAAAAAAAGAGCAAAAAAGTTTTTCTTTGTATTATAAAATTTTGCAAACAGGTAATTTTGCTCCTTCACTGATGTGCGTTGATGAGGTGGCAAGGATAGGCAGCACTGATGGGCACTGATAGGCTGCACTGATGAGGTGACACTAATGAGGAGGCACTGATGGTGTTGCACTGATATGCAGCAATGATGGGCACTGATAGTTGGCACTGATAGGCGGCAAGTGATGTGCACTGATGGGCGACACTGACTGGCAGCACTGACTGGTGCCACTGACTGGACAGTACTTGTGATGGATATGGTAAAATCCATCAAACCAGACGGGACAGAGACTAATCAGCTCTGGAACATGGTAAGATATATTTTGCTATCTTACCAGTGCTTATCCTGTCTTTGTTGTTGATTCATTCCTGTGCCTAGTACGGCTGCTAAAGGTCACTAAAGGCAGGTAACCTTGCTTGCCCGGAGTTTATTTAAATCTACCTGCATTGCTTATCTGTTGCCTGGTTCTCTGTTGTGTGTTTGTTTTTATGTGTCAGTCTTGAGGTGGAAGAGGAGTGGACCTACTGAGGGTTTTGACACATAATTTCTCTTGGGTGTGTGGTAACCTTGTGTGTTGACCACAAGAGAGGAGGTGTCAGGTACTCGTCACGGTAGTGTGGCAGCGGGGTGCCTTAGCCATGTTTGGGGCTAGGAAGAGTTACTCAGTGATCTGTACTCATAGCCCACCAAGATAGACTGCTATGTCATGTCCTAAATGTGTGTCTGTGAGTTAATGTTTGCCATTCTTAACAGAAGGTTGGGGTTTGTTAAGGGTTAAGGAAAGTCTGGACAGCAGCCTGTGAAGTGTCTTAGATTTCTGTTAGGAAGGACAGAGAAGGGGGGAGGAGATGGGTCAGACGCTGATAAGACCCCCAGAAAGGAATGTTACCATGTGACCTGGTTGCACAGAGAGAAGAGGAAAAGTATGTGGAATTAAAGACAAGGAGGTTTAGGCTATGGTCAAAAAAAAAAAAGAGAAGAAAGATGTCTTAGTTGACGAAAATTTGCTGAAGACAGCAAGAAGCTTGGTATAATGTAGCCAAAGTTATCCACAAAGAGCAGTGGACAGAACAGGTATTGCAACAGAAAAAAAAATGGTGGAATTGAAGCCAGGAGCCCCCCTACCCAGGAAACCACAGTACCCACTGAAACCAGCGCAATCCGAGGCCATTTCAAAGCAGGTCAAGTCCCTTGTGGCAAATGGTGCACTCATACCTTCTACCTCACCTACCAACACACCTTTGTTCCCGGTGAAAAAGAAGACACCCAAAGGGGAACCAGAGAAGTACAGGATGGTACAGGACCTCCGAGCAGTGAATGAAGCCACTGTCTTAGAGACACTTATCGCCCCAAATCCCCACACTTTACTCACAGGGGTACCTCCAACAGCAAAGTATTTCACCGTGGTGGACCTGGCAAATTCTTCAGCGTTCCCTTGTATCCTTCCTGCAGATACTTCTTTGTTTTTTACCCATGAGGGGCAGCAATAAACCAGGGCAGTTATGCCACAAGGGGTGTAAAATTCTCTGAGCCAGTTCGCCAAAGCCATGACCACCATACTGGACACGTGGCAAAAGGAACATTCGGCAGTGGTCCTACTTCAATATGTGTATGACCTTCTCCTCTGAGCTGATGACCTGCCCATGGCTGAAGAAGCCTCAGAGAGTTTATTATGTTTCTTGGCATACCAAGGCTGTAAGGCCTCAAAAACGAAGTTGTAATGGTGCTCTACAACAGTCATGTTCTTGGGCCACTGCCTCTCACATGGAACAAGGCATCTTACGAAGGAAAGAGTTAAGGCCATCCAGAACCTGCCACTGCCACTAGGCCAGAAGCCACTCCACGCCTTTCTTGGCCTCATATTCTACTGTAGGGCATGGATCCCTGATGCATCGGTCCTTATGCAACCACTTTATGATGCTCTCAAGTCTGTGCCATTTACCTTGTCAAGCGAGGCCCTGGACAATTTTATTCTGCTGAAGTAAGCAATATCCACCGCTCCTGCCTTGGGACTTCCAGATTATGAGAAACCTTTCAAACTGTGTCAGAAAAGCAAGGCCACACCACGGGGGTCCTAGCTCAAGAACATGGAGGGCAAACCAAACCCATTGGGTACTATTCTTGCCATTTGGACCCCGTAGCTAGGGGTGGTTCTTCATGTCTAAGAGCTGTCTTCGCTGCTCAAGCTCTGCTGGATAAGACCTCTGATATTGTTCTGGGACATGAACTTGTCCTCCTGGCGCCGCATGACATTGCTGCCATCCTGAATCGGGTACAACCCGACACCTGTCCACGGCCAGACATCTATGGTTGCAAATCTCCCTCCTCATTCCTGACAATGTGACCCTCCAAAGGTGTCTCACCCTCAACCCAGCCACCCTTCTGCCATTATTCGAGGGGGTAGAAGAAGGCGAAGGTGAAGAAGGAGACCCCTGCAATACTCCACATGACTGCCTTGAAATGATACGCATGGAAACCACACATCTCCCTACAGTGAGTGAAATTCCTCTGCAGGATCCAGACTTCACTTTCTTTGTTGATGGTTCCAGATATGCAGATGAAGGAGGCAAGTACCACACAGGTTATGCTGTGACCTCGGAATTTGAAATTCTACAAGCAGGAGCATTATCACCAACTTTATATGCCCATGAAGCAGAGTTTCAAGCCCTCACTCCAGCGTGTAAGATGGCAGAAGGTAAGAGAGCCAATATCTACACAGACTCCAGATACGCCTTCAGGGTGGCCCATGATTTCGGACCCATATGGAAGGCAAGAGGATTTATGACTGCGGCAGGTACGTCCATAAGACATGGAACAGCCATTGGACGATTGCTGGAAGCAATCCTTCTGCCCACTCAAGTGGCTATTCTGAAGGTAAAAGCTCAGGGGAAACTAAACTCCCGAGAAGCCAAAGACAATAATCTGGCAGATTTGGCGGCAAAACGACCACCATGGGACCACCAAAAATGGAAGGAGAGGTGACCGGAGAGTGGGAACAAATATTCACCCTACAGACCTTATCTGTGGATAGAAGCTACCTCAAGGAACTCCAAGAAGCAGCAAGTTCAGAAGAAAAAGGAAGCCGGAGAAGAGCTGTTCTCAAAAACGGTCTGTTTGAGTGTAATAAGAGGCTTTGTTTATCCAGGAATATGTTTCCAGCTGTATTCCAGTGGGCACACGGAGCAGCCCATCTGTCAAAGAGCCTCATGAACTTTCTCATCAACAAGTACTATATAGCGCCTGGAATCACCACATTGACAAATAATTTTTGCAAAACATGTGCCATCTGTGCAAAATGCAATCCGGGACGCACAGAGAAGACACCACAGAAACACTTGGCCAAACCCCTATACCCTTTTTCAAAGGATACAAATTGACCATATCCAGATGCCAAAGAGTGGGCGGTTGAGTACGCCCTAGTGGTGTTGGACATGTTTTCCAGTTGTCCAGAGGCCTTTGCTGTAACTAGCATGACTGCTAAAACAACTGCGAAGAAGCTCCTCACTGAGGTTGTATGCAGATATGGGCTTCCAGAGGTGATTGACCAGGGCCCCGCTTTCACAGCTTCAGTAACCAAAGAAATATGGGCTGCATTAGGAGTCACTCTGGCGTTCCATACCCCCTATCACCCCCAAAGTAGTGGGAAACTAGAAAGAATGCTAAAAATAGCCCAAGAGACTGGCATGAGTTGGCCAAACAGTCTGCCTATTGCCCTATTTAGTATCAGATACACACCAAGGGGAGAACACTCCCTATCCCCTTATGAGATTTTGTTTAGCTCAGCTCCCAGACTTGGTTGTTATTTTCCACAACAGTTGCAATTACAATCTGATGTTTAACTGATTATGTGACTGTATTATCACGTGAATTAACCCGTATCCATGTCCAAGTGTTTTCTCCATTCCAGATTCTGAGTCAGATACAGGAACTCATAGCCTATTACCCGGAGATTGGGTATTAGTAAAGACATTTATGAGGAAACATTCCCTTGAGTCAAGATATGATGGTCCATTCCAAGTTCTGCTGACCACAGCCATTTCTGTCAAGGTGGCCGGGACGAACACTTGGATACACGCCTCCCAATGCAAGAAAGTCCCAAACCCTGAGGAAAAGGGGTCATCTACACCATGACAACTATGTTGTATATCCTTTTTCTAATGAGTCTGACAGAGGTTCAACAGGTGGCTATCACCAAAATAGGTGACACCACTATATTTTGGTACAACTCATCCAACACTCATGTAGCTATTTTCACCTTTGATTTCTGTAGTATAGATTCCATGGGGTGCTATGACCATGATTCATATGATCTTGACACAACGAGCATGTTCCGATAGTAGTGACCAGGTATACATATGTGTCATGGATGATTACTGGGGACCAAAAGATTAGAATCAGATTGGAAGGGATTTGGACTGGTGAGTATGCTCTTGCAAAGGCCATTATGCCTCTCCACATCCTAGCAGAAAATACCCATGACCCAATGCCTGGCCGTAGGAGGAAGCAAAAAGCTCCTTCTGGCAGTTTTGACTCACATGTGTATACAGATGCCATTGGAGTCCCAAGGGGGGTGCCTAATAAATTTAAAGCCAGAGACCAAGTAAAAGCAGGCTTTGAATTTCTGATCCCCATAATAACTGTTAATAAAAATGTAGATTGGATAAATAACATATACTACAACCAACAGAGGTTTGTGAATCACACCAGAGATGTCCTCCAAGGAATCGTTGACCAGTTAGCCCCTACATTCTACATGACATTCCAGAATAGGATGGCTCTGGACATGTTTTTAGTGGAAAAAGGAGGTATCTGTAAAATGATAGAAGGAACCGGAACATGTTGTACATATATTCCTGACAATACTGTCCCGAATGGTAAGGCTATAAAGAAATTGGAAGACCTGTCAGTTGAGTTGAAAAAGAATTCAGGGATCACAGATCCGTGGGATCAATATTTCATTTGGATGAGTGGGTGGCAAAAGATACTTGCCCAAATAGAGGTAATTGTACTAATAATTCTGATTCTCCTGGTCCTGGTTGTATGCTGTGTTATGCCATGTGTGAGGAAATTGATGAGCAAAGCGGTAGACAACAGAACACCTACCTTCCTGAACCAGGAGCAAGAGGATCTCCATATGATAGATGAAGGAAAACCTTATACCCCATTACGGTCCCTCCCCGCCAATAGTAATCTCACAATTTTGTAGGGATAGCATCTGACTTCCTTATGTACAAAGTCTGTGGCAAGGGGGGTGATGAAATAGTCATCACCTGTCTAACGTACAGCATAAAAGAGTTCCAAGGTACATAAGGACAGATGAGCGAGGTCTTATAGGGACAGAGTAAAATAGTCATTTTAAGGGGGGACTGTGATGGATATGGTAAAATGCCTATTTGGTTTCCTACTGAATATATATATATATATATATATATATATATATATATATATATATATATATACGTTTTTCTACACATTTTTTATACATATTTATTTTTATACTTTAATATTATTTCTTTCTTCATATTTATAAATGTTTACTATTGAATATATATGTTGTGTGAATATTTTCTGCCTGCTGGGCTTTGTGGTACTTTAAGAAATTCTTGTTTAAGAAATGTCTGCTCACAGACACCGATCCCCCCTCCCATCGTGCCAACTTGAAACAAAGGAATGTTTTTCTTTCTATAGATAAGACTTGGAAGAAGATCACACCTATACCATGACAGAGATTGTTTTCGTGTGGAAATGACCAATCAAAGACTAGTATAATGCTTATTCTGTTCTCACATGACTCTCGCATCATTTTGCATATATAAGCTCACTTTCTCATTATAATAAACTAGAAGTGTTCATAGACTGAACTTGTGTGTAAGCGTGAGTCTCTTCCGGTGTGCGCACATTCCAAAGCTAGAATGATAAATTAGAACAGGAACAGATAAGCACGGACATTTTTAGTCCTCTTCTAAATCACACTGACTGGTGGCACTGCTGGGCACTGGTGGGTAGCACAGCTGGGCACTTATCATCAGTGCTCTGATGATTGGTGCAGATGTACTCTGTCATTTGCCGGTTATCGGCAGTACTTTCCTCACGGTGTACCAGCGTGAGGAAAGTGCTACCGATAACTGGCAACTGTATCTACATTGTGATCTGCTGTGTCCGTAGGGAGAGCACTGGGTATGTCCTACTGGGGGCACGCGGGAGGGCGCATTCAGGGAGGACGTCATTTGATGCCCTCCCAGAACTTGGACGGCTACAGCGCGGTTCGCAAGTGGTTAAGATGGGACCAGAAATAAATCGAAAAAAAGACTTTGCAGAAGTTACTACAATCTTTTGGGGTTTTGTTTCCAGCAAGAAAATGAAAACCCAATATTTATGTTTAATAGCTGGTGGTGAACCTTTTCAAATGGAGCATATTACAAGTTATATGCACACTGTGCATGTAGATACTAAACTTGATTTGGCGTAATTTATTTCCTCATGGATGTTAATGGTTTTACTGTTTTGTTTCCCTTCAGAGTCTTCCATGTCCCCTTTGTCATGATGCTGATATGGCTATACTGGCTGTTTTATCACGACTAGTACATCTAGACAACACCTCTCCACCCTCTCCTGGAATGTGAGAGGTTTAACTTCCAAATTCAAACGTGCTCTTATGTTTAAAACTCACAATACCCATGTAATTATGCTACAAGAAACGCATCTGATGGGCAGCAATATTCTAGCTTTGAAACTCCCCTGGATCCCAAAGGCATTTCATGCCACCTACTCCTCCTATTCTAGAGGGGTTTCTGTTTTAATTAGCAGATCCTCCTGTGTGATAGAAGAGGTTGTCACTGATCCACAGAGCAAGATTGTGTTGTTGGTAAGTACTGTGTCTAATCAGAAATACTATATATCATAGTGAATGTATATTTACCACCTCCATTTAAGGCGGATGTTTTGTACATGTTGCTGGAGAAGCTGACTCCTCATTGCCCTGCTAAACTTCTCTTTAAAGGAGACTTCAATACCACCCTCTCCCACGATCTGGACAGACCTACCCCCTCATCAACCTACACTACTGATCTCTTCATGTGGGCCCAGGCAGCTGTACCTACTGAGATATGGCGATGGAAGAACCCTCAATCTAGAGCATATTTCTGCTTCTCCACAACCTATAAAACCTCCTCTAGAATTAATTTGGCTTTCTCCAACCTCTCCTTCCTTAATGATACGCATATTTACCCGCTGGTCTGTCAGATCATTGTCCCCTTTTTCTGAAGGTGCGCACTACTCAACTACGTTCCTGAACTCTGTGGTAGTTACACCCTCAGTGGATCTGATACCCTAGCTCTCCAGAATGCCTGCCTTCAGCCTTACAAGACAATTGGCTCGCTAATGTTGGATCTGCTTCTCCAGACATCATTTGGGATGCTTTTAAGGCGTCAACTAGAGGGCTGTATATTTCCACCATAGCTGCTATAAAGGCAGAACAATCAGCCCGTGCCTCTACTCTACAAGACTTGCTAGAGGACAGCGCCCAGTGGTATTCTGAGTCCCCCTTACAATTTTGACCATCTTATGGCGGTAAAGAGGGAACTCCATCTTCATCTATCTGAGGTAACGCAATTGGCGTTAAGTAGTCGCAAGCAAGAGTTTTTTGAACAAGGGGATAAAAATGGCAGGTTCCTGGCTAGGTAGCCATATTAGATGAATTTATCCTATTCTACACTAAGTCATATTCTTGCTCACTCCCATTGGCCAGCATCACTGGCTTCCATTTTGGATCCCTTGGCATTGTGTTGGTTGTCCGGTTCGGAGCGTACCCCTCTGGTTCACAAGATCACCCCGGAGGAAGTTGCTCTAGCCGATTGCTGAGGCCCTCAGAGTTTCTCATAATATCAGAGGCCTACAGGTGGGCTGGTTGGCAGAGAGGGTAGTGCTTTACGCAGGTGACCTTCTCCTATTCTTGAACGATGCGGGGCCCTCCCCACAAGGAGCTCTTAACTACTTTTGGAGAATTTACAGACCTGCATGTTAATTGGCATAAGTCACAACTGTTTCCTGTGGATGATGGGGAGCAACAGTCGTCCTCTGGGGCCTGTCCCCTCTCTAATTGGCTGCATTGGCTGCATTAATTGCTTAAAATGAAATTTCGCCCAAAATTAACCTATTTGTTTCGTAATTCATCTCAATGGCTCCCCCAAAAAATTTTCTGTACAACTCAATCAGCTTTTATGGGGCGATATGCCACCTAGATATAAATTCTCTACCCTTACTAGACCCTCTGTCAGGGCTCTCAGGTATGACCAGAGGTGTGTGACTGAAGCAGGGAAACGCAGACTTCAGATATGTGATTAACAATGTAATTTATTAACACTAACAATATAAACATAAACGCAGTGCAATACTAAACATAATACAGTGCAAACAAACCCAACCAACCACCCACAGATAACAGTACATACAAGCAAGCGTCGTCAGGCAGGCCGGGTCAATATCAATAGGGCAGGTAGGTACAGGGGGAGCAAGCGGAGATGGGTCGGGGTCACAGGCCAGGTTCAGCAGGTAGCAAGCAGCGTAGTACAGAGGGTAAGGCGGAGGGATGGTCAGGGTCACAAGCCAGGGATCAGAACAGGTAGCAAGCAGCGTAGTACAGAGGGTCAGGCAGAGGGATGGTCAGACAAGCCAGGGATCAGAGCAGGGTCAGCAGAGAATCAGACAGGAACAGAGAGCAGGAACAGGATACAGGGCCCAAGAGAACACAACACCAAGGCAGAGTCTGCAAGTCTGGCCATCCCTTAAATACCCCAGCATAATCAGTTCCAGGTGTTAGCTGGCTGAAAGGTTGAGTCTCTGATTGCTGGGAGCACCCGCTGGCCAGCCCTGGTACTGCAGATCAAAAGGCAGGTGAGTCCCACCATTGCTGGCCAGTCCATTCCTGACAGTACCCCCCCCCTCAAGGAGCGGCCTCAGGACGCTCCAAACAGTCCTAGCTGGGAAAAATGTTCCACCGCCCGGGTCTGGTAACTGGCGGGATATCAAAGACTGGCACACCGGGCAGGACTCCGGGCAGCGGTACACCGGGCAGAGGCACATCGGGCTGGACTCCGGGCAGAGGCACATCGGGCTGGACTCCGGGCAGAGGCACATCGGGCTGGACTCCGGGCAGAGGCACATCGGGCTGGACTCCGGGCAGAGGCACACCGGGCAGAGGCACATCGGGCTGGACTCCGGGCAGAGGCACATCGGGCAGGACTCCGGGCAGAGGCACATCGGGCAGGACCCCGGGCAGAGGCACATCGGGCAGGACCCCGGGCAGAGGCACATCCGGCTACCAGGCGAAGCGGCAGGCAGCGGGCCACCGGGCGGAGCGGCAGGCACCGGGCCCCCGGGCGGAGCGGCAGGCACCGGGCCCCCGGGCGGAGCGGCAGGCACCGGGCCCCCGGGCGGGGCGACAGGCACCGGGCCCCCGGGCGGGGCGACAGGCATCGGGCCCCCGGGCGGAACTACAGGTCTCGGGCCCTCAGGCGGAGCGGCGGGTGCCGGACCCCCAGATGGAGCGACAGGCCTCGGGCCCCCAGGCGGGGCGACAGGCATCGGGCCCCCAGGCGGGGCGACAGGCATCGGGCCCCCAGGCGGGGCGACAGGCATCGGGCCCCCAGGCGGGGCGGCGGGCGCCGGACCCCCAGGCGGAACTACAGGCCTCGGGCCCTCAGGCGGAGCGGCGGGCGCCGGACCCCCGGGTGGAGCGACAGGTCTCGTGCCCTCAGGCGGAGTGGCGGGCGCCGGACCCCCAGGCGGGGCGACAGGCATCGGGCCCCCAGGCGGGACGACAGGCATCGGGCCCCCAGGCGGGGCGACAGGCATCGGGCCCCCAGGCGGAGCGGCGGGCGCCGGACCCCCAGGCGGAGCGGCGGGCGCCAGACCCCCAGGCGGAACTACAGGTCTCGGGCCCTCAGGCGGAGCGGCGGGCGCCGGACCCCCAGGCGGAACTACAGGTCTCGGGCCCTCAGGCGGAGCGGCGGGCGTCGGACCCCCGGGTGGAGCGACAGGTCTCGGGCCCCCAGGCGGAGCGACAGGTCTCGGGCCCTCAGGCGGAGCGGCGGGTGCCGGACCCCCAGATGGAGCGACAGGCCTCGGGCCCCCAGGCGGAACTACAGGCCTCGGGCCCTCAGGCGGAGCGGCGGGCGCCGGACCCCCGGGTGGAGCGACAGGTCTCGTGCCCTCAGGCGGAGTGGCGGGCGCCGGACCCCCAGGCGGGGCGACAGGCATCGGGCCCCCAGGCGGGACGACAGGCATCGGGCCCCCAGGCGGGGCGACAGGCATCGGGCCCCCAGGCGGGGCGACAGGCATCGGGCCCCCAGGCGGAGCGGCGGGCGCCGGACCCCCAGGCGGAGCGGCGGGCGCCAGACCCCCAGGCGGAACTACAGGTCTCGGGCCCTCAGGCGGAGCGGCGGGCGCCGGACCCCCAGGCGGAACTACAGGTCTCGGGCCCTCAGGCGGAGCGGCGGGCGTCGGACCCCCGGGTGGAGCGACAGGTCTCGGGCCCCCAGGCGGAGCGACAGGTCTCGGGCCCTCAGGCGGAGCGGCGGGTGCCGGACCCCCAGATGGAGCGACAGGCCTCGGGCCCCCAGGCGGGGCGACAGGCATCGGACCCCCAGGCGGGGCGACAGGCATCGGGCCCCCAGGCGGGGCGACAGGCATCGGGCCCCCAGGCGGGGCGACAGGCATCGGGCCCCCAGGCGGGGCGACAGGCATCGGGCCCCCAGGCGGGGCGGCGGGCGCCGGACCCCCAGGCGGAACTACAGGCCTCGGGCCCTCAGGCGGAGCGGCGGGCGCCGGACCCCCGGGTGGAGCGACAGGTCTCGTGCCCTCAGGCGGAGTGGCGGGCGCCGGACCCCCAGGCGGGGCGACAGGCATCGGGCCCCCAGGCGGGACGACAGGCATCGGGCCCCCAGGTGGGGCGACAGGCATCGGGCCCCCAGGCGGGGCGACAGGCATCGGGCCCCCAGGCGGAGCGGCGGGCGCCGGACCCCCAGGCGGAGCGGCGGGCGCCGGACCCCCAGGCGGAACTACAGGTCTCGGGCCCTCAGGCGGAGCGGCGGGCGCCGGACCCCCAGGCGGAACTACAGGTCTCGGGCCCTCAGGCGGAGCGGCGGGCGTCGGACCCCCGGGTGGAGCGACAGGTCTCGGGCCCCCAGGCGGAGCGACAGGTCTCGGGCCCTCAGGCGGAGCGGCGGGCGCCGGACCCCCAGGTGGAGCGACAGGTCTCGGGCCCTCAGGCGGAGTGGTGGGCGCCGGACCCCCAGGTGGAGCGACGGGTCTCGGGCCCTCAGGCGGAGCGGCGGGCGCCGGACCCCCAGGTGGAGCGACAGGTCTCGGGCCCTCAGGCGGAGCGGGGGGCGCCGGACCCCCAGGCGGTGCGACAGGTCTCGGGCCCTCAGGCGGAGCGACAGGTCTCGGGCCCCCAGGCGGGGCGGCGGGCGCCGGACCCCCAGGAGGAGCGGCGGGCGCTGGACCCCCAGGCGGAGCGACAGGTCTCGGGCCCCCAGGCGGAGCAGCGGGCACCGAGTCACCAGGCACGACAGTGGGCTCCGAGTCAACTGGCATGACCGCTGGCACTAGGTCAGACATTGGATCGTCTGGCTGGACAGCGGGCATCGGGTCACCAGGCATCAGGTCATTTGGCTCGACAGCGGGCACCGTGTCATCTGGCAAGGCAGTGGGCTCCGAGTCAACTGGTATGACCGCGGGCACTGGGTCAGACATTGGATCGTCTGACCGGACAGCGGGCATCGGGTCACCAGGCATCAGGTCATTTGGCTCGACCGCGGGCACCGCGTCATCTGGCAAGGCAGTGGGCTCCGAGTCAACTGGTATGACCGCGGGCACTGGGTCAGACATTGGATCGTCGGACTGGACAGCGGGCATCGGGTCACCAGGCATCAAGTCATTTGGCTTGACAGCGAGCACCGCGTCATCTGGCAAGGCAGTGGGTTCCGAGTCAACTGGCATGACCGCGGGCACTGGGGCAGACATTGAATCGTCTGGCTGGACAGCGGGCATCGGGTCACCAGGCATCAGGTCATTTGGCTCGACAGCGGGCACCGCGTCATCTGGCAAGGCAGTGGGCTCCGAGTCAACAGGCACGACAGTGGGCACCGGGTCATCAGGTACCGGATTGTCTGGCTCGACAGCAGGCATCGGGTCACCAGGTATGACAGCGGGCACTGGGTCACCAGGCATCAGGTCATTTGGCTTGCCAGCGGGCACCGCGTCATCTGGCAAGGCAGTGGGCACCGGGTCACCAGGCATTGGATCGTCTGGCTCGACAGCGGGCATCGGGTCACCAGGTATGACAGCGGGCACTGGGTCACCAGGCATCAGGTCATTTGGCTCGCCAGCGGGCACCGCGTCATCTGGCAAGGCAGTGGGCACCGAGTCACCAGGTACGACAGCGGGCTCTGAGTCAATTGGCACGACAGCGAGCACCGGATCAGGTACCGGATCATCTGGATCAACAGCGGGCATTGAGTCAACTGGCCTAATAGGATCGTCAGGCTGGATCAGTTCATCATGCTGGGTAGAGGTATCAGGCTGAATGCCGGCGTCCGGCCGAGTAGAGGCTTCAGGCCGAGTAGAGGCATCAGGCCGAGTAGAGGCATCAGGCCGAGTAGAGGCTTCAGGCCGAGTAGAGGCTTCAGGCCGAGTAGAGGCATCAGGCCGAGTAGAGGCATCAGGCCGAGTAGAGGCATCAGGCCGAGTAGAGGCATCAGGCCGAGTAGAGGCTTCAGGCCGAGTAGAGGCTTCAGGCCGAGTAGAGGCTTCAGGCCGAGTAGAGGCATCAGGCCGAGTAGAGGCTTCAGGCCGAGTAGAGGCTTCAGGCCGAGTAGAGGCTTCAGGCCGAGTAGAGGCTTCAGGCCGAGTAGAGGCATCAGGCCGAATAGAGGCTTCAGGCCGAGTAGAGGCATCAGGCTGAAGAGAGGCATCAGGCTGCATACAGGCATCAGGCTGAAGAGAGGCATCAGGCTGCGTACCGGCATCAGGCTGAAGAGAGGCATCAGGCCGCGTACAGGCATCAGGCCGCGTACAGGCATCAGGCCGAGTAGAGGCTTCAGGCCGAGTAGAGGCTTCAGGCCGAGTAGAGGCTTCAGGCCGAGTAGAGGCTTCAGGCCGAGTAGAGGCATCAGGCCGAGTAGAGGCATCAGGCCGAGTAGAGGCTTCAGGCCGAGTAGAGGCATCAGGCCGAGTAGAGGCATCAGGCCGAGTAGAGGCTTCAGGCCGAGTAGAGGCTTCAGGCCGAGTAGAGGCTTCAGGTCGAGTAGAGGCTTCAGGCCGAGTAGAGGCATCAGGCCGAGTAGAGGCATCAGGCCGAGTAGAGGCTTCAGGCCGAGTAGAGGCATCAGGCCGAGTAGAGGCTTCAGGCCGAGTAGAGGCTTCAGGCCGAGTAGAGGCTTCAGGCCGAGTAGAGGCTTCAGGCCGAGTAGAGGCTTCAGGCCGAGTAGAGGCATCAGGCCGAGTAGAGGCTTCAGGCCGAGTAGAGGCATCAGGCCGAATAGAGGCTTCAGGCCGAGTAGAGGCATCAGGCTGAAGAGAGGCATCAGGCTGCATACAGGCATCAGGCTGAAGAGAGGCATCAGGCTGCGTACCGGCATCAGGCTGAAGAGAGGCATCAGGCCGCGTACAGGCATCAGGCCGAGTAGAGGCTTCAGGCCGAGTAGAGGCTTCAGGCCGAGTAGAGGCTTCAGGCCGAGTAGAGGCTTCAGGCCGAGTAGAGGCTTCAGGCCGAGTAGAGGCTTCAGGCTGAGTAGAGGCTTCAGGCTGAACCACGGAAGGCAGGCTCACCGGTTTGGATACTGGCAGGATGGTATTGGTTGGAAAGAATTTTCGCTTTTTTCTGGTTTTAACTACTGGAGCACTGCAAGTAAACGCAGGTCTGCAAACGAATGGAGCAGCTGGAGACAGAGAAGAACTGGAGGATGGAACAGGAGAGGGAGCAGTTGCTACAGAGGGCTTTTTTACAGGGTTAAAGGCAGGATAGGTGCAGCGAGTGGGAACAGGGTACTGACATGCGGTAGATAGCCAAGTATACTGGGCTGTAACTGGAGGAGCTGTTGGGAATACAGGAGTAGAGTTAGAAGCAGGACTGGGTTTTTGTAAGCTGACTGAGGCTGGGTGCAACAAGTCTGTCCATGTCTGCAGTATGGGTTGAACAAAGCTGAGCTTACACAAAGCCTGTCTGGTCAAAGACTGCACTGCGTTTATACAATCTCTTAGTGTCTGTGGTGAACATGTGGAATAACGCTCCAGAAAGTAACCCACATCATCCTCTAATAACCACACCAGGGACTCTACCTGGTCTGTACTAAATGGTGGAAAAAATTCATCCCTGCATTCGGGGGTACCAGATGAAACCAACTCTGCACAAACCTCAATCAAAGGCTGCACCTCAGAGAACTCTGTGCCCTGATCTACTAGAACATGAGCAAGCCGTATACATTCTAGCAGTTCATCCCGGGTATACTCCTTCAGAGTTTGATAAGCATACTCTCTGTCATCAAACACTAGCAGATATAAATACGCAACCTCATCCAGATCCATCCTTCCCATCAACAAGCCAAGATGGCTTCCCTGTGCAGCCACTTCTGGTCAGGATTGGCCTTGGTGTAATGTCAGGGCTCTCAGGTATGACCAGAGGTGTGTGACTGAAGCAGGGAAACGCAGACTTCAGATATGTGATTAACAATGTAATTTATTAACACTAACAATATAAACATAAACGCAGTGCAATACTAAACATAATACAGTGCAAACAAACCCAACCAACCACCCACAGATAACAGTACATACAAGCAAGCGTCGTCAGGCAGGCCGGGTCAATATCAATAGGGCAGGTAGGTACAGGGGGAGCAAGCGGAGATGGGTTGGGGTCACAGGCCAGGTTCAGCAGGTAGCAAGCAGCGTAGTACAGAGGGTAAGGCGGAGGGATGGTCAGGGTCACAAGCCAGGGATCAGAACAGGTAGCAAGCAGCGTAGTACAGAGGGTCAGGCAGAGGGATGGTCAGACAAGCCAGGGATCAGAGCAGGGTCAGCAGAGAATCAGACAGGAACAGAGAGCAGGAACAGGATACAGGGCCCAAGAGAACACAACACCAAGGCAGAGTCTGCAAGTCTGGCCATCCCTTAAATACCCCAGCATAATCAGTTCCAGGTGTTAGCTGGCTGAAAGGTTGAGTCTCTGATTGCTGGGAGCACCCGCTGGCCAGCCCTGGTACTGCAGATCAAAAGGCAGGTGAGTCCCACCATTGCTGGCCAGTCCATTCCTGACACCCTCTTCCCAGAGAGGGTTGACCATGCCTGACTGCTACAAGTATTTCCTCACTTCGTAATTGGTTACAGCGCATTGGTGGCGTCAACCAAAATGTAACAACTCTGCCACCTTATTAGAGACCGCTATTCTTAATTCTGTAGAAGCCCTCCAATACATGTTATTTTGGGGGTCCAAAGGCTCAATACAATTTAACCCCATCTATGCTTACCGCGCTGAAAGCCTAGACAATGGGTCTTTGGTTTGAATCCATTCCACCTTGCACACTGTCTCCCCAAACCCCTCTTTGGCTCAACCCTTCCCTTCTCCACTTTTACACTCTTCCAGTAGAGCATATTATCACACATCATAGACTATTACCTATCCCCTCTCTTAAACAAAAATTCAACCTTCCACTATCAGTTTAGATACCTCCAAATTGCCCAAGCCTTCGGCGCTCAGTTATCTGCTATGCAGCTACAACTCTCCTATTCTGAATTAGAGTCCATCCTAAGAGTACCTGACTCCGAGATCTATAGGTATCTGTTGACTGCAGCTTTACCTGACTTAACCTTCCTTCAATAAAAGTGGAGTACAGATGTTCTGGAGATGAATGATGACAATTGGTCTGAAGATATGGTATGGGATTTTCCCTTTAACCACCTGGTATCAATAAGGGACAAATTAATCCAACTCCACACAGACTCCACAAAATAGATTCCACCATATCCCCCACATGCTGGTGATATTCCATGGGAGACTACATACATGTCTTTTAGGAGTGTCCTGCTATAGTGGTGTACTGGTGGCAGGTTCTAGGGCTTATTAATTCAGTGGTACATATCCCTATTGCCTTATAACCCAGATTTTGTCTCTTAGGCCTAGTCGTAAAACTGGTCCCCAGGTTGGCAACAAAAATACTTTTAAGTCTTATTCTGTTCTATGCCCAGAAAGCCATTGCTCTTTATTGTAAAAAGCCTTCTCCACCCTTAGTTTAATTTTGGATGAAACTGGTTAACTTGGTTTTACCCTGGTACCAAGACACCTAGCATAATAGGGGTTGCCCAACAAAGTTTAACAAAGTCTGGTCTTGTTGGTTGGAAACCTCCTCAACTGACACTCCATTTGACACCTGAATTTTCACTACTACCCATCTAGGTGATGTGGTATCTGATTGATCCCTACTCTTACATGTGACTTTATTTTGTGCATGAGCCTTGCAACTTTTTGATGCTTTAATGTTTTTTGAACAATTTTTTGGAATTGCACTTGGGCATTGGCTCCTGTGCGAGCCACACCTTTTGTATTTTGACCATGTCTGTTACTATTGTATATCTGTGAACTCAAATGAACATATTTAAAAAAAAAAAAACTAATTTGGGGTATTTTTCAGGAGAACAAATTACACTCATGTCTAGATTTTGAAATCGGTGTTGAGGGTCCTTTTCCAAATAAGCCCTAGTACAAATGATTTAAGTTGGGCTTCCTTTTTATGTGAGTAACCTATGATAATTTTCATATTAGCAATGGATGGCATACAGTAGGTCCTGCTCAAAGTAGGGCCTAATATAAAAGAATTAAATGCTGGGCATGTTTGTGCAGCAATATTTTGGGGTCTTTTTTCTGTGAATATATTACATTCTTTTGATTACTTCATGAGCAAATGGCTGGTGGTTACCCTGTTCAAAATTAATTCAGTAGTGCACATGTAAACACTACAACAGCTGGAAATTTTTCCAGTGAAATAAATACATTCTAATGTTGATGTTTTGATTAAAAGCTGGTTGTTGTATATCCTGTTCAAAATTCAACTTTGTGAAAGTGCTTAACCACTTGCCCTCCTGAGGATTTACCCCCCTTCCTGGCCAAGCCATTTTTTGTGTTACAGCAACGCATTATTTTAACTGACAATTGCGCGGTCATGCAACACTGCATCCAAATTAAATTTATGTCCTTTTTTTTTCCCATGAATTGAGCTTTCTTTTGGTGGTATTTGATCGCCTGTGCGGTTTTTATTTTTTGCGCTATACACAAAAAGACCGACAATTTTGAGAACATAAACAGTATTTTTGACTTTTTGCTATGAAACATGTCCAGTAAAAAAATTTAAAAAATCAAATTTCGTCATAAATTTAGGCCAAAATGTATTCTTCTACATGTCTTTGCTAAAAAAAAATCCCAATACGTGTAAATTACTTGGTGAAAGTTATTGCGATGATCAGTGACTTATAGCGGGACTGCGGCGGGCATTCTGACTCTGGGGGGAACTGACTTGGTGTCACTGACATCCACAGTGACACCAATACAGTGATCAGTTCTAAAAAAAGCACTGACACTGTACTAATGGCACTGGGCAGAAAGGGGTTAACATGAGGGGCAATCAAAGAGTTATCCTTGTGCTGTGTGCTGTTTTACTAAGTGCTGTGCCCGTGTGCTTTACTGTAAGCCATCCAAAGCAGTGTGCCTGAGCTGACAGGGAGGAAAACTGTTTTGTTTACAAACAGTTCTCCTCCCCATCAGAGATGCTCGGCAATCACCGGGCGCCGCCAAGTAATCACCGTCAGGGACCTGGTGATTGACAGCCGTGGCTGTGAATGCGAAATCATGTATATTTGTGTGGTGATTTTGCGCACTCGTACCGCCCTGTAGCAGTATTTCTGATATAGGGCAATCGGGAAGCAGTTAAATAGTGTGCATGGAGTTACAACAATAATTTGTTGGCTTTTTATCATCAAAACAAATACACTCTACTGTTGTGTTTTTAAATTGGTACATCCAAAAGGTAAAGGAGAGTATAGCCAAAGCTATTTGGCTAAACTTCTCATATGGATCACAGAAGTGCAGTCTGTTTTGCACTCCTGTTACCCGTTTTCAGCCGACGGTGGATTGAAGCCTGTCGTCGGCTGACGTAACTCAGCTGGTCCAGGCTCAGGAAAGATCCTAATTTTACAGTCGGGATCCACCCAGATGCCTGGAGCATTAGCTGGCTCAGCCTCTCATCATGTTGCTGAGAGACTAAGCCAGCCCCTCCTGCACCCTCGAAAGTCCAGAGATACTTTGAGAGCATACTAGCATTACTGTTTTATTGTTAACCATTGCTGTTTTCTTTGCAGGAATGCTTTCAGCTGCAGCACCGACCTGTTTATTCTGAAAGCAACAGGAACTTGCTCTCAGAATATCCATACAGTAAGTCAGTGTGTGCAGTGCTGTTGGATGAGATTTTTCAAAAAAAAAAGTTAAAAAAAGAGCATATTTGCCGAAGCATGGGGGCCTGGGGTAGCCAGTGGATGGATGGCCCCTATGCTTCAGCATATATATTTTATAATATTTGTTGGCACATTTCATGTGTGCCCACCATTAGAAGTGGGTGGATGCAGGAAGATATAATCTAATGCTAGGCATAACACACACTTTTTCTGGCTTTTTTTTCATTTAGTCCACAGGCTGCAAAAAAAAAAAGAACATAGCATATACACCCAACAAGGACCAGTGACGTACTGGTTCATCACTGAACTTTGAGTGGTTATACCAGGATGATGCCTGCAGCTGCAGTGGCTAGTGGCTAATTAGCTGCAGGATTGCTTTTACAAGCAGCCGGAGAAGATGCCCCCTCCCCCGCTGCTTTCCACGGCCTTCTCGGGCAGAACCTGAGAATGCAGCCGATGTTTCTGCCAGCTCACCATAGAGCTGATTGGAGACCAGCATGGTGCCAGTCATCTCTATAGTCTAAGAAATCGGAAGCTACGAGCATTTTATAACTTCAGTTTCGCAGGATATAAACAGCGCCATTTGTAAACTGGGAAAGCATCTGATCACACCGATCTTGGCGAGATTAGATAATGTAAGGGCAGAGGAGATATCTAGAGTCTGATAGACCCCAGATTTCTCAAAAAAGAATATATGACAATGCCCATTGAAGTTATAGGGAATATTTGCAGTCCCTGTGATAGCATTAAAAGTGCTAAACAAAATAAATTAAATGGACATTATTATTATTTCAGGTACTTGTATAGCGCTGTCAATTTATGCAGTTCTTTATACACATATATATATTGTACATTCACATCATTCGCTAACCCTCAAGGGGTGTACAATATAAAGTCCCTAACTTACATTCATACATACACATATTAGGGCCAATTTAGACAGGATCCAATTAACCTACTAGCATGTCTTTGGAGTGTGAGAGAAAACCGGAGTACCCGGAGGAAACCCACGCAGGCACAGGGAGAACATGCAAACTTCAGGCAGGAAGTGCCGTGGCTGGGATTTGAACGAACGACCCTAGTACTGCCAGGCAGAAGTGCTAACCATTTAGCCATTGTGCTGCCCAGGACATAAAATTATTTAAAAAATCAAAATAACTTTTAAAAAAAAGTACCCTCGCCCCCCGCGTGCGCAAGCATTGACCCTGTGCCAGTGTGTAAACAGCAGTTGCAGTAATTCTAGCACTAGACCTCCTCTGTAAATCTAAAATGGTAGCTTGTAAAGGCTTTTAAAGTGTTGCCTATGGATATTAAAAATGTATGCAGTTTGTCGCAATTGCACGGGGCATGCACAGTTTTAAAGCATGTCATGTTTGGTATCTATTTACTCAGCATAGCATCATCTTTTATAAGTTACCAAATAATCGGCTAATATATTGTGTTTTTGTGCATTAAAAATAAAAAAAAGTGTGTGTTTTTTTTTTTTTTAAATTTGCATGTGAAAAATCTCTGCGTGAGTACTATGTGACATAAAAAATTGCAGCACCCACCATTTTATTAAAATATACAGAGATCCTCCTGCGCTCCATGGAATCCCTAACCAAAGCCAGCTGCTGTCACCTTTTTCCTATACCATGGGATATGTGCAAATAACAAAAAATATTGTGATGAAGCGCTCAGCTTATATTGTGTATAAAAATTATAATTAATTCATTCAATCCCCTATAAATTAATGATGAATACCGTGATTACAATAATAAATTTGTGCTCAAATAAATATAAAATATACAAAATACACTACTAATCCATTGAGATAATATATTGTGCCAAATCACACTCCTATTGGGCCACCTAGTGGCTAACCAAAACAAGTGAAATATTTGATGAAGTGATAACACTTGTTGTGTTCAAAGTGACAGGTGTAATAAATTAAATAAATCAACAAAAAACAGTCCAAAATACATGTGAATAAGTGTTCAGTACACAGTGATTCATAACTTCATTCCATGCTGCAAACGTGCTCCTAGTGATACTCTGATGTGACTACCCCGGACGCTTCTTCACCTTCCAAACTCAACCCTTGCGGGTCACAGAGCTTTATGTATAAAGGATCTCAACCTGGCTTTATTAATTCCACTGACTCCACCGACTCCACTGAGGTCCCCCTCCATGCATGACCGCGCAATTGTCAGTTAAACTAGCGCAGCTCTGTATAGTAAAAAATGGTGCAAATTGCAGTATCTATACTTTTTATTTTTTATGCTATAAACAAAAAAAGACCAAAAATTTTGGCTATAAAAAGTGCACAGGTGATCAAATACCACCAAAAGAAAGCTCTATTTGTGTGAAAAAAAGGACGTCAATTTAATTTGGGTACAGCATTGCATAACCACGCAATTACCAGTTGAAATAGTGCAGCGCCGAATAGCAAAAAAAGGCCTGGTCATTAAGGGGGGTAAATCCTTAGGATGGCAAGTGGTTAACACACTTGGAGTTTCTCCATGGTATAAAAAGCACTGAAAAGAACATTTTCAATACCAATTGATTTCTCATGGCAGTAAAATGCACATTGTAATCAAATGGTAGAAAATTAAAAACATAAATGTTTTATTATCTGATTTACACTGTGTATTTATAAATCGTTTGCTATAGGATAGAAGTTTTCCCCCTTGGCATTTTGAGTTTTCTTTATTTACAGATATGCAGTGGATTGTACAACAACATAGAATCAGTACAGAATTCTACTTGATCCATTCTTTAAAACAAGTGTAGTATTTGAGGCATTCAGATGACCGATAGAATATGTAGAATACACCATTTAGTAAATAAAAAATTGTAGAAATAAGCCTGGCCAGCAGAAGTGCAAGGGTTGCACATCATCTTAGTAACAAAAGGGTTAAGACCAGCCCCCAATCACATTTCCAGCCTACACAGTGAGGAGAGTTCCTCCTCCTGACAGCTACAAAGAGTCATTTGGTTTACAGTCAGACAGAACTGAGGCGAGAAAAGAGTTCAGATGTGCTTGTCAGTGATCCCATCCTCCTTGTAACCACTGAGAGCTGAAGAAGGAAGTTCTAAATACACAACAGGAAAACGACTTAATTCGAAACATTCGTTTAATTTAGACAGGATACAAAAGCAGCACTGCAATGAAGTTTTTTTCAAGTTTAATGTTGCTTGTTTCGTTAAATGGAATTGAGAGCTGGGGTCTCTCCCCTGAAAAAAATAATCAGTATGCCTCCTGGGATGAAATGAATGTGATTGCTCATGGGTTACTCCAGCTAGGCCATGGCTTGAAAGAACATGTGGATAAAACTAGGACCAATTTGAGGGACATCACAGGCAAGTTAAACCAGCACAATGTTTCTATGGCAGCACTCCTCACTAATGCCAAGGAAGTCAGAGACAGTGCAGATGTGCTGAAGGACAGGATGCAGAAGCTGGAACAAAGAGATAAACAACTGCAGGACCTAACTCTACTCCTACGTGACAAGCTGCAAGAAGTCAGTAAGGACAGAGAGGTTCTGGACAGTAGGTTGCAGAACATAGAAGAAAAGCTCCAGCTTTTGGAACCAAACAACAATTTCAGCGCCAAGGAAGATGTTCGGAGTATTCAGGTAAACTTTACATTAATCCTTTTATGTTGTTCTTGATATTATTATATATCGAATATACTACAAACCTCCAGCTATGCATAAATTGTTTCACAAGTAGTAAGGGGTAATAAAGGATAAATTAAGTCCCAAGGGTATGGCAGTAAATGTTGGCCTAATAGTTTAAATAAAACTAAAGGAAAAATTTTTGTTTTGGATAGAGCAGAGAGGGATTGGAACACATGTCAGTTACTATTGCTGCCTATGCCCCCATTTGGGAGATTCATCCTTTCTATTTGTCCTATTTACCAATATCATTGAGAGTAAAAGTGAAAGAAAATTCCAAATTTTGGGTTGTCAATAGAACAGGGATAAAGGAAAATTATTCTACTGTGGACACTCGATCTGGTCACAGACAAGTATTCCCTCACTTCAGAGGGATTTCCTCTCACTTACTGTTTTAGCTAAGGGACAGGTAGGTATATCTCCTCATTGGGTCACAGGAGGTAAAAAAGAAACTGAGAGGGGTTATAACTCATCCTTACTCTATCCAAAAGGAATAAAAAAAATATTTTGCCTTTTAGTTCTAGCTTTTCACTAACTATTCTTGATGATTGTGTGGAAATCTCTAAAGGTGGACTCTGGGTCAGTGTCTATGAGTGTATTCTATGGAGTGCAGCACAGGTAGCAGATATATATATAATTTGTCTTTGAAGAAACATTGGAGGAGGTATGCAAGAGAGGCTGGTCATAATGGGGGGATTCAGAGAATGCAAAATATAGGATAGTGAAGATGCAGAGGGTGTAGATTGAAATGTAATGAGGGTGCAGTATGTGGGATAGCGGAGGATGCAAAGTGATGATATATTGGAGATTCAAGGGGTGTACAGAGTGCCAGGGGTGTAGAGTGTTTTTGTAGTGGGGAATGAGGAGGTATAGAGTGAGGTGTAATACAGGGGGTGCAGGATGTACAGCAGTGTGAGGTTCAGCATGTGAGGTAATGGGAGATGTAGGGAGTGCAGAATATGGGGTAGTGAGGGATGCAGGGGGCACAGAATATGGGATAGTAAGGACTTGCAGGGGGTTCTGAGTTTTGGGATATTGAGAATACAGTGGGTACAAAGTGTTGGGGTGGTGTGGGATGCAGAGGATGCAGGGTGAGGTATAATATGGAATGCAGATGGTGCAGAGTGCAGGGTAGTGGGAGATGCATGGGCAGTGTGTGGAAAGACGCTGGAGAAGAGGGGCCCTGTCAAGCAAGCTGTACAGAGCCAAATGATCTCTAAGGACAACCCTTGAAGTGGCACTTGACAAATTGCCTCCACCAAGGCATAGACCAGGGGCGGACTGACAACTCATGGGGCGCCCGGGCAATAGGGGATCATGGGGCCCCTGTGTCCTTGCCAAAACTCAAAAAAGCCTATGAAAAAGGTACCAGGGGCATGTCATGGGGCCCCCTACTGACCCCGGGCCCTCGGGCAGTGCCCGAGTTTCCAAATGGTCAGTCCGCCCCTGGCATAGACTGAGTGATATAGGTGATCAGCACAAAGCCAAGGTCATTTATAATTGTGGGGGAGTGTGAGGATCCTCGGGTGAGATCTACCCTGCATTATTTATAGAAGTCAGTGGGTGGCTTAAATAAACAGCATCAACCTATTTAGAAGGATATATCAAATAATGTTTCTTACTATTTATACTATGTATTAATATAGTAATTGCTACAGGTAATGTAGCAATAAAACAGTAATAGGCTCAGGTAATAATAGCTTTGTCAGCTTACCCAAAGCTAAGAAAATTTTGATTTATTGCTAAATATTACCTGTTCTGAAAAAACGCTATCTAAGCTTTGCAAAATGTACAGTAATCCATGAACTCTGCATTGTTTCATATGCTTCATAAAGAATGCTCTGAAATTATTTCTTATCCAAAAATAAGCACACTTATAGTACAGAGAGGTATAAGATCATTTACAAGCAGAATAGGATTTCTGGCATCCATTTGACTCAGCTTCTGGCATGCTATTTACAGTTAAGTGACTCAGAAAGTATTGAAGCTAGAAACAGCAAAGTAAGGGGGATTTTCAGAAGGCCAGCAATGGCAAATTGCATAATTGTTTCAGTTCCAGTTTATTTTTTTAAAGAAAGATTATCCTATGTGAAGTTGGTCCTTATTTTCCTAAAAATTAAATATTCGTAATTAATCAAATGATAACTGTTTTTCTAAAATTGTCTTGCACACAAAAATCTCATTGGAGACAAATGCAGATGTTAATATTAAATTTTCCTATTGACAATACATCTTTTCATTAATGGTTTGGGCCACTATACCGCACGGACATTATTTTTGCCAATCCTCAAATTTCAGAGCGTAGGTAAAAATGTTCATTTCAAAAAGCAGGAATAATGTTTACCTGTTACACTATTTGCTCTATTTCAGTCACAAATGGAAATCCAGAGCAAAAGAATCAGCGAACTTCTGGAAAAGATTAAATTCCAGCAATATAAACTGGACAAGCAAAATCTGCAGATCAAAAATATACAAAGTAAAGTAAGTCAACCTTTGTACTGCTTATTTTTGCCAAGGACTCGTGTATTCAGGGTGAAGACAACTTTGGTACTAGCCATATTTCTGGAGAACTGTAGTATAATCTGGAAAAATCCACTCCAGATGGTTGGCTTGATAGTTTCTGCAAAGGAATCCTCATAGATAAGTGTTTTCTCTCTTGGTATAACTGTAATCGGCTTAATTGGAAAGCAATCATTTCATGTCTACAGCAACCATAAAGGATAAGTATGCTTTCAGTATGTATCATTTATTTATATTTGTCTTCAGCCTGCTTACAAAAAAATCAGGGGCTACCTGTTTTACTGATAAACAGAATATTCATACACAGGAACATCTATCCTAGAAGCGGTGTGTTTACGTTCTCTGTAAACACACTGAGTTTGGCCACCAGAACAGAAAATACATTTAGTCCTAGATTGTGCCTACCAGGCTTTTCAAACATAATTCCATAGGTTGTTAGGGGTTTCTTGAGCTATGAATGGATTGGTCTTCCACCTGTTGGTGCTTTCATAGTTAGTTCTTGCATCAGTATTATTCAACAGAGCTAATTGTGTGAGACCAGAGAAGCCCTTCCTCTTTCCTCTTGTCTCTTAGGTAAGTAGTCACTGACTCCATTGATCTTTTTATCTTCCTGTAAGGGTGGGACTTTTTCCCTTGATTACCCATATTAGGCACTTTCTGGTCACTAACCCCCTTTGTAACAGGGCATCTTCCCATTTGCCACCAATGTAAGGGGACCCTTTTTTCAACTAACCACTAATCTAAGGGATCATCTCTCCCTCTGAAAGTAAATAAAAATTAGCAAACCAAACAGCTAGTGTTTAAATATTTGCATATGTTATCGGCTTCATAGAACAGAAAGTATACATTATAATCCATATACGTACTGTATATAAAGACGAAAAAACTCCACCATCCAACCCACTAGTTTAGACAAAAGCATAGTATTAACTGTATCAGAGCAAAGGTCAATGGGGAGATCCTTTACACATATACTGTACTTAATAGTATGTTGTATAATACCAGAAAAACACACAGAACACAGACACCTGGATGCAGGTGGAGGTAGAAGTAACCAACAATGTTTTGGGGTGAAAAACCCTTTCTAAAGTCAAACTCTTGATGGGACATGGCTGTAATTCAGGTGATAGTATGCTATTGAGAGCATAAAATTGCTGTATCTTCTTATATGTTATTAGTAGCACCACATCCCAACATTTTAGAGAAAATAAATAGGGCTTATTCACATGAAAGAGCTCATCATGGAAAGATAAGGGACTTTTCATGAGGTGTGTGTGAATTGATCAAAGAGTTCACAAACGTGTTAGGTTAAAAGTAATTTTTTTTTCTTTTTGTACATATTACAATTCATTCTCAAAAAAGAGTAATCTTGTATTTGTACAGTCATTATATTTCTATATGCCTCTACCCATACATTATGTCATTTCCTATGTAATCTATGAGGATCTCAATTATTTGCAACAAATTCACTATTAATCTTGCAATCTCATAAAATCAGGGAACGAGCAGGCATCTTCCTTTGAATCTGCCCAGCATTATGTTCAAACGTCTAACATTATAGGGTAGGCTTATGTGCACCCTGTTGAACTGAATTAAGCTCTCCTTCTTGTACACTCAAGACACTCTTTTTTGAGCCCCCCCCACCCCAGTAGTGCAGATGCTCATAAGATTTCTTGGCCATAATGGGCTCCCGGTTTGATAACGTAGAGACTAAAAAGTGAGAAAATGTTAATAGTAGTGGGGCAATAAGGAAACACTACTGTTTGGGTCTTGACAATATAGTAAGGTAAAGTTAATCCAATTGTATTTTTTGTAGACCATTGTTATTTTGTAGACCTTTTGTTATTTTATTTGTATTTGTACTCATAAAGTCAAAAAGAATGTATTTTTTTCATCAGGGGTTGGGATTGCAGAAGAGTATTTTAATTCATGCCTGAAATACCAGGTGCTGGCCTATGGGAAAGTTAAACCAGGTCCAGGACCCAAAACTAAACTGTACATTTAAGATGGGGTCTTAAGCATAATTTGAGCAAGATTATGGGGTTAGTTTACTGAAGGAATGGAGGCTGTTTACTATGGAAAGTAAATGCTTACTTTGCAAACTGAATATTGAGTAAGGTAAAGCTGTGTTAAAGTGGGATGGAAAGAAAAGAGAATACTTTTTCTAGCAGGTCTGTAGTTTCTGGGTTACGGATTTAATCCTTTTTAAATATAGGTCCCACATTTCTCTTTGGGCCAATCCATTGATACCATTGAAACTAACATATGTAAGACATATGGTCCAAGTGCTCTATTTTATTTTATTTGGGTTGTTTCTGGAACAAATTTGGGCTCCGTCATACATTTGGAATTGTGTTAATACCATTCTCATTTTCTACATCAAATTTATTCTCTATAATTTGTATACATAGGGCTAAGTCGAAATATTAATAGCTGTACTTGTCCTTAGATCTATTATTTTTACTATTAATATTGTAACAGGGTTAGCTCGGCAGCGGGTGTGTGTGACCCCCTGGATGGGTGCACAACACAAAACAAATAGGCACAGCACAACAATAGTGGAGGTGAAAACAAACAGGTGCAATTTATTTACAATATTTACAGAAAAAAGGATAAACAAAAAGAAACATCAAAATAAATCCTGGCCAACTTGGCTACTTACTGCAACAACAGCTTCTCCCTAGCTACCCACTAGGTACAGCCTGCTGCTATACCTAGTTGCTAGTACTTGGAGGCTAGCCACACAGGCTTTGGTCTCTCTGCACACAGGTAACAGGTCAGCTCCCCAGACAGTTCAGGCACAGATCTGGTTCCAGGGTGGAGCAACTCCCTAAGCACTCTGGGAGGTTTTATAGAGGTGTTTAATGAGCCCACTACCTTCAGCTGGGCTCATTATCTCAGTGCTGAAGGACTCAGCACTTCCCTCTAGTGGTACAAATCCCCATAAAGCCTGAACCTTGGACAAATATATCGTCCATCCAGGACGCAACCAGGTGATTTCACCTGCCTACTGTCACATAATGTTTAAAGTGTTACTAAACCCAGGACCCTGCATTCACTATATATGGTTTCCCATAGTACACAGAACATGGAAATGCAATTATTTTAGTAAATATAAACTGCTAAATACCTTTTCTCATCAGCAGTTAGAGTAGTCTTCTACTTCTATCATTGTCTAGAAGAGCACTGGTTAAAGCTTGTAGGAGGAGTTTTAATTCTGCTCTAGGAGGATGCAGGACCCCTGACCTCCATGCAGACCGTGCTGATTGGCCTTGTGCTGATCACATGCACCCTCCCAAGAAAAAAAAAAAAAAAACCTCTCTAGCAATACACACCAAACTGTGCAGAGTGACTCCACACGATATGTCTTATCAGGACATAAGAGGGTGACACCTGAAAAAGGGAAGGATCAGAGAAGTCAGGATCAAACAGCATTTTTACACAATGCAGCGGATTAACCTCTTAGGTTCCACAATGAATATATCAAGCATGCTTTACTGCACATACTATACAGACTGACATTACTGTTGTGGGTTTAGTAACACTTTAATTGATGTTTGGGGGATTTGGTTTGTTGTATGAATGTTTACCAACTTAATTTTGTCTAACAGCCTCTGTTTTATTTTTTTTGTCTTGTTTGCCCTTTCATTTTCTAACATTGGAAAAAAACACGCATATTTTATTATTAAACGTGTTACCCATGTGAATATATTTTACATTGTGTTTCCATATCATCAATCATCATATTTTGTAATGCTAATTATTGGGTACTGGCCACCAGCTTTGGGAAATAACATTTGGTGTTATAGTTGTTTTTAGTAAGTGCATGTTGCTTATAACCTAAATGAATTCATGTTATGGTCACTGCTACCTAAATGTTTGTTTTTAAACATTTAGTAGTATCAAGCACTGCATTGTTTGAGATTAACAGATCCAGTAAAAGTATATTTTTTAGTTGTGGCTTTTATAAACTATCCCATAAAATCATCTTTTGATTATTTTTAATTTTGCTTCTCACTTTCAAAGAGACAATCATCACCAACTTTTTGTTTACCTTGGCTCTTTGAAAGAGAGTAAAAGCAGCAATATTAAGGGCAATAAAAAAAAACAAAACAAAACAAAAATCTCATACTTACCTCCTCTGTGGAGTGGTTTTGCACAGAGCAGCACAGATCCTCCCCTTTTTGGGTCCCCTGATAGCACTCCTGGCTCCTCCCTCCTTCCAAGTGCCGCCAGTGCAAGCAGCTTGCTGTGGGGGCACCCTAGCAGGCTCCTGAACCGCTGCTCTGTGTGTCCATTCAGACACAGAGTCACAGCTCAGCCCCACCCTTCTCTCTCCTCATTGACTCACTCTATGTGATTGAGGAGGGAGTCAATGAGGAGGGAGTGTCCTTGGAGAGCCAAGGCTCTCGTGCACATTGCTGGATTGCGATGGGGCTCAGGTAAGTATTGAGGGGGCTGGGGGGGCTGCTGCACACAGAAGGGTTTTTGGTCATAGAATGCATGAAAGTAAAAAACCTTGAGTCTTTACATCCATTGTAACAACCCAGTCTCATTAAGAATCAAGACAAGATTCTGAAATACAAATTAAATTGTAGTGCTTTACATGCACCACAATTTCCCCCTATCCGATATTTGCTTGCCACACTTTTGCCATTTATAAATAGACTTTATAATCCACTATTACATTTCTTGTTTAGATTTCTATATTTTTTTTTGTTGTTGTGCTATTGGAGCTGTATATATGTGCTTTTTTTTTTTCTAACACAGGGTTCTCCTTACCTACCATAACCTTTCCCCATTTCTCCCATTTCATCCTCCAGTAGTATCTGACACAGGTAAAATGATTTTGGAATAGTGCAAGTGTAGACTGACAGAAGTAAGGAGACAGGATTACATATAGTGATGCTTAGCTTGAGCAAAGGAGAGATGGTTCTGCTAAGGGAAAAGCTGAGTGGCAAACTAGGTCAAAAGGGAAGATTTATGCATGGTGTCTGCAAATGTAGAAGGATTTCTGTCTCTTAGAAACATGAGCAGCTCTTTATTCTTGTTGCCTTAGAGATATTAAGCTGGTATGCAATTGATAGCTAACAGATAACATGCATTGCAGATACAAAGAAGTAAAGTGGAAAGCCAATACTGGAGGCTCAATCTTCAGGGAAATGATGACTGGTTTGAGAAAAACAGCAGCCACAATTCCGCAAAAAAAAGTAAGTTAGTTATATTTGATTTATTTAATTGTGAAAAATCTTACATTTCTTTAAGGATTAACTTTCCTCAAAATCATATTCCAGTTCTGGATGGGCAACAGTGGATCAACCAACTTCTTATGTTGCATAGAGAAGCACAAATAACTAGTGGTGATGCTACATACCTCAAGAATGTCTACTCTTGTCCTAAAAGATAGTGTTTATAACTCCCACACAAATAGTGTCTCCTACCTAACACAATAATCTGGGTAGCTGTTCAGTTAATATGTAAACGTATCATCCAAATGCTAAAATTAAGACTTGTGCTTTCCCAATACCATTTCATGTGAACATAACACTGATGCATACACACTATACATATAACAAGTGATCTGTAAACTCCAACAAATAGTGCCAGTGTATAAAGAAAAAAAGTGCCAACATTCTTGTGTTGACTGTCTTCTTTAATGAATAAAGTGCATAATTGTCTGTGTTACTCCACCACAATAATCCCTTCTCTATGGTCCCTCTGGGACTGAACTCACCGGAAGATGTTGACCACCCAAGTGTATACCAAGGTAGGTCAAATGTGCTTTTCCACAGCCTCACTGTGTATGGCAGTATCTCAGGGTTAATTCAATACCTCATGCCCATATATTATTATTATTGTTATTCAGGATTTATATAGCACCGACAGTTTGCTCAGCGCTTTACAATATAAATGGAGACAATACAGCAACGATACAGTACAATACAGGAGAAGTAGGAGGGCCCTGCTCCTGGACGCTTACAGTCTAATAGGGAGGGGCTGGTGGAACAAATGGTAATAACTGTGGGGGAGGAACTCATGGGAGAGATAGAAGATTTGGTTATTAGCTGTTGGCAGGATAGACTTCCCTGAAGAAATAGGTTTTCAGAGATTGCCTAAAAGTGGATAAAGCAGGTGATAGTCGGACAGATTAGGGTAGAGGGTTCCAGAGAATGGGAGAGGCTCTGGAGAAGTCCTGGAGACAAGCATGAGAGGATGAGACAAGGGAGTTAGAGAGCAGGAGGTCTTGGGATGAGCGAAGTGGAAGGTTTGGGTGATATTTAGAGACAAGATTGGTGATGTAGTTTGAGGCAGAGTTGTAAATGACTTTATATGTTAATGTTTGAATTTTTTTTCGATGGCCAATGGGAAACCAGTGGAGGGATTGGTAGAGAGGGTAGCTGACATTGAACAGTTGGTAAGGTGGATGAGTCTGGCGGTAGCAGCAGCATTCATGATAGACTAAAAAGGGGATAGCTTGCGATTAGGTAGGTGTTATAGAGTTATTATGCAAATACTGTGACCCTACTTGCATATGGTAATATTGCATTGCCTTATACTTCCTGTTTCCTGTTCTGTGCCCGACCTGGATGTAGTTCTGTTGTACAACATGATTCCTCACACCAGCAGCTTGTGTTGTCTGCATTCCTGTACATGAAACATGGTGTCAGAAGTGACTTGAATCAGGACTGAGCCTCTTGTTTGGAGCACAGCAGCTTTGTGAAACACAGGTTTGTGAACTACAGCCTGAGACTGAGGATTTTCTGATATTTGATAGCTCAGAGGCTTACTGACATTATGGCTGCCATGAATTGCATACTTCCCCCAGAGGGGATGACAATGAGTGGGGATTGGAGCAGCAATTGGGAATCTTTCAAAGCTGAATTTGAAGATTATTCTCTGGCTACAGGCTTGAATGAGAAATCTGCAGTAGTGCAGGCAGCAACTCTGAGAAGAGTCATGGGCAGTGAATGCAGGCATGTGTATAAACACAATCTGACCCTCACAGCAGATCATCAACACAATGTTACAGCCATTCTAAATGCACTGGAAGCTTATTTCAAACCTGCCAAAAATGTAATTTATGAAAGGTATGTGTTTGGATGCTGCAAACAAGAAGAGGGAGAATCTTTTGATAACTTTGTTACACGCTTGAGAGAAAAGGCAGCAACTTGTGAATATGGCACACTCAGAGACGAATTGATAAGGGACAAAATTGTTCTTGGTATAGCTAGCGAGAGCACACGCAGGCGCCTCCTAAGAGAACATGAGTTAACTCTAAACGCAGCCATTGAGACGTGCCGTACAGCAGGGCTCACTGACAGACGTCTGAAAGTTATGGAACAGGACAGACAGCAAACCGACAGCATAAACATTGCAATGCAGCATCGCAACATAAACAAACTTCAGCAACGCCGCCTGATTAGCACAAATACTGCCAACCCTACAGCTTGCAAATACTGTGGGACTGTGCATCAAAGAATTAAAGAGCAGTGTCCAGCTTATGGGAAGTCTTGTGGAAGAACAAACCATTTTGCTAACGTTTGTTTGTCAAATAAACGACGGCCATCAATGGGCAAATTACACAACATGGAGAAGACATCCGCATATGAGGAAGAGACACACACCACTGAAGTTATATACAGCAGTGAATTGATCGGCACTGTGCAATCCAGAGGAAAGAAATGGTTTGTCACTTTACATTTAAATAATAAGCCCCAATCCTGCCAGCTCGATTCAGGAGCAACGTGTGATGTAATGTGCTTAAGAGACAAAATGGTGTTAGCACCAGAAACACGTCTACTGCCAAGTGACACCAGATTAAAGTTATACTCAGGTGCGATTATGAAATCTCTAGGGCTCTTCAAGACAGAATGTGCCATACGTGGACTAACACACAAGCTGGAGTTTGAAATTGTGGAAACCTGCCAAAAGCCACTGTTGTCTGGCTCAACCTGTGAGCGTCTAGGGCTGATACGTTTCTCCGTCCCTGCAGAGCTTAATGTGATGGACAATCTATTCAAGGGGCCCTTAACAAAACAACGCTGCTAAAGGAATTTAGTGATGTGTTTACTGGGCCAGTAGAATCTGTACCAGGGGAAGTTCATTTCGACCTTGATGTGAGTGTCCCTCCAGTCCAATGTGCACCACGCAATGTGCCGGTGGCATTAAAACAGGCAGTTAAGGCACAGCTTGACCAGTATGAGGCCAATGGACACTTGGCACCAGTGACTGACCCAACTGACTGGATAAGTAACATGGTGATTGTAAGGAAGCCAAATAAGCTACGAATATGCATAGATCCCAAATTCTTAAATATGGCACTGAGACGATCTCACTACATCATGCCAACTCTCGAGGATGTTTTGTACAAGCTGCCTAAGGCACGTCTGTTCACACTTGTTGATGCCCGAGATGCATTTTTACAGTGTAAGTTGGATGATGCAAGTTGTTACATGACAACCTTCTGGACTCCATGGGGCAGGAAAAGATGGCTCAAACTGCCTTTTGGAGTATCAGTTGCACCAGAGGCGTATCAACGTAAATAACATGAACTGTTGGCTGGACTCAGTGGTATTGAACCAATAGCTGATGACATCCTTGTGGTTGGCTGTGGCTGAGATGAGGAAGCAGAGCAAGATCATGATGGCAAACTGCTGGAACTGATGACTCATTGTAGGCAGGTAAAATTGAGACTTGGCATGAAAAAGCTGCAATTCAAGGTCAAAGAGGTCCGCTTTCATGGACACATTCTAACCTGGGAGGGTTTGAAGGCTGACCCAGAAAAAAATCAGAGCCATACTGGATATGCCGCAGCCAGCAAATGTGAAATCCCTGCAGAGCTTCATTGGATTTGTTACCTACCTAGCAAAATTCCTACCACGCCTCTCAGAGGTCTGCAAGCCATTAAGAAGGCTTCTGGACAAGGACGCTGTTTGGCATTGGCTTCCTAAGCATGATAATGCAGTGCAGGACATCAAACGCTTGGTTACGGACACACCTGTCCTGAAGTACTATGACGTTACAAAACCTGTAACTATTCAAAGTGATGCAAGCAAAACTGGACTTGGGTGTTGCCTATTACAAGCTGGCCAGCCTATCGCTTTTGCTTCAAGGGCACTGACTCTTACTGAGCAAAACTACGCACAAATAGAAAAGGAATGTCTGAGTATAGTGTTTGCCTATCAGCGCTTTCACCACTACCTCTATGGGTGCGACGAGATCACGGCAGAAACTGACCATAAACCTCTGATGTCTATTTTCAAGAAACCACTTTTGCATGCACCCAAACGTCTACAGAGCATGTTGCTCACGTTACAAAACTATTGCCTAAATGTTGTCTATAAACCTGGTCCTGAAATGTACATTAGTGACACTCTTAGCAGAGCTATAGCAGCAGGTGGTACACCTGAGTATGCACAACACACAGTTTGCAATGTTCAACAGGACCTGGATGTCCTGTCACAGATTAATCATTCAGACAAGGAGTCCTCAAACTACGGCCCGCGGGCCACATGCGGCCCTGCTGAGCACATTCATCTGGCTCGCCGGCAGGGGACACTAAGTACGGGGGCGGGCAGGGGGCTGCTGTCTCTTACCTGGCTCCGGTCCCAGTCCCACAACGATCCAGTCCAGGATGCACAACTCCTTCACTCCGGCCGCTTCCTCACTCGATGTCCGCGCTGCTGCTTAGCTCTGCCTCCTCACCGGTGATTGGGCGCCAGTACTGTAGCTCAGGAAAGGCACAGAGGCGGCCAATCACCGGCGAGGAGGCGAAGACGAGCGGCCCCGCGAAAATCAAGGGAGGGAGAGGCCGAAGTGAAGGAAGGAGGACAGCTGACCGCCCGGTAAGTGTGCCATGCAGATGGTACTGCTGCAACCAGGTATGCTGGCTGCAGCAGCACCATGCTGGAACAGGGGTCGGCTAGTTAAGTGTCATTGCTGTCAGTGGGAGGAATAGTGCCCCATCATTGGTGTCACTGATAATAATGATGGGGCATTATTCATCCCACTGACACCAATGATGGGGCACTATTCATCCCACTGACACCAACGATGGGGCACTATTCCTCCCCCCCTGACACCAACGATGGGGCACTATTCCACCCCCCCCCCACTGGCACCAATGACGTACTATTCCTCCCACTGACACCAACGATGGGACACTATTCCTCCCACTGACACTAATGATGGGACACTATTCCTCCCACTGACACCAATGATGGGGCACTATTCCTCCCAATGACACCAATGATGGGGCACGATTCCTCCCACTGACACCAATGATGAGGCACTATTCCTCTCACTGACACCAATGATGGGGCACGATTCCTCCCACTGATACCAATGATGAGGCACTATTCCTCCCACTGACACCAATGATGGGGCACTATTCTTCCCACTGACACCAATGATGGGGCACGATTCTTCCCACTGACACCAATGATGGGGCACTATTCCTCCCACTGACACCAATGATGGGGGACTATTTCTCCCACTGATACCAATGATGGGGCACTATTCCTCCCACTGACACCAATGATGAGGCACTATTCCTCCCACTGACATCAATGATGGGGCACTATTCCTCCCACTGACACCAATGATGGGGCACTATTCCTCCCACTGACACCAATGATGGGACACTATTCTTCCCACTGACACCAATGATGGGACACTATTTTGCTCCATAAGACACACTTGGGGGGAAATGTCAGTGGGAGGAATAGTGCCCCGATACCAATGATGGGGCACTATTCCTCCCACTGACACCAATGATGAGGCACTATTCCTCCCACTGACATCAATGATGGGGCACTATTCCTCCCACTGACACCAATGATGGGGCACTATTCCTCCCACTGACACCAATGATGGGACACTATTCTTCCCACTGACACCATCAATGATGGGGCACTATTCCTCCCACTGACACCAATGATGGGGCACTATTCCTCCCACTGACACCAATGATGGGACACTATTCTTCCCACTGACACCAATGATGGGACACTATTTTGCTCCATAAGACACACTTGGGGGGAAATGTCAGTGGGAGGAATAGTGCCCCGATACCAATGATGAATTCTTCATCATTGTCCCTCATAAGACACACTTGGGGGGAAATGTCTGTGCGTCTTATAGAGCGGCCGGCCCAGTATTCCCACCGCCATTGTATATCCGCAGTCTCTGAACAAATGCGGACACAGTACAGGAGATGACCATAGTTTTTTTTTTTAAACTATAGTCCAGCCCTCCAACGGTCTGAGGGACAGTGAACTGGCCCCGTTTAAAAAGTTTGAGGACCCCTGATTCAGACTATTTAAACGTCACGGACCAACGATTGCTTCAGATAAAACAGCACACTGAAACCGATGAGAGTTTGTAGACTCTTAAATATGTTGTTCTGAATGGTTGGCCTGATTCCAAGTTGGAAGTGCCATTACTTGTGAGAGAATATTGGACTTTCAGAGATGAAATCGCCATTCAAGATGGTATACTGTACAAGGGGCCAAGGGTCATCATTCCTAAATCTTTAAAATCGGAGATGCTGACTCGTATTCATGCTAGTCACATTGGCGGAGAAGCATGCTATAGGTAAGCACGTGATACCCTATACTGGCCCAACATGCAGAACGAGATTAGAGACTTTGTTAGCTGTTGCTGGGCATGCAATGAATATGCACAGGTACAACAGAAAGAACCTATGATGTCGCATGTGCTGCCCACACGGCTTTGGAAAATTGTAAGCATGGACTTACTGAATTATGCTGGGCAGGATTTTCTACTAATTGTTGATCACTATTCCGACTTTTGGGAGATTGAGCTACTTCCTGACCTGTCTGCTGATACTACCATCAAGCATTGTAAAGCACAGTTTGCACGTTATGGCCAGCCGGATAGAGTAATCTCGGATAATGGACCTCAATTTGCATGTGAGCAATTCAGACGGTTCTCTACAGATTGGGGATTTGAGCATGATACCTCATCCCAGAGGCGCCCGCAAACCAATGGCAAAGCGGAATCGGCTGTCAAGATAGTGAAGAATCTTTGTAAGAAGGCCAAGTTGGATGGTACCGATCCGTGGAAGGCCATTCTACATTGGAGGAACACCCCATCTGAAGGCATGGACAGTAGTCCTGCACAGCGTTTGATGTCTAGGAGACTGAAGACTTCATTGCCTGTGGCCAACAAATTACTTGATCCTTGTGTGATTACAGGTGTCCCAGCAAAACTGCAGAGGAGGAAACAGATTGCCAAACTGTCATACGATGTCTCTGCTAAAGACTAACCTGAACTAAGCATTGGAGAGCCAATCCATATGAAGCCACTTCCAGGTGACAGGACTGGTCGCTGGAGACTGGGTTCCTGTGTTCAGAGGGTTGCTCCTCGATCATATCTTGTGGATGTAGAAGGCAGTCTTTACCACCACAATCGAATGGACCTACGAAGGGCAGAACGATTCACCGCACAAGCCTATGAGCACCCTGCACGTGATCCTCCTGAGGTGCTCAATGCCCCGAGTCCTACTGGACCATATACTCAAAGCAGAGAGAACTCTGCTGTCATATGGGGATAGAATGAGGATGACATAATGCAGCCACATATCCCGTCAAGTTCTTCTCTGCCAAACACACCAGCCAGGAAAGAGGGTAGCTCCTTAACACCTTCTGGAGCTGAACAGATTTCCCCAGGCAAAATCCCTGTGACCTTGCGTAGTGGTCGAGTTTCAAGACCACCAGATAGACTCAATCTGTAGTGTATCTACCAGTAACACAGTATGCCATGTTCAAGACTGTTCAGGATCTGTTTTAGTTTAATTGTTTACAAGGTTTGAATTGAATGTAAAAAAGGGAGATGTTATAGAGTTATTATGCAAATACTGTGACCCTACTTGCATATGGTAATATTGCATTGCCTTATACTTCCTGTTTCCTGTTCTATGCTGACCTGGATGTAGTTCTGTGTACAACATGATTCCTCACACCAGCAGCTTGTGTTGTCTACATTCCTGTACATGAAACAGTAGGCCAGTTAGGTGGGAGTTACAATAGTCAAGGCGAGAGATAGCAAGGTGAATAAGTGAACAAGTTGCTTAGTGGTTTCAATGGTTAAAAAGGGGTGTATTTTAGAGATGTTATGGAGATGAAGTCTACAAGATTTGAACAGTGATTGGATTTGGAGCTGAAAGGACAGGTCGGAGTCCAGGATTACACCTAGCACCGTGGCATGAGGGGAGGCACTGATGTTGAGGGGGAGACTGATTTATGATCTTGATGGAGAAGTCAGGGGAGGGGGCATGGGCTGGAGATATATGGAAGGGATCAAACAAAAACATCTTCATAGTGTAATACTGTTTATTAAAAACATACTTAAAAACCAAAAAAGAAACACACTCACGCCAATATACAATATGAATCACTGCCACTTCAGCCAGCATGGGAGCCAGAGTGCATTCCAAAGTGCAGAAGTGGCCCGTGAACTGATAGTTCCTTCCCCTGCGCATTTTGTCACATCTGAGATGTCATCAGGAGGTGTGTCCACAGCCATTACTTCTGCCATTTATATACTCTAAAATTGCCCTTGAACCATTACTAAAAAAAACTCCAAAAACGCTTCAAACTAAATGTATATTACCCATTATTATTGGAAGGTGATGCTTACATTAGACAATTATATCTCTATTGACAGATATATACCACATGTATCTTGGTATTCCCATCTATTGGTGCAAGAATAAACTATACCCATTATCTACATGTCAAATTGAATATGTCCATTTGATACCCCTCATGGTATGAATGTTGACATAGATCTGTTTCATCATAGACTTAATTTTTTGGCCCAGATCCATATTAATGTAATAAAGGATAAAGTACATAAATGTTACATATATATATATAAAAAATTTTTTTTACATATCTTTTACATTTTTTAAAACTTATTCCCTAATATACATACAAATTGGACATATTCAATTTGACATGTAGTTTTTGAATTCACCACAAGATGGAGCCAGGAGCCATTGGCTCCCACTGCTGTCAATCACAGACAGTGAGCCAATGGGGAGAGATAGGAGGCAGGGCCGAGCTGTGGCTCTGTGTGTCAATACACACAGAACAGTGGCTTGGGAGAGAGCCTGCTTAGGTGCCCCCATAGCAAGCTGTTTGCTCTGAGGGCACTTGGCAGGAGGGAGGGGCCAGGAGTGCTGATGGGAGACCCGAGAAGAGGAGGATCCAGGCTGCTCTGTGCTAAACTACTGCACACAGCAGGTAAGTATAAACATGTTTGTTTTTTTTAAACTTGCCTTTAACCGCTTAATGCCTGCGCCTGCCGGCCCTTTAAGGGGTTTCTGATGCCTGGAGGTGGAGTGAGGTTTATGATCACATGATCGCTGTGATTGGCACATGATTGGAAAGTAACTCTCTATAAACCAACTTAAAGGAGAAATACAGCCAATGCTCTTTTGATTGTGCTTCTGTGGATCACAGGAGTGCAGTTTGTTTTGCACTCCTGTGACCCATTTTCAGCTGACAGCTGACTGAATCCTGCTATTGGCTGACATCACTCAGCCGGTCCAGGCTGGGGAAAGACCCCAACTTTAAGGTCGGGATCCACCGCCGAGTTTGGAGCGGTACCTGTCTCAGCCTGTCAGCGATCTGCTGAGAGCCTGAGCCAGCCACTCCTTCCCCAGCCCAGTGCTCCAGTGAGTGCGGGGGGGCAGAGCAGACAGCAGTGACTGACTTTCTGCTCACAGCGGTGGTAAGGATGCAGTGATCAGCGGTCATGTGATCACTGAGTTCTCACATTCAGAGCTAGCGGGGGACTGATGCTGCATCCACCTAAGTATAATTTGGAAAAAAATTTATTATTTTAATTTAATTAAAAAAGACATTTCCTGACATTTGTTAAAAAAATAATAATAATCAAAAACTATTCCCAAGTCTCATTTGTTCAATGAGATTAATAACTAACCACTATCAAGAAAAGTAATTGTCCTGTATCTGTTACATTAAAGTGACCTTGTCAACACAGAGTTGAAACCAATGGCTGAATACTTGCAGTTGGTGGGAGGCTGAGATGTTACGTATATGAAGTATATAAGCACTTATTTACAAGTGACTTATTTTGTAAAAGCAACCCTGTATTAACAGGTTCCCTTTAAATGATAATGCTTGCATGAGGGCACTGGACAATTTTGAGATATTTGTTACTTAATAGTAATCAATTAAAAAAGGAGAGGGTGAACTCACCTCCAGAAAGAAGACCCTACTTTGAGAAAATCCAGCTTTTCTATGTGCTTAAACTAATGTAATATATTTACAAAGCTTTTGGCTGATCTATGGTATTTTCACTGGGAATATCTGTAAATGATTCAATAAATTATTCAATATCGCCATCTTAGTATTACTTTAATTAAAGCAGTTAAACAAATACAGTTACTTCTATGTACTGATTTACATTGGTAATTTTCTTAGCCAGAAATCACTGCACTTATCACAATGTGATCTCTCCTGCAATAACACTGTACAGAAACCAGAGGTCAAAGTTTGTTTTCACTGTACAGATGATAACATTGCCAGTGTGTTAAAGTTGAAACTTGTTTTCTCTTTATATGTTACACACTTAACCAGTTCCAGAAGGCAGTTACAACACTTGGCTTTTTGTCAACTAGGCCGAAGTTCACTAAGTGTAATAGACTGTTCCATGCTATACCATCAGAGTGCTCACATTTTTCTTCTCTTATTCAAAGCCTTTTTCTTTTATATCTGGTTTGTATTTATATATTTACAATTGTAATAATTGTTCATTCATTTTCATCTGCTACAAGACAGAAATTCAACTTGATGCATAATAGTTTAGGCTCTATGTTTAAAGGAGGAATAGTATGTGTGTGTGTGTATATATATATATATATATATATATATATAAAAAAAATTAGACCACTACAACTAATATAGCATATATTTAGTGGGTCAGGGAAAATGTGTAGTACTGGACTTCCTTCCTGTACTTAAAAATATTTATTTCTTAGTGTTTGTAGGAAAAGTAAGTTGCTGCTATGGGGATATTATGTTTGTCTCTTGGTGATTCAAAATTTTATGTAGTTTAGCTCCAGGCCAGTGTAAATGCGGAAACCAGAAGTGGGTGAAAGTTCATAGCTGTCTGAGAATCTGAACATTCCTTCAATATTCTGTTACGGGAAGCCCTGTGGGATTCTGTGTGTAACCTTTCCCCTACATTTCACATCAATGGCAGAGTGACGTATGAACAATTACACTACAATTGTTACACTGTATATGACATGGGAAGTGCAAGGATTTCTTTCTTTATTATACTAGCCATGTAAAGAACATCTTGACTAGTTCATGCAGATGCATAATTACCCAGAGGTTTGCATTCTTTATTATACCAATTTAAAATTGGCCTGTATATCCGCTTGTAGAACAAAGAATTGCAGGTAATTTGATTACCATTTCAGGGCAAAAGTAACTTTTAAAGAAGGGACACCTGGGTGATCTTGATGAAGGTATTTCTTGACATGTTAGATTACCACATTGTTTTTACTTGCTTTTGGATTGGGCAATTATACTATTGACTTGAGTACATTTAAAATAGCAGAATAGGTAGGAGTGGGGTTTTTTAGGTGCATATATTACACACCAACAAAAAAAATTAGTGAATATATTCCAATTTATTTTACACAAATACATAAGAAATTCTAAAGAAACTATTTTAGTTTCATAGTTCATATCCAATATATGCCATTTGAATTGAGGTCCTCAAACACAGTCTCTTCTACATGTTTCGCCTACTTGGCTTCTTCAGGAAGGAAACTTGTAAATGGAATACTGATAAAGATACAAAAACACAATTAAAGTTATCCAACAATAACAGTGATGATACTGTATACACTACACGCATGCAGATAAGGGGGGGGGGGGAGAATAAAAAAAATACCCCAACTACTTGATCTGTCCTGTTCCCACACACCTCAGACCCAGCACATCAAGAACTCGACCAGATGGATTCAAAGGAGGGAGCCCACGGGGAAAACAGGAGCGATCCATGGTGGCACAAACTGCAGAAAGGATATAATGTCCAGAGAATGACCCAAGTGAAATAAAATCATTGGCTATAAAGTATTCCAACACAATCTGTCCCTTTCTTTTATATATCTATCTCACCACTGTATATTGCAATAAAGTAATACTCACTAGAAAATCAGTGAGACAGTTCACTAGGGGAAGCCAGAGTGCTGCATTGATGGTAACAAAAAGAGCTTTGTAATCCAGTCTTTTTGCTGGATTAGGCTGTCTCTTTGCTATATGGGGATGTCTCTTTACTGAATATATAGGGATGTCTCTTTGCTGGATTGGGCTGTCTCTGCTGAATATATGGGGCTGTCTGTATGCCGGATTGGGATTTTTCTGTGTTGAATATATGGTGAGGTATCTTTGCTGGATTGGACTGTCTCTATGCTGAATATATGGGAATATCTCTTTGCTGGATTGGGCCATCTCTCTTGCTGAATATATAGGGCAGTCTGCAGAGACAAAAGACATATGTTGACCGAACATTAAATTGTAAGGTCATATACTTGAGGTGAGCAGACGTCTGGAGGTGGTGGTTTTCAGCACAAAGTTGAATTAAGCTCTAAAGGTATCAAAGCATAAGATTTTCATCCACTGATGTTAACGGATTCTTCCAAGAATATTTATAGATATATTTTTTATATGATATATTTTTTAGATGTGGGAGTCTGTGGCTTTGTTAATGGCACTGGTATTGGTGTTTTTTTGTATACACTAAGCTGCCACTAAGCTGCACTAATTGGTTGTTTACAGTGTATTTATCTATTGGTGATTCACAATTTCCAACCATGTAGTTTAGCTCATGTCTGGTATAATTGTGGAAACCAAAGTGGGTGAAAGTTCATAGCCGTCTGAAAATCTGAATGTTCTTTAAGTTTTCTGTTGTTACTGGAAGTCCTGCAGGCTTCTGTGTGTAACCTTTCCCCTAAATTCCACATCACTGGCAGATTGACGTATGAGCAATTACACTACAATTATTACACTGTATGGCTTGAAAGTGCAAGAATTTCTTGCTTTAACATATTAGCAATGAAGCAACATATTAACTAATTTATGCAGATGCATATTTACCCAGACGTTTGCACTGACATGATGCACACTATGTCCTCTAATATACCAATTTAGAATTGACCTTTATATCACCATTTAGAACAAAGAATTGCAGGTAATAGGGCCACAGTAACTGTTAAAGAAGTGACCCCTGGATAATATTGATGAAGGTATTTCTTGGCATGTTAGATTACCACATTGTTTGTGCTTGCTTTTGGAGTAAGGCAAATAATTATGGTATTGACTTGGGTACATTAGTGTGGTTTGAAGGAATTTGTGTAAACGAAAGAACAATAGTGTGCAACATGGAATGCCATGACAGTCCTAAGTCACATGCAAGCAGTCTAATGACAATTTTTTTTACCATGCATGCAGCCCATTGCAATCTTTCGTAACGGTCTGTCAGTTTCATGTCAACATGTGAACTATAGCATTTTAAACATTAAAGTCTTACTAAACCTACAACAGTAAAATCAGTCTCTATATGCAGTAAAGCATGCTTGTTAAACTCACTGTGGAACCTAAGGGGTGGGGTTAATCCTCTGCCTTGTGTAAAAAACACTGTTTGATCCTGATCCTCCCCTTCTTCCAGTGTTCCTCTCTTATCACCTGATAAAACATCATGTGGAGTCACTCTGCTCAGTTTGGTGTGTATTGCTAGAGAGGTTTTTTTTTTACCTTGGGAGAGTGCATGCGATCAGCTCAGGGCCAATCAGTACTGTCCAGACAGAGGACAGGGGTTCTGCATCCTCCTAGAGCAAACTTAAAACTCCTACAAGCTTTAACCAGAGCTCAGCTGGACACTGATAGAAGTCACAACACTGCTCTAACTGCTAAGGAGAAAAGGTATTTAGCAGTTTATATTTACTAAAATAATTGCATTTCCGTGTTGTGTATACTGTGGGAGACCAGATATAGCGAATGCAGGGTCCTGGGTTTAGTAACACTTTAAGAGTGTTTTAAACCTTTTTCTAACTTTTTTAATCAGTGCTAATTTTAACACTAGTTATGATAGATTAACTAGTCACACAAGTGTGCTGTGGTAATGTTCCATGCACTGGCACAATGCTGTGCCATTAATTCTAAATTGTACTCCAGTGCACTTTACCAACAGATGTAATGTGGGCTACTTTAAAGTAATACACATTATTGTATGACATAATATGTGTAAATAAACGCAGTGGTGTGAATGCGCTCTCAAAGTGCACAGATTATTCAATGATTTGATTAGACAATAAAAAAACAGAGCAGGCAGAAACAAAAACTAAATGCAGTCCAAGTTGCTGACAAAAAAAAATCCAAAATACTAAGTGGATAGAGAGGTATGAGACAAACCAAATCTTTCATCAGACCCAGGCTGACAATACTAAAGTGCATTTAAGCACTCCCAATGACAGCAATATGACTTGAACTATAGTGCTGAGTAACAATCAGCAGGTGATAAAGGCTCAAGACTGACCTATGCAATATGAATGGTAAAAAAACAGCTACAAAATTGGGAGAATGAATTAGAGTTAACGGAGGGTAATAATTCTTAGCAACAGTTCTTGAGCTTTTTTCTCCTAGTTTCAAGTGGTATATCACAGAAAAATAAGATTCCAGACATTAAAACATCTTAAGGGTCTATTTGCATCTTTGCATAGCAGTACCTTCTGCTAAAACGTGGCATGGGGTGCTTGAATTTTAGCTAAATATTAATTATGCTATTAATTTATTAATGCTGTTGATGATGCTACCTTGAAGTTTCCCATGATAAAGGCTATGGTACCAACCCCAATCAATAATTCTCACAATGTCCAGCTGTTGCTGTATTCAGTGCAACACTGCATCTCCCCTTTTCTGCTGGGAGGATCATTATGCTCAGATTCCCACTAAAAGTCATGCTTTCTTGTAGGTTCAGGTTGGGAGAAGGTGCTTTGGCACTTTCTAGAACAGTCCAGGCTCACAGGTAGAGTTGTTTAGCTTCTGATATGTGTTTGTTATGAGTGTAATTTTTTGTAGTTGTGATGAATTCCACCACAGGGACAATCAAATTCAATCCATTGGATGAGATTCCTTTAATAAACTGGCTAAACTTTTTGTCCAGAAGGTTCTTTATCCATTGTTTTTATTGTTTTGGGGTGTTTCTTATCATCCTTTATTCCTCCAGGATAACTCCTCTGTTCTGTTGGTGATCTGTAGTAGCAAAATGTTCCACTTGTTCACTAGTCTCTCCTTGCTTATTAGTTTGTTGTATTAACTCTTTTGAAGATCTCAGGAGAGAGTTTTGGTGGCAAATTCTATTTAACACTTTTAAACTTTCTATTTCAGGTCAGGTGGACCACCTGCCACCTATAAATATTGTTGTTTTACATCTTTTCAACAGTGATTTGACAATTTACATGCAATATCATGATTTTTTTTTATATTCCAGTCGTCATCAAACCACTCACTGGTTCACAAAATACTCTATGGTGTAATTACCTCTGGAGCTGGGAAAAATGTTCACAGTATATTGTACAGAAAGACTAGCCATACATTTTAAGATTTCTCTAGTTCATCCCTGTAGGGTAAACAAGAGAAATTAATTAACTTAATTAAAATCTGCACTCACTGTTTGACTGCAAATTTTCCACCCAGCTCTTTTGATTGTCAGATCAAAGTTTGTCGAGCTGGTTGGTGACAAGGTCATGATTTAGCAGAAATCTGTCAAAATTCATGCTGTGTATGTCCAGCATTTCTGCTGATGTGCATGTGTGATACCTACCTAAAACAATATAAACTCTCCTGTCTTTCCAGAGCTGCCTTCTGATTGCCATGCAGTGTTTTTGAAAGGAGAGAAGAGTGGCATATTTAAAATCCAACCAGCCAATGCTCAGCCCTTTGAAGTATTCTGTGAAATTACAGCAGGTAAGTCTGCAAGTTTAATGGTAGTAAAGAAAACCTGTGGCATCTTTCAACAAGAAAAAGGCATAAATCATATATATATACAGTGAGGGTCTGAAATTCACATTGTAGGTGCATTCCCACTCTGAGAGGCAGAATTTAAAAAAAAATTCAGGAAATCACATTGTATGATTTTTAAAGAATTTATTTGTCTTGCACTGCTGAACATACGTATTTGAACACCTAAGAAACAGCAAGAATTTTTTTTTTTAACTCTGTCTCTCAAAGTGGGAATGCACCTGCAATGTGAATTTCAGACCCCTCCATGATTTCTAAGTGGGAGAACTTGCAAAATCATACGGTGTTCAAATACTTCTGTTCCTCACTGTATGTATATATATATATAAATTTAAAGGCTAAGTTAAAGGCTATAAATCATTATTATAAATGTAAAGGCTAAGTATGAACATGTTACATGTTACACCCGTATTTTGGGTAAACATGTAACCTGTTCAGCATCCTCCCCTTCTACCACAGAAACCCAACCCCCCCCCCCCACAGACACACACACACCCACACCCCATGACAGCGAACAGAAGATCTTCTCCCCGCACCCACGATCACAATTTAAAAACAGTGCAGCAATGTGGAGCTCCACCCACACAGCTACGTCATTCATTCCACAGTTTCCTTGTAGTTCTCCATGAACTGTGAGGGAGCTGGTGACCACTCCCATTGTTCCTTGATCTTCCTGCTCTCAAGTAACTGCCTGGTCATATCGGAGGTATGTGCAGACAGCTATCTTGAGAGTCTGCAGGAGCCTGATATCGCACCCGCAATATGCTGATCATGGGTGCAAAGCTTTACAGGTTCCTTAGAAAAAAAAAGTAATACATGCACATTTTTTTACCTGCAAAAAACATGCATTTATTATTTTTTTCAAAAGGTTAACTAAGCCTTGAAGATCTAGATTCACATCTGTGCATAGTCTTGCAATTTCAAGTTCTGATTAAAACTTGAAAGGAGACTTCATTAGGGAAGGAGGGGCTTTTTCAGCTAAGCACATCCTCCTGCCTGTGTGCCTAAGCTAAGAGCAGATGGGTTTCAGGAAGTAAATGCTACATGAATCATTTGCCTTTACTCAAGATGGGCAAAGCCAGAAATGCTAGAGTGGTGTTTTTGAAAGTGATTTCTCAGCAAAAAAAACATGGAGACATCAGTTCCCACTTTAAGCAACATAAAGTTTAGTTAAAAAGTAAAAAACAAGGGAGTCCACCCCCCTTCCCCTTTCTTTTCTTTATTCCTGCCCTCACTTTACCCTCCATACATTTCTTGCTTGTTCACTATGCCCCTTTTGCCTGTATTCACCCTTGAATATGAAATACACTTATTAAAAAATTTGTGGGAAAAATTATGGCAATAGGGTAAAGAGTCAGCCACCACATACGATTGGTATGAATGAACCATCATTATCTGCAGATTGTATGTTTCCTTAGTTTAATCTTTATAGATTTGCTCTTGATACTCATATTCATGAATCAGCTGATTGGAGTGTCACCGTATAGTTTTGCTCCTTTTTTTAAGCAGCTTTCTACTCACATCTAGATTCCACTGACTTTTATCTACGATCTTATCCACTCCAGCAGTTTTTAAACCCAACTTTGATTTCAAAACTAGAGTTCAGCAGATTTCATGCAGGCTTACTTCAAATAAATGTACCATGTTGTAAATATTCACTCAGTCCAGGTTGTTCTAAGGTCATCAAAATTCATATCTAGGTAAACTGACAGTGGATGATAGCAAAGTCTTGTAGAATGTACTAAGCACTGTGGGCCCTCTTTTAAATACTTTCTACATTCATGGCCCTTAGGTCAGTGTGTAAACTGATCAAAAACCTGGGAAAATCAAACTGTGCATATAATGAAAAAGTACACAAGCAGGTGTATAGCCATGTAGTTACATGACAAGTGGCTGTGACTATCCACCCATTTTCACAAAGGTTCCAACAAGAAAACAATGCCTGCTACAATGATCATTCCGGCAATAAGACTCCCACCTTTTGAACTTTAGGTAGACGATTAAAAATGGGAGTAATGGGTGTTTCCAGTTTCATGTCCTGGTAAGAGCACTCATACACTCCTTAGCAGATACAAGATCAAAAATTGTTTTCTAAAATAAAGTACTGAGATTCATGGTACAGTAAACCTCATTTTCCTTGAGTTGTCTTATAGCCTTTTTTTAATAATCCAGGTGCTCATATTAACCACACAGCCTTCTTTATTTGCATTTCTGATTCTTTCATTTTTATTTGTGTTTAATGTCTGTAAGGCATCAAATCTAGCTTTGGTAATGTTTTGGGCACTCCCAGATCTGCTACTCTGCTTTAGATTAACCAGTTTCTGATCAGTCACTTCCCAAAATTGTTCAACTGCAAAACTCCTAACCTGAATAGGGTAAATAGGTTAGCACTTAACTGTGAAAACTGTTGCAGATCCCACATATGATTCTTGGTAGAACTTCCCCAAAATCAGTTGTGCCTGCAAATCCTGAGTTATTTTCTGCCTATGACTGGGGTTGATTTACTAAAATGGGAGAGTGCAAAATCTGGTGAAGCAGTGCATGATAGCCAATCAGCTTCTAAATTTTTTGCAGGTTACCTCCCCTGGCTGACAAAAACAATCTTTCTATCCCAAAGAATGAGATGGCTGTCATATTGCCACCATGAACATTTCTGTATTTAACTGTTTATCTGGAGTTCAGTTTTAAGGTTCTGAAGTATACAGCTAGCAAGAAAAATGGGAGAATTAAAACTAAGTTGAAGTCTACAGAAACTGCCCTACTAAAACTCACTAAAAACTTACTATCTGCTAAAAGCAATGATCACCACTCTGAACTCCTACTTTTAGACCTTTCAGTTGCCTTTCATACAGTTGACAGTTGCTACTTCTCAAAAAAGTCCTCTCCCTTGTCTTTTGAGACTCTGCTCTTTGCTGGTTCTGCATATCCCACCGTACCTTACAATTCTACCTCCCCCTCTCCTCTCCTCTTTTTTTTCTGTATGGGCCTGCCACCCTCTACCCTCAGACCTTTTCTTATTCTCTATCTACACCTTGGGTCAGCATTCTATGCTGACAACACTCAAATCTACCTCCTCTACTTCTCTGTGTATTAATTTTAATATGTTTTTAGTGTTAATTAAAAGATTATACTCTTAGCATCTGGTAGAGAGAAGGTTTAATTAGAGGAAGAAAGGATATACAGTATATGGTTTTTAAATTGATCAGTGATTGGTTGCATTATGCTGGATTCGCACTGGTGTGATTTTTAAATGTGCATTGTGTAGTTTATTCATTTTAAATGGGCTGTCAAAGCACCTTTGTTTCTAACACAGCACATCACAATGCAAAGATGGTTCACATCTGTGCATTGTGGTGCTATAAAACACATTGATGAATGCAGAGTTCTAGCTTGGACTTATTAGTTGCTGTGTCAGACTGCTACACAGAGACCACTACTCTCCCACAGAGCTCAGTTGGCACTCTCCAGAGTCTGCTGCCTGGCCACAAACTTTGTACTAGTTTCCCTTGATCATATTTAGTATACTAAAGTGATCAACAGTCTAAAACTGAGCATACATGGTTAAAAGTTAAAAATTGAAAAAAGGTTTCCACATTTTTGTCCGCTTGTAAGCCTTTAATAAAAATACCTAATAAGGGCAATTGTTAAAACAGAGTACACAATAAATATGTGATTAAAAAAATTAAAAAATGATTTAGCTAGTGAAAATTGTCATAAAATGTCAAATTACATTGCTAAATTTGGCCAGTGAATTCATTCATCAGTTGACCATTGGCAATGAAAGGGTTAAAGAAAATAGCAGCCTCTTAATGATTACTAATTTTTTTTTCTCATAGAAGCAGGATGGACTGTCATTCAAAGGCGTAAAGATGGGTCTGTTGATTTTGACCAGCTCTGGGAATCATACAATAATGGATTTGGTAATCTAAGTGGTTAGTAGCAAGTTTCTTATTTATATATTGACACATATATTTTAACCACTTCCTGTCCGGACACTTTTACCCCCTTCCTGTCCAGGGCAATTTTCAGCTTTCAGCGCTATCACACTTTGAATGACAATTGCGCGGTCATGCAATACTGTACCCATATGAATTTTTTACCATTTTTTTGAGACAGATAAAGCTTTATTTTGGTGGTATTTATTCACCGCTGGGATTTTTATTTTTTTACTATGTAAATGAAAATGTCCAAAAATTTTGAAAAAAAAGTGTTTTTTTTTATAAAATTTTGCAAATAAATAATATTTCATCCTAAATCTTGGCCAAAATTTATTCCGTTATTTTTTTAGTAAAAAAAAAAAATCCAAATTAGTTTATAACCAAACATTATAATTTTTAAACATTTTTTTTACATTTTTATTTTATTTTTTTTATATTATTTTTTATTTTTATTTTTTATTTTTACATACTGTCACCCTAGCAGTACAGTGTCACCATGGTGACACTGTACTACTTGTGGGGGGTGATGAAGATTTTTTTTTTTTTTTTTACACTGATTGCTTTTACACCCATATAGGATGTAAAAGCAATCATTTCTCTTTCTCTCTGTCTGCATTCTTGCAGTCATTGAGAAATACTGAGTGAGCTGTGATTGGTCACAGCTTGTCACATGGTACAAGGCTGTTGTGAATAGCCTTGTACCATGTGACCTCTGTGATCATTCACAGATTTCACACGTAGTAAGCAATGATGTCACAAGTGACATCTTGCTTACTACTTTGCATGTGCTCACTGATTCGCCAATCAGTGATCACATGACCGGGACCTCGTACAGAGGTCCCGTCCGACGATCGGTGTTTCACTGTGTCCGGAGGACACAGCGGACACCGGATCGCGGTGGTGCGCGCTCCTAGGGAGCGCGCACAGCTAGAAAAGGCGGGTGCCGTTTAGGAACGGCAACCCGACCTTGGACTGCCACCGCCCTGCCGTTTATAAACAGCAGGCGGACGGCAAGAGGTTAAAACTGTCTTAAAAATGCCTCTTGTTTTTATCACTATGGAGATTGGGAATTCTAGCCATTTCATTTTTTATGTTTTTAATTTTATTAAGTGAACTATGTAAGGTCTTTTTAAAAGCCTGGCTCCAGCTTATTGTCACTTTAAATTAGTTTGGTCCAAATGAAACATTACCTTCACTAACAAATGCAGCCACTGTGAGCACTGTATAAACTGCATGTAGTGTCAGCTACATACAGTATAGACTTCCTATCCTGCATCTGGAACAAAATCAAGTCTGACTCAGTGCTGCTCAGCCATTTAAAGGAAACTTTGTATTTTATGGATGAATACAAGTCTTCCTCTGATTGGCTGAAGTGGAGAGGAGGGCGGATGATGTCACAATCTCACAATTATTAGAGGCAATTTTAATGTGACCCAGAGCTAGAGTTTGTCTTTAAGTTTAAAGGCCTTAATGACAATCTCCTGCCTTGAAAATCTTCTGATTATCACATTTGACAGAAATAAATTTACCTTGGCTTATGCATTGGAGAAGGTCCATAGAGTTATACAAACATGACCTCCTTTAACTATTTAAGATAGAAATTAATTTAAAAAAGAATGGGGTACTGTTGCAATCAACAAAATGATAGCAGTATTTCCTGATTTTTCTGTACATCAGGAAACACAATGAGCCAAATTTACTGAACTAGAATGGGGTTTCCATGGTCTCCATATTATGTGTGAAGTGCTTTTTTCAGCTAATTTGAAAGTAATGGACAGAAGCTATATCTTCTTCACATGTTCAGAGAAAGTCTACCTCTGGATTGAAACTCATAACTAGAGATGAGCGAATCGAAGTATCCGAAGTGGAATTCGAGTCGAATATCGGAAAAATTTCGATTCGTGCCGAATCCGAAAAACAGCCTAATTCGGACGCGCGAATCGAAATTTTTCCGAAAATGGCGGCTGACATGTGCGGCGACGGAGCGGGGATGTCGGGGAAGGCGCGCAGACAAGGCGCGCTGCCCCATAATGCATTCCTCAACGACATGTGATCGCATCAGCCAATCAGCAGCCAGCCAGCCAGCACTGTGTAATGGTCGAGGTATATATAGCGGCCATTTTGGAAATCTTCATTTGCCTGCAGTCATTGAACAGAGGCAGACCGCTCTGTACTAGGGACAGGGACAGAGTTAGGGCCACAGAAACGAGAATTGGGGACAGAGAGAAGTTACTTAGGGACAGAGAACCATTACTCAGGGACACAGACTTGTTAATGAGGGCCACAGAATCGTTATTTAGGGACAAAGAAACGCTAGTTAGGGCCACAGAATTCATACTCAGGGACAGACAGAATTTTCACTCAGTGCCAGAGAATTGTTACTTAGGGCCACAGAAACGTTATTAGGGCCACAGAATTTTTACTCAGGGACAGACAGAATTGTTACTGAGTGCCAGAGAATTGTTACTCAGGGACAGACAGAATTGTTACTGAGTGCCAGAGAATTCTTACTCAGGGCCACAGAATTCATTCTCAGGGACAGACAGAATTGTTACTCAGGGACAGACAGAATTGTTACTGAGTGCCAGAGAATTGTTACTCAGGGACAGACAGAATTGTTACTGAGTGCCAGAGAATTGTTACTCAGGGACAGACAGAATTGTTACTGAGTGCCAGAGAATTGTTACTCAGGGACAGACAGAATTGTTACTGAGTGCCAGAGAATTGTTACTCGCACAGACACAAAATTGTTACTTGCACAGACACAGAATTGTTACTCGCACAGACAGAATTGTTACTCAGGGCCACAGAATTCATACTCAGGGACAGACAGAATTGTTACTGAGTGCCAGAGAATTGTTACTCAGGGACAGACAGAATTGTTACTGAGTGCCAGAGAATTGTTACTCAGGGACAGACAGAATTGTTACTGAGTGCCAGAGAATTGTTACTCAGGGACAGACAGAATTGTTACTGAGTGCCAGAGAATTGTTACTCGCACAGACACAAAATTGTTACTTGCACAGACACAGAATTGTTACTCGCACAGACACAGAATTGTTACTCAGGGCCACAGAATTCATACTCAGGGACAGACAGAATTGTTACTGAGTGCCAGAGAATTGTTACTCAGGGACAGACAGAATTGTTACTGAGTGCCAGAGAATTGTTACTCAGGGACAGACAGAATTGTTACTGAGTGCCAGAGAATTGTTACTCGCACAGACACAAAATTGTTACTTGCACAGACACAGAATTGTTACTCGCACAGACACAGAATTGTTACTCAGGGCCACAGAATTCATACTCAGGGACAGACAGAATTGTTACTGAGTGCCAGAGAATTGTTACTCAGGGACAGACAGAATTGTTACTGAGTGCCAGAGAATTGTTACTCAGGGACAGACAGAATTGTTACTGAGTGCCAGAGAATTGTTACTCGCACAGACACAAAATTGTTACTTGCACAGACACAGAATTGTTACTCGCACAGACACAGAATTGTTACTGAGTGCCAGAGAATTGTTACTCAGGGACAGACAGAATTGTTACTGAGTGCCAGAGAATTGTTACTCAGGGACAGACAGAATTGTTACTGAGTGCCAGAGAATTGTTACTCAGGGACAGACAGAATTGTTACTGAGTGCCAGAGAATTGTTACTCAGGGACAGACAGAATTGTTACTGAGTGCCAGAGAATTGTTACTCGCACAGACACAAAATTGTTACTTGCACAGACACAGAATTGTTACTCGCACAGACACAGAATTGTTACTCAGGGCCACAGAATTCATACTCAGGGACAGACAGAATTGTTACTGAGTGCCAGAGAATTGTTACTCAGGGACAGACAGAATTGTTACTGAGTGCCAGAGAATTGTTACTCAGGGACAGACAGAATTGTTACTGAGTGCCAGAGAATTGTTACTCGCACAGACACAAAATTGTTACTTGCACAGACACAGAATTGTTACTCGCACAGACACAGAATTGTTACTGAGTGCCAGAGAATTGTTACTCAGGGACAGACAGAATTGTTACTGAGTGCCAGAGAATTGTTACTCAGGGACAGACAGAATTGTTACTGAGTGCCAGAGAATTGTTACTCAGGGACAGACAGAATTGTTACTGAGTGCCAGAGAATTGTTACTCGCACAGACACAAAATTGTTACTTGCACAGACACAGAATTGTTACTCGCACAGACACAGAATTGTTACTCAGGGCCACAGAATTCATACTCAGGGACAGACAGAATTGTTACTGAGTGCCAGAGAATTGTTACTCAGGGACAGACAGAATTGTTACTGAGTGCCAGAGAATTGTTACTCGCACAGACACAAAATTGTTACTTGCACAGACACAGAATTGTTACTCGCACAGACACAGAATTGTTACTCAGGGCCACAGAATTCATACTCAGGGACAGACAGAATTGTTACTGAGTGCCAGAGAATTGTTACTCAGGGACAGACAGAATTGTTACTGAGTGCCAGAGAATTGTTACTCAGGGACAGACAGAATTGTTACTGAGTGCCAGAGAATTGTTACTCGCACAGACACAAAATTGTTACTTGCACAGACACAGAATTGTTACTCGCACAGACACAGAATTGTTACTCGCACAGACACAGAATTGTTACTCAGGGCCACAGAATTCATACTCAGGGACAGACAGAATTGTTACTGAGTGCCAGAGAATTGTTACTCAGGGACACCTAATCGTTGAATTAAATAGTATGTCAGACAACATGCAGAGGAGTGGCAGAGGAGGCAATGTTTTAGGAGCGAGCAGACGTGGCAGCAGAGGAAGGGGTCGAGGCAGCAGTATTCGCAGCCAGAGGCCAGTGCTCCCGGTGTCATCCAGCGGTCGTGTCTCCACCGACAACCCTGCCGTCATTGATTGGTTGGCTCGGTCGTCTTCCTCTTCCCAGGTCACCTCTGACACCTACAGCCAACGGTCGGTGGGTACGTCAGACACAACCGTTAGTTGGCATGGCCCGGGAGCAAGCCCACTGAAATCACGTGTCCTCTACCTGCCCCTGTCCTTTGCTGTTCCCTCACCAAGCGAAGTATCGCATGCTGTGGGCTCAGCCCCACTGTACAGTGAGGAAGAGCTAACAGAGGGCGGTCAGGAACGGGGGGAGACATCGGCCTTTTCAGCAGCCAAGCGAACAAGTACTGGCGAGGAGAGTGGCTCGGTAGCCGGTCTAGAGACAGGTCTGTCTCCTGACCCAGACGCAGCCGAGGGGGCTAGTAGTGAGGCGGAGACCCTACTTGATGATGAGGAGGTTGATCGCACTTGGCAGCCTCGTCGTCATCAGGCAATTTCTTCCGCATCATCAGGAGAAGAGGGTGGCAGCTTGGCAGCGAGCAAAACAGTCGGTGGGTTGCCCAGGAGACAGCAGCAGGGTCGCATCAGTGTCAGTGGAGCCAAACGTCCACGGAGTAGAGCACCAGCTCCACTGCAGCCTACCACCACGGCCAGTAGTGGTGCCGGTGCGCACGGAGGAAGTAGCAGTCAGCCAGTGAAGAGTAGCGGGGGCAAAGTTTCCTACTCGGTGGTGTGGCAATTTTTCCTCAAGCCGCCCGAGGAAGTAAACGTAGCCGTATGTCGACTATGTGGCCAGAAATGCAAGCGTGGCCAGGGGGCCCATGTTGGGACTACAGCGTTGCGTCAGCATATGCAGCGTCACCATTCGGTGGCCTGGGAAAACCGTGATAAACATACGGCGGTTCTGCCTGCCCCAGCCCCCGCTCCATCACCCGCTCCGTTACTTGCTCCGTCACCCGACGTCGTCAATCGCCCTCTATCAGCCAGTCAAGGCTCCAACACCTCTGCTGAGGGGAGTTGTCGCTCGTTGGCATCTTCCGCTCGTTCAGATGCTCCTTCTCCTGCTACTCCTCTTCTCGGATTCCGTCAACAGTCTTTCTTGGAATCCGTATCCAAGAGACAACAGTTTGCGAGCACGCACCCGACGGTGCAAAAGCTGAACGTCCTCCTGTCCAAGTTGCTGGTGCTGCAGTCCCTCCCTTTCCAACTGGTGGACTCAGCACCTTTCCGAGAAATGATGGCTTGTGCCGCGCCGCGGTGGAGAGTGCCAAGCCGTCATTTCTTTGCCCAAAAGGCAGTGCCAGCCCTGCATTCACATGTAGAAGAGATGGTGGGCCAGTCTTTGAGCATGTCGGTCTCTGCCAAAGTGCACGGCAGCGCCGACGTGTGGAGCTGTAACTACGGTCAGGGACAGTACATGTCATTTACGGCCCACTGGGTGAACGTGGTGCCGGCACAGCCGCACCAGCAACTTGGACAGGTCACGACGCTTTTGCCTCCACGTTTGCACGTCCTTGGTCCAGCAAGCATGTCCGCCTCTACCACCTCTTTTTCCGCCGTGTCCTCAGCCGCCACCCCCGTGCCAAGTCCCATTACCCGACCGGCATATCACATGTGCAGGGCGCAACGGTGTCACGCTGTGCTGCACCTGGTATGCCTTGGCGAACGTAGTCACACAGGGGAGGAACTGCTGAGTGTAATGAACAGAGAAATCGACAGATGGCTGTCTCCGCGCAAACTAAAAATCGGAACCATGTTGACTGACAACGGAAAGAACATGGTGTCTGCTCTGCGTCAAGGAAGGTTGTGCCATGCGCCATGCATGGCTCACGTGTTCAATCTGGTTGTCAAGCGGTTCCTAAAATCCACCATCCCACTGCAAGACATCCTTAAAATGTCACGTAAACTGTGCATGCATTTCAGCCATTCCTACACCGCAAAGAACACCCTCATTGAGCTGCAGCGGCAGAACGGAATTCCACAGCATCGCCTGATCTGCGACGTTGCAACAAGGTGGAATTCAACCCTACACATGTTAGACCGCCTTTACGAGCAGCGAAAGGCCATCACCGATTTCCTGATGTTACAAGCGGATAAAGGTACTCCCCTGTGTAACTTAGATGTCAGCCATTGGCAGCTCATGCGTGACACCTGCCGCTTGCTCAGGCCCTTTGAGGAGGCCACGCTATTCGTGAGTCGGCAGGACTATGGGATGAACGACGTCATTCCTCTGTTGCACGTCCTGGAACAAATGCTGTTAACAATGGCTGGTCAGGGTGCGGTAGACGTGGCGCACAGATCTCAACGCCACATGACCCCTGTGGGGGCAGGACAGGAAGAAGAGGAGGAGGTAGAGGAGGACATTTGTGCTCAGGAATTATTGAGTGAAATGGGTGGTTTTTCCACTCAGCGGACAGGAGTGGAGGAGCAGGAGCATCTGGTAGAGGAGGAGGAGGAGGAGACAGAGGACCCAGACGCACCGTGGCAGTATGCTGTGGAGATGGAGGCAGGGAGTCCCTCGCATTCCTTGGCACAAATGGCCCATAGCATGCTCGGTTGCTTGCGTAGCGACAGCCGAATAATAACCATCAGACAGAGGGATGACTTTTGGCTGTCCACCTTGTTGGACCCTCGCTACCGGTCCAAAATGGTGGCCTTTTTCACACCTGCTGAGAGGGAGGCCAAAATTACGTACTATAAAAACCACCTATGTAGTCAGTTGGTCTCTGCCTTTGTGCGCCAACGTCCATCCTCAGACACTGTGGGCCCTGTGCGCTCGCGTTCCGCTGGCATGGCAGCAGGGGAGGGGTGGGGTGGTAGGAGCAGTGGCAGCTCCACCAGCAGCGGCTGCCTCAGTCTGCAGTCGATGATGAGTAGCTTTCTTCACCAGCGCAGTGAGGAAACTACTAACCAGCCGCAGCAGCAGCAGCAGCATCAGGTGGACCTGGAGCAGGAGCTCAAACAACAGGCTTGGGCCTACTTGGACAGCACCCTGCCAACCGAGGTAGACAATCCCCTTGACTACTGGGCAACGAAACTTGACCTTTGGCCCCAACTAGCTGAATTTGCCCTTGAAAGGCTGTCATGCCCGGCCAGTAGCGTGGCATCGGAGCGCGTGTTTAGTGCGGCAGGAGGTATTGTAACTCCGCGGAGGACACGACTGTCCACCCAAAGTGTGGAGAGACTCACGTTTGTGAAAATGAATCAGGCGTGGATTAGTCTGGATTTCAAACCACCAGTTCCTGACACAACTGACTAAATCCGCCATGAATCATGCCTCAAACATGTGCCACTTTCAGGTCTCCTCACACTGCTGGTGTGTTTAATTTTTTGACATAGGGTGCTGGCAGATTACGGGCCTCACATAGCTGCTGCCAGGCCCCTAATCTGCCATGGGCCCCTATATACCGCCTCCTCATGCTGCTGCCAAGTCCAGAGTCTCTCATGGGTCCCTGTACGGCCTCCCATTGCTGCTGTCTCCATCGCCACACTCTGCTGCCATGTGCCACTTTCAGGTCTCTTCACACTGCTGGTGTGTTAAATTTTTTGACATAGGGTGCAGGCAGATTACAGGCCTCACATAGCTGCTGCCAGGCCCCTAATCTGCCATGGGCCCCTATATACCGCCTCCTCATGCTGCTGCCAAGTCTAGAGTCTCTCATGGGTCCCTGTACGGCCTCCCATTGCTGCTGTCTCCATCGCCACACTCTGCTGCCATGTGCCACTTTCAGGTCTCTTCACACTGCTGGTGTGTTAAATTTTTTGACATAGGGTGCAGGCAGATTACGGGCCTCACATAGCTGCTGCCAGGCCCCTAATCTGCCATGGGCCCCTATAAACCGCCTCCTCATGCTGCTGCCAAGTCTAGAGTCTCTCATGGGTCCCTGTACGGCCTCCCATTGCTGCTGTCTCCATCGCCACACTCTGCTGCCATGTGCCACTTTCAGGTCTCTTCACACTGCTGGTGTGTTTAATTTTTTGACATAGGGTGCTGCAAGATAACGGGCCTCACATAGCTGCTGCCAGGCCCCTAATCTGCCATGGGCCCCTATATACCGCCTCCTCATGCTGCTGCCAAGTCCAGAGTCTCTCATGGGTCCCTGTACGGCCTCCCATTGCTGCTGTCTCCATCGCCACACTCTGCTGCCATGTGCCACTTTCAGGTCTCTTCACACTGCTGGTGTGTTAAATTTTTTGACATAGGGTGCAGGCAGATTACGGGCCTCACATAGCTGCTGCCAGGCCCCTAATCTGCCATGGGCCCCTATATACCGCCTCCTCATGCTGCTGCCAAGTCTAGAGTCTCTCATGGGTCCCTGTACGGCCTCCCATTGCTGCTGTCTCCATCGCCACACTCTGCTGCCATGTGCCACTTTCAGGTCTCTTCACACTGCTGGTGTGTTAAATTTTTTGACATAGGGTGCAGGCAGATTACGGGCCTCACATAGCTGCTGCCAGGCCCCTAATCTGCCATGGGCCCCTATAAACCGCCTCCTCATGCTGCTGCCAAGTCTAGAGTCTCTCATGGGTCCCTGTACGGCCTCCCATTGCTGCTGTCTCCATCGCCACACTCTGCTGCCATGTGCCACTTTCAGGTCTCTTCACACTGCTGGTGTGTTAAATTTTTTGACATAGGGTGCAGGCAGATTACGGGCCTCACATAGCTGCTGCCAGGCCCCTAATCTGCCATGGGCCCCTATAAACCGCCTCCTCATGCTGCTGCCAAGTCTAGAGTCTCTCATGGGTCCCTGTACGGCCTCCCATTGCTGCTGTCTCCATCGCCACACTCTGCTGCCATGTGCCACTTTCAGGTCTCTTCACACTGCTGGTGTGTTTAATTTTTTGACATAGGGTGCTGCAAGATAACGGGCCTCACATAGCTGCTGCCAGGCCCCTAATCTGCCATGGGCCCCTATATACCGCCTCCTCATGCTGCTGCCAAGTCCAGAGTCTCTCATGGGTCCCTGTACGGCCTCCCATTGCTGCTGTCTCCATCGCCACACTCTGCTGCCATGTGCCACTTTCAGGTCTCTTCACACTGCTGGTGTGTTTAATTTTTTGACATAGGGTGCAGGCAGATTACGGGCCTCACATAGCTGCTGCCAGGCCCCTAATCTGCCATGGGCCCCTATAAACCGCCTCCTCATGCTGCTGCCAAGTCTAGAGTCTCTCATGGGTCCCTGTACGGCCTCCCATTGCTGCTGTCTCCATCGCCACACTCTGCTGCCATGTGCCACTTTCAGGTCTCTTCACACTGCTGGTGTGTTTAATTTTTTGACATAGGGTGCAGGCAGATTACGGGCCTCACATAGCTGCTGCCAGGCCCCTAATCTGCCATGGGCCCCTATATACCGCCTCCTCATGCTGCTGCCAAGTCCAGAGTCTCTCATGGGTCCCTGTACGGCCTCCCATTGCTGCTGTCTCCATCGCCACACTCTGCTGCCATGTGCCACTTTCAGGTCTCTTCACACTGCTGGTGTGTTAAATTTTTTGACATAGGGTGCAGGCAGATTACGGGCCTCACATAGCTGCTGCCAGGCCCCTAATCTGCCATGGGCCCCTATAAACCGCCTCCTCATGCTGCTGCCAAGTCTAGAGTCTCTCATGGGTCCCTGTACGGCCTCCCATTGCTGCTGTCTCCATCGCCACACTCTGCTGCCATGTGCCACTTTCAGGTCTCTTCACACTGCTGGTGTGTTAAATTTTTTGACATAGGGTGCAGGCAGATTACGGGCCTCACATAGCTGCTGCCAGGCCCCTAATCTGCCATGGGCCCCTATATACCGCCTCCTCATGCTGCTGCCAAGTCTAGAGTCTCTCATGGGTCCCTGTACGGCCTCCCATTGCTGCTGTCTCCATCGCCACACTCTGCTGCCATGTGCCACTTTCAGGTCTCTTCACACTGCTGGTGTGTTTAATTTTTTGACATAGGGTGCTGCAAGATAACGGGCCTCACATAGCTGCTGCCAGGCCCCTAATCTGCCATGGGCCCCTATATACCGCCTCCTCATGCTGCTGCCAAGTCCAGAGTCTCTCATGGGTCCCTGTACGGCCTCCCATTGCTGCTGTCTCCATCGCCACACTCTGCTGCCATGTGCCACTTTCAGGTCTCTTCACACTGCTGGTGTGTTAAATTTTTTGACATAGGGTGCAGGCAGATTACGGGCCTCACATAGCTGCTGCCAGGCCCCTAATCTGCCATGGGCCCCTATATACCGCCTCCTCATGCTGCTGCCAAGTCTAGAGTCTGTCATGGGTCCCTGTACGGCCTCCCATTGCTGCTGTCTCCATCGCCACACTCTGCCATGTGCCACTTTCAGGTCTCTTCACACTGCTGGTGTGTTTAATTTTTTGACATAGGGTGCAGGCAGATTACGGGCCTCACATAGCTGCTGCCAGGCCCCTAATCTGCCATGGGCCCCTATATACCGCCTCCTCATGCTGCTGCCAAGTCCAGAGTCTCTCATGGGTCCCTGTACGGCCTCCCATTGCTGCTGTCTCCATCGCCACACTCTGCTGCCATGTGCCACTTTCAGGTCTCTTCACACTGCTGGTGTGTTTAATTTTTTGACATAGGGTGCAGGCAGATTACGGGCCTCACATAGCTGCTGCCAGGCCCCTAATCTGCCATGGGCCCCTATATACCGCCTCCTCATGCTGCTGCCAAGTCCAGAGTCTCTCATGGGTCCCTGTACGGCCTCCCATTGCTGCTGTCTCCATCGCCACACTCTGCTGCCATGTGCCACTTTCAGGTCTCTTCACACTGCTGGTGTGTTAAATTTTTTGACATAGGGTGCAGGCAGATTACGGGCCTCACATAGCTGCTGCCAGGCCCCTAATCTGCCATGGGCCCCTATAAACCGCCTCCTCATGCTGCTGCCAAGTCTAGAGTCTCTCATGGGTCCCTGTACGGCCTCCCATTGCTGCTGTCTCCATCGCCACACTCTGCTGCCATGTGCCACTTTCAGGTCTCTTCACACTGCTGGTGTGTTAAATTTTTTGACATAGGGTGCAGGCAGATTACGGGCCTCACATAGCTGCTGCCAGGCCCCTAATCTGCCATGGGCCCCTATATACCGCCTCCTCATGCTGCTGCCAAGTCTAGAGTCTCTCATGGGTCCCTGTACGGCCTCCCATTGCTGCTGTCTCCATCGCCACACTCTGCTGCCATGTGCCACTTTCAGGTCTCTTCACACTGCTGGTGTGTTTAATTTTTTGACATAGGGTGCTGCAAGATAACGGGCCTCACATAGCTGCTGCCAGGCCCCTAATCTGCCATGGGCCCCTATATACCGCCTCCTCATGCTGCTGCCAAGTCCAGAGTCTCTCATGGGTCCCTGTACGGCCTCCCATTGCTGCTGTCTCCATCGCCACACTCTGCTGCCATGTGCCACTTTCAGGTCTCTTCACACTGCTGGTGTGTTAAATTTTTTGACATAGGGTGCAGGCAGATTACGGGCCTCACATAGCTGCTGCCAGGCCCCTAATCTGCCATGGGCCCCTATATACCGCCTCCTCATGCTGCTGCCAAGTCTAGAGTCTGTCATGGGTCCCTGTACGGCCTCCCATTGCTGCTGTCTCCATCGCCACACTCTGCCATGTGCCACTTTCAGGTCTCTTCACACTGCTGGTGTGTTTAATTTTTTGACATAGGGTGCAGGCAGATTACGGGCCTCACATAGCTGCTGCCAGGCCCCTAATCTGCCATGGGCCCCTATATACCGCCTCCTCATGCTGCTGCCAAGTCCAGAGTCTCTCATGGGTCCCTGTACGGCCTCCCATTGCTGCTGTCTCCATCGCCACACTCTGCTGCCATGTGCCACTTTCAGGTCTCTTCACACTGCTGGTGTGTTTAATTTTTTGACATAGGGTGCAGGCAGATTACGGGCCTCACATAGCTGCTGCCAGGCCCCTAATCTGCCATGGGCCCCTATATACCGCCTCCTCATGCTGCTGCCAAGTCCAGAGTCTCTCATGGGTCCCTGTACGGCCTCCCATTGCTGCTGTCTCCATCGCCACACTCTGCTGCCATGTGCCACTTTCAGGTCTCTTCACACTGCTGGTGTGTTAAATTTTTTGACATAGGGTGCAGGCAGATTACGGGCCTCACATAGCTGCTGCCAGGCCCCTAATCTGCCATGGGCCCCTATAAACCGCCTCCTCATGCTGCTGCCAAGTCTAGAGTCTCTCATGGGTCCCTGTACGGCCTCCCATTGCTGCTGTCTCCATCGCCACACTCTGCTGCCATGTGCCACTTTCAGGTCTCTTCACACTGCTGGTGTGTTAAATTTTTTGACATAGGGTGCAGGCAGATTACGGGCCTCACATAGCTGCTGCCAGGCCCCTAATCTGCCATGGGCCCCTATATACCGCCTCCTCATGCTGCTGCCAAGTCTAGAGTCTCTCATGGGTCCCTGTACGGCCTCCCATTGCTGCTGTCTCCATCGCCACACTCTGCTGCCATGTGCCACTTTCAGGTCTCTTCACACTGCTGGTGTGTTAAATTTTTTGACATAGGGTGCTGGCAGATTACGGGCCTCCCATTGCTGCTGCCAGACATGTAATCTGCCATGGGCCCCCGTACCGACTCCTCATGCTGTGACGTTGCAACAAGGTGTAATTCAACCCTACATATGTTAGACCGCCTTTACGAACAGCTAAAGGCCATCACAGATTTCCTGATGTTAAAAGCGGATAAAGGTACTCCCTGTGTAACTTAGATGTCAGCCATTGTCAGCTCATGTGTGACACCTGCGCTTGCTCAGGCCCTTTGAGGAGGCCACGCTATTCGTGAGTCGGCAGGACTATGGGATGAATGAGGTCAAATCGGCCATGGGCCCCCGTACCGCCTGTTCACGCTGATGCTGGTCCCACAGTGTGACCTGGGTCCCTGTACGGCCTCCCATTGCTTCCACTCTGCCATGTACCTCTTTGAAATCTCCTCACACTCCTGCGGTTGTCCATTTTGTCATAGGTTGCTGGCAGATTAGCGGCCTTCCATAGGTGCCGCCAGGCCCCATATCGACCATGGGCCCCCGTACCTCCTGGTCACGCTGCTGCTGAGCCCACAGTGTGACCTGGGTCCCTGTACGGCCTCCCATTGCTTCCACTCTGCCATGTGCCACTTTGAAATCTCCTCACACTCCTGCGGTTGTCCATTTTGTCATAGGTTGCTGGCAGATTACAGGCCTTCCATAGGTGCCACCAAGCCCCATATCGGCCATGGGCCCCCGTACCGCCTGGTCACGCTGCTGCTGGGCCCACAGTGTGACCTGGGTCCCTGTACCGCCTCCCATTGCTCCCACTCTGCCATGTGCCACTTTCAGGTCTCCTCACGCTCCTGCTGGTTTCCATTTTGTCATAGGTTGCTGTATGGCCTCCCATTGCTGCTGCCTCCACCGCCACACTGTGGCTCCAAACACTGGTTTTGGCCCCGTGACTGGCCAAAGGAGTGAAGTGTGCAGTGATTCTAAGATCGACGGCACTCATCTGCATGTCATACTGACAGACAGTATTATTTCTCTTCCCCAGCAGACTCCAAGGGCATTTAAATTAAAGGTACAGTGTTCTGCACTAATATTAAGTCTCTCTGAAGCCTAGAAACACCCTTTTTTAAGTTAAATTCACAGCGAATTTATTCGACTCGAATCGAATATTGTCCACGAATTCGCCGAATCAGTCGAATCGAATTTTTCATTTCTTCGCTCATCTCTACTCATAACCATTAAAGAAGTGAAGTACATAGGGCCTTCTCTTTTCTTTGTTCAAAGACTTAAAGTGTATTTCCACTTTTGCTGTTCAAAAGCGAAAAGTGAATATGTGTTCCCAGTCAAACAGCATACTTTAAAATATTTTTTTATTCAACTTTCTAGATATTTGTTTGAGGTGATTGTAGCTGTATTAGTGCATTTGCGACAGAAACAATTGAGCACTGTCCGTGATACTTTTTTTATTTTCACTAACATACAAGGTCCAAGCAGTACTAATCACAAAGTTTTAGCAGAATGGTACAAAAGATAATGGCCTTAATTTGGACATGGGATTCCTCAATCATTATCCAACAGTTTTATGACTATCACCTCAAGCATGACTCCCTCTGTGAGTGTTGTCTCCCCCCCCCCAGTCTTTGCTTTTGTCTTATCTCTAGTCTCTTTTTTTTTTTCATTCCCCACATCTCTTCTAACATTCTGCTAAAACTTTGTGATTAGTACTGCTTGGACCTTGAAGAAGGGGACATTCCCCGAAAGCTTGTCCTCAAAATTGTATGTTAGTGTAAATAAAAAAAGTATCACGGACAGTACTCAAATGTTTAGGTATTTGTTTGCTAAGCTACTCAGATCAGTTAGAAATGAGAGGAAACTCTCAGTCCTCAGTCTTTCCTCCTTAACAAAGAGGGAGTTTACCCTCATTAACATACAATGAAGAAGCCCAGCTTCTAAAACTTTAAACCTTTTTTAGGACATAAGAGGGTTGATTGACTATAAATGGAGGGTGCAAAATCTGGTGCAGCCGTACATGGTAGCCAATCAGCTTCTAACTTCAGCTTGTTCAATTAAGCTTTGACAAAAAAAAGTTCAAGCTGTTTCTATGTAGAGCTCCACCAGATTTTGCATTCTCTAGTTTTAGTAAATCAACCCCATTTTGTTCACATCTAGTTTACAAATGATAATGAGATCTGTCAGTACAGCACAGACAAGTTTAATAATGGTAAACATTAACCTCCCAACCCCACTAAATCTCAGAGCCCCCTCTGCATAGCTGAGGAAAAATTCAGTTTTGAAGTTTTCAGAAAAGAGGAACTAAAATGTAAAGCAGCAATTTGTTTTAAATGATTTCTGGTAAAGCAGACCAAACTTTGTGGTTTAGGTCTGCTAAAGGTCCTACTGTTTTGAGGTTTTTTTGTACTGCTTATTGTTATCCAAATTTCACACAACCAATATAAAAATCATGTAAAGTCTTACAGTAAATTTATTACATTAGTACTGTAAGAACTCAATTTTGTTATCTGTTTTGTTTTTTCTGCTTTTCAATAGGTGAGTTTTGGCTAGGTCTAGAAAAGATGCACCATATTACTGAGCAGGGGAAGTACATTATGCACATAGAACTGCAAGACTGGGAGGGAAACATCAAGTACATGGAGGTCCATTTTCACTTAGGAGGCCTTGACAAAGCCTACGCCCTGCAGCTACTTGGAGCGGTGACTGGAGATCTGAAAAATGCTCTGAGTGAATTTCAACAAGCATTCTCTACCCAGGACCGAGATAAGGACTTACAATCTGATGTTAACTGTGCAAAACTTCTTTCAGGTAAGCAAGACAATTTAGAAAAAATAACAGTGGGATTATACTGTAACTGTCTGATGTTTGATTGTTACCTACTGGAAAAACACTTGTACATAAAAGTAAATAATAATAATAAAAAATTACCCAGATTGTTACTATATAGTTGCAGGTTTAAAAGATAAGTTTGGGGCACTGGGGACATTTGGAAAGAAGTACTTTTAAAAGAATGTGTATAATTTCTCCATGTTCATGTTATATCATCTGGAAGGGAACATTCCATGGAAATTGAAGTTCTGCTTGACAGGCCTACTCTGCATGCCTTCAAAAGGTTCATAAACAATGGTGAAAAATACCAGCATCTGAAAATTCTAGTAGGCGCGGGTGATGTCACTGTGAAAATTTTTTTGGGAGAGCTTGAAGTTCAAAATCCCATGAAAATTAGATTCTCCAGGGATTGTGAGCACCCAGCTCACCCAGCATGCATGAGAAGTTGGGTTCTGATGTAAGATTTTTTAAAAATGTATTTCCTAAAATGCTGTTTTTTAATCACTGCTTATGTACCTTGTTTAATACAGGTAGTGTGGGTCTGTTGTTTAAGCAGGCCATCCATTTTAATGGAAGGTCTACTTAAATAAATCTATGCAAATTCCTGTTAGGACAGTGTTCCCACTCTGTGTAATCTAGGTGGATCTCCTGCTGCTTCTTATTCATTCGTACCCCCAGTCATCAGTTCCTCAGATCACCAGTTATAGGTGACATGTACAGTGGGGCAAAAAAATATTTTGTCAGCCACCAATTGTGCAAGTTCTCCCACTTAAAAAGATGAGAGAGGCCTGTAATTGGCATCATAGGTAGACCTCAACTATGAGAGACAAAATGAGAAAAAAAATCCAGACAATCACATTGGCTGATTTGGAAAGAATTTATTTGCAAATTATGGTAGAAAATAAGTATTTGGTCACCTACAAACAAGCAAGATTTCTGGCTCTCACAGACCTGTACCTTCTTCTTTAAGAGGCTCCTCTGTCCTGCACTCATTACCTGTATCAATGGAACCTGTTTGAACTTGTTATCAGTATAAAAGACACCTGTCCACAACCTCAAACAGTCACACTCCAAACTCCACTATTTTTTTATTTTTTTTTTTAAGTCCGCAAACGTGCAACTATAACGAAAAACCCGTAAGTGTTCACAAAAAATGTGCAAGTGCAAAACACCACACGAAAAAGTGCACTTAGGGGTGTGCTGTGTCCTACCCCTAAAGGGGCTTGGACCGCTTACCCTGATCCCCCGGGGCACGAAGCTCCTGACGGGGACAAGGTTCCCAATTGGTCCTCCTGGCCAAAAGGCCTGGTGGACCACCGTTCCTTGTGTCCAGCCGAAGCCAGACACCCAGTACTTGGTCAGGGGGCTCTCCCGAAGAAGGGCCCCCTAGGGATCAGGGGAGGAAGGAACCAAAAGGCCACACATCCTCCCCCTAGACTTCAGGGTAGGCCCAAGGACCCACACCCTCCATCCGTGAAACACACACATAAGCAAAGAAAAAAGTGACAAACGTGGGAGGTGAAATAAATTAAATAAATCTCCAAACTCCACTATGGTGAAGACCAAAGAGCTGTCAAAGGACACCAGAAACAAAATTGCAGACCTGCACCAGGCTGGGAAGACTGAATCTGCAATAGGCAAGCAGCTTGGTGTGAACAAATCAACTGTGGGAGCAATAATTAGAAAATGGAAGACATACAAGACCACTGATAATCTCCCTCGATCTGGGGCTCCACACAAGATCTCACCCCATGGGGTCAAAATGATCACAAGAACGGTGAGCAAAAATCCCAGGACCACACGGGGGGACCTAGTGAATGACCTGCAGAGAGCTGGAACCAACGTAACAAAGGCTACCATCAGTAACACACTACGCCGCCAGGGACTCAGATCCTGCAGTGCCAGACGTGTCCCCCTGCTTAAGCACGGGCCCATCTGAAGTTTGCTAGAGAGCATTTGGAGGATCCAGAAGAGGATTTGGAGAATGTCATATGGTCAGATGAAACCAAAATAGAACTGTTTGGTAGAAACACAACTCGTCGTGTTTGGAGGAGAGAGAATGCTGAGTTGCATTCAAAGAACACCATACCTACTGTGAAGCATGGGGGTGGCAACGTCATGCTTTGGGGCTGTTTCTGCGCAAAGGGACCAGGGCGACTGATCCTTGTACAGGACAGAAGGAATGGGGCCATGTATCGTGAGATTTTAAGCGCAAACCTCCTTCCATCAGCAAGGACATTGAAGATGAAACGTGGCTCGGTCTTCCAAACGACAATGATCCCAAACATACCGCCCGGGCAATGAAGGAGTGGCTTTGTAAGAAGCATTTCAAGGTCCTGGAGTGACCTAGCCAGTCTCCAGATCTCAACCCCATAGAAAACCTTTGGAGGGAGTTGAAAGTCCGTGTTCCCCAGCGACAGCCCCAAAACATCACTGCTCTAGAGGAGATCTGCATGGAGGAATAGGCCAACATACCAGCAACAGTGTGTGCCAACCTTGTGAAGGCTTACAGGAAATGTTTGACCTCTGTCATTGCCAACAAAGGATATATAACAAAGTATTGAGATGAACTTTTGATATTGACCAAATACTTATTTTCCACCACAATTTGCAAATAAATTCTTTCCAAATCAGCCAATGTGATTGTTTGGATTTTTTTTCTCATTTTGTCTCTCATAGTTGAGGTCTACCTATGATGCCAATTACAGACCTCTCTCATCTTTTTAAGTGGGAGAACTTGCACAATTGGTGGCTGACTAAATACCTTTTTGCCCCACTGTACATGTACTGCTCCTCTACCAAGATAGCCTCTTCCACACATGGTACAGCATGGAACAAGGCATGGCAGGTATGTAGTTTTGAAATATAGATTTGTGTAAGACATGCATTTGACCCAAATTTACAGAGTTCAAATTCAGTATATCCTGCAAACAAAGCTACCACAATAAGCAAAAAAAAAGTTCTCTGGTAGTGATCTTAAACTGTTAATAAAGGTCTGCATTCCCTCTTGCTTTAAAGCAAGGAATTGTCTACAGTGACCCTGATATTAGGTGAGAAATGTTTTCTTGTCAACAAACCTCATTTTAGGAATAATTTGTGTACATGCAAATGCATGTACAATGCTTAGCTATCAAAGTGTTCAGCATCACGGAGCATGCTAATGACCCTGTCCACAATCAAAACTTTGTACTTATGTGCATACAAACCCATGTTAAAAGTAGAAGTTGTCATTGCACCTTCATTTTGCTATTTAAAAAATACAAACATGACAAATGGTATCTCAATGACTGTAATGCAATTTGAGTATTATTATTATTATACAGGATTTATATAGTGCCAACGGTTTGCTCAGCACTTTACATTATAGTGGGAGACAATACAGTAACAATACAGTTCAATACAAGAGGGATTTGAGGGCCCTGCTTCTTGGAGCTTACAATCTAGGAGGGAGGGGTGAATGGTACAATAGGTAATAACTGTGGGGGACGGAGTGGTTGGAAGAGTAGAGGATTCCAGTATTAGCAGAGGGCGGGATAGGCTTCCCTGAAGAGATAGGTTTTCAGTGATCGCCTAAAAGTAAGTAGAGTAGGCGATAGTCTGATAGATTGGGGTAGGGAGTTCCAGAGGATGGGTGACGCCCTGGAGAAGTCTTGGAGATGAGCATGGGAGGAGGGGATAAGGGAGCTAGAGAGAAGGAGGTGTTGCGAGGAGCGGAGAGTACGGTTTGGGTGATATTTAGAGACAAGAAATAAGTATGAAACTTGTCTTTTTCTTTTTATTGATTTATTATGAGTAATCAGATTTAGGTTAAAACAAACTTTTGGAGATTTGCTCACTTTTATATGCCTAGCAACAGATATGGCATGTAACATCACAATGGCAGCTTACCTGCCATAGCCCACCCACATTTTTCTGGTTCATGTGTGGGTGCTTTTCTACTCACACCCATACTACCTGCTCACAGAAGTGCAGAGTCTAGTGCAAGATTAAATTTGGCTCAGTGCACTGACACTGACTCACAGTGCGTGAGCAGAGTAAACATTTTGGAAAGTATCCTGTGCACAAAATGACCACTACTCTGGGGTTGACTTGACCTTTGTTCTGGCTTTGATTTCTAATCTTCTTATATTTGATTATGACTAACCTTGGATCCTTATTACTGTTATCTGTTTTCTGCCTCTGTCCCCTAACTGACCTGACCTTTGGCCTGTACTTAACTTTATGCTTTATGATTTGACTCCTTTGACTTGCCTATCAGCTGTTCAGAGTGGAATAATTTGAAGGTCCACAGCTAGGACATGCCACACAATCAAGTTTCAACCCTCTTTTGAAGGGACAATGGCAAAATGTGGCACAGGAGAGTCGCTGTTGTCTGTAGAGATTAAATAGAGCCTCTATTGCCATCACCCACAAGTGTCAAAGAAACTGTGGGGTTTATATACTAAAACTGGAGGGTGAAAAAATCTGGTACAAATGTGCATAGAAACCAATCAGTTTCCAGGTTTTATTGCCAAAGCTTAACTGAACAAGCTGAAGTTAGAAACTGATTGACTACCATGCACAGCTGCACCAGACTCTGAGTGCTCCAGTTTAATAAATCTACCCCTGAGTGAGCCTGACATGGACAGAGCCTGAGTCTTATGAAACATGGATATTTAAAGAAAATCAGCATTTTGGTAAACTAAAGGACAATAATGCAATACTGTTGTATATGTACAGTACCGCATTCTCTCATGCTCACATCATCGGTCTACCCAGTTATAGACATATTTACCAGAAACCTTTTAATACATTTTAAATAATGTACACTACAGTATTTTAGTACACAATAAACTTTGTAAAATGCAGAATCATATCATTATATTTTTTAACCCAACCATGTATTATGACTATATTGTTTCCATAATAAGATTTTATGCTACACAGAGGCTGATATACATAAACATATCAGATTTCATCTTGCAAACTGAAGTGGCCATTAGAAGATTTATATAGGTATTTGATTGTGTCAATCATTAACTTTGATACAAACTATGATACAAGTTAGAATTGTATTGCAGAAAATATACTGAAGCATGACTAATAGGATAATTTACTCGCTACTACACAAAACATTTGCTTATGGCATGGTATTCTAAAAATCTTAAAATGGTCTTTGTACAGTAGATCGTAACCATAAGCTTAAACATACATTTGGGACTAAATGTATCATAGGAAAATGTTAGAAATAGGGTGTAGGTGCCATTTTTTTTTTACTTGTTGAGGACAAATTCTGTAAAACTATGTAAATTATTCTTTGTTCCAGGAGGCTGGTGGTTTAGTACATGCGGCAAGTCTAACCTAAATGGTAAATATTTCCACTCAATACCACGGCAGCGACGTGAAAGAAAGCAGGGAATCTTCTGGAAGACTTGGAAAGGAAGGCATTACCCACTGAAATCAACTATCATTAAAATTCGCCCTTTGGAAACAGAATGACCTGGGCCAAAAAGGAGAGGACTCAATTGCAAGACTGTTTTTTTTACAGATCATTTTAATGGCAAGAGGTAGCCATCTCCAAGACAGTGCAACCTAGGTTATTTGCTTTGGCGAATGTATGCACTTTTGAAACATTGAAGAGTGAAGGCAGAAAAAAGACTAAGTGGTCCATTGAATCTGCTTTTTTTATTTTTTTATTTTTATATATATATTTGTTTAAACTTTTTTTTATATGAACTGTTTGTTCCAAGCAGTTTTGAACCCTCTTAACGTTAATTGACTCACTACCTCTGCTGGAAGTCTATGCCATGCATCAATTACTCTTTTGGTAAAATAATACTTTCTAAGATTAGTTTTGAACTTTCCTCCTGCTAATTTGAGATCATGTCCCTTTAGTCTTGATCTTTGCTTCATATTGAATGTACTGCCCTCCAGAACCTTATTCACCCCTTTAATGTATTTAAAGGCTTTAATCATGTCTCCCCTTTCCCTACTTTTCTTGTGGTAATATAGCTAATTATGACCGCATGCAATTAGTCCTTGTGACGAAGGATTTTACCTTTTAGAGTAGAAGTTATAACCTTTGGAAAATGTTTACTTAAAGCATATGCCAAAGCAAAAAAAATCGTACATCTCTAGAATACACGCTTGTTTCCTCAAGTTATCCCCTTAAACAAACTACAAGTACAGAAAAATAACTGTACCAGAAATATAGTATGGAGCACTTTACTTACTTTGCTCTTTGTATGGGATGTCCCATCCATTTTATAGAAAGAGCACAGACTCTTGAACATCAGACTGGGTGAAGGTGGGTCAGTAAAAGGAACCAATCAGGTACATTGTATACAAATGCATTGTTCTCTTTACATTTTTTCAGCTGCGTGGAGAAAGGATGAGTTTGTTGGTTCATTTGAAAAAAACGATGTAGGAATATAAATCATAAAGAGATGGAAACCTTTCAGAATGTTCTTTTTAGACGCACCACAGAACTTTAGAACTATATTAGAAATGTACAGTATGATTCTCATTTCGTAAAGTAAGTCTTCTAAACTTCATTTCCCTATAGTACAGTGAGTCCACCCAAGCTTTAGGCACTATATGGTCTGATTGTACAATCTCCTTTAGATCTAACATCCATTACTGTATGTAGTGCATATGCCTGCGTTATTTTACACCATTTGAAAAGATTGTTTAGGTTTGTCCTCACATTATATAGTTTTGGTAAATCTAAAGGAGATTGTATAGCGCATGGCCAGCTTGTAGTAGTAGAGTCCCCTGCTTTTGCCAAAAACACATTTTCAAAAATTTCTATCACAGCAACACCTGTCTATGTCTTACCTGTCTTACATTAAGTAAGCTGAAGCCAGATCGGCATTGCTTTTGAGGTATCCCTTCTCAAGGTCCAGAAGGCTCTCTATTAGAAAGAACCCAATACCGATCATGTACATCTCTATACCACATCAGCCAAATCTCAGATCTAAATTGAAAGAAACGTAACACCTTTGGCAGGTAAAACAGACCTTAGATGTGTTTTATCAGTGTATATACTGTAGTTTGTTGCCTGTTGTTCAGCTTTGAGTGTGCAATGAATTATGAATAGTAATGTACAGAAGCTGTATAGTAGTTGGTGCTGCCTAACTTTATGTATTTTTCTTTTTGTAATAAACTTGATATGTAAGCAGATGTATACATCTCTATTCAGTCCTGAAATGTAACCTATATTTAATGTAAATTGTGCACTAAATATTTTTCTGGGAGGGAAGAATGTTAAAAGGCCCTCATATGAGACAAGAAGCATCCTGTAAATTAACATTGTTCCAAATACGATTTCCTAAGGTAAGGTTTTCTGTTGATTACAATGATATGGCAGTAAAGGTAAACATACTTTAAATAAAATGCTGGTTTACCATGTTGTTTTAAAAGATGTTGTATATAGAATTTACATATAGTCTAAGATGTAAACATACCATGCATATTAACTAATATTCCAAACACACTATATAAATCCCTTGTGTCTATTGTTTGGCCTGCAGAGTGCATGTGGCTCTTTGAAATATATTGTTTGGTGCTTACTTAAACCAGTGAGGTGAAAAATATCCTTTAGACTGGCTTCTACTAGTTAAATGGTTGTTTGTTACCTTCACACTATCTTACTTTTTGTGTGATGTTCATCCCTTTTCTCTTAAATGTTTTTTTTTGTATCTTTTATAAACCATCTTGTCCAGAGAAATTATAAATATGGCATATGCCTGGTGGAGATCAAGCTGAAGAGGGACATCTCTTGCACCTCTGGTAGTAGTGGTAGGGTATGTGAGTACACAGAGTGACATGATGGCTGATGTTGCAGGTAGCACCTAATCAGAAAGTAGCAGGGTAGCCAAGACAAAAACCTAAGGTCATCAACAGTGGGACAGTGAGGTACTAAATCAGAAAGCAAGGACAGCTCCAAGATGCAGGCTGAGGTCAGCAACAAGCAGGCAGCAAGATACAGGAACATAAGGCAGTGTCAGGATTCAGTGACCATCAGTGCAGTTCAATATAAACAGTATTCACCACATGCTGTATGAAAGTAAAGTCCAATAAAGCAATAAGTAAAAATAAACATAAAAGTCCACAATCCCAAGTGTAATGAGTGAATTGGAAAATATCTTCCTCATAAAAAGTGCAAATCATCCATTGGCTATCACACTTCATTGTTCCTTTAAGGCATACTTGTAAAACATACCAAAATGTTTTGACTTCCTTGCTCAGAGAAGTAAACAAAACACTTGTGTGAAAGGGATCCAGCTTAGTGCACTGTGATAATCCTTTTGTATAGATCTCTGCCAAAATTCCAGGGCTTCAACATATCTAGGGAAAGAAAAGCAGAGAAGTCACATAACGTAAAACAACAAATTTAAAATGTTATTAAAATGGTCAAAATATTCAAAACATAAGAACAGTAGCGCATGTAGTATTGAAAAGCCAGTCCAGGGACTCAGACGAGCCACTTCCAGGTATCCGGATGCATATCACAAACATCTGCTCTGTTTGTTTGTGATCACGCATCCTGATACCTGGAAGTAACCCATTTTGAGTCTGAGGACCGGCTTTTTAGCACTACATGTGCTGTTGCTCTTATGTTTGTGAGTATTTTGGCCGTTTTATTAAAATTTTAAGTTTGATGCACACTATGTGGCTTCCCCAGTTTTCTTTTCTTGGATATGATGGATCCCTGGAGTTTCAATTAGCGGAGATCCATACAAGAGGATGATCACTCTGTGCTAAGCAGGATCCCTTTTAGTGTTCTCTGAGCAAGGAAGTCAAAACATTTTTGGTGTTACGTAAGCATGCAGTGAAAGAACAACGAGGGGTTGTTTCCATACAGTAAATGATTTGTACTTTTTATGAAGAAGATAAGTCACTCATCACACTTGGCTTGTGGACTTTTTTGCTTATTTTTACTTGTTGCTTCATTAGTTTTTTTTGTAGTGGTTATTGTTTATATTGATTAATAAGTGCTGCACTCACATTTTCTTGGTCAACTTATATTGGTTGATGTTTTACAGTAGTGTCAGGATACAGGGTGAGTTCAATTAACAGGGGGGCAACATGATGCAAAGTCTGAAGACAGGGAGAGCAGTTCAAAACATAGGCCAAGGTCACAGTAGGCAGACAAGGATCCAGAGACAGGTCAAAAGCACGCCAGGTCATACATGGGAAAGCAGAAGCAGCAGGTCAGGTAACACGTAAATCAAGAACAAGCTGAAGACCACTCGGCAAACTGTCCACGTCACACTTCAGCTTATAAAAGAAAATTGCACTAATACACTATGAATGTGCTGTGTATTGTGTAAGCTAATCTGTGCTAATACACTTCTGGTACAGACCTTAAGCACAGAAACACATGCATATGTTTGCGCTGCTCTTCTTTTACTGGAACACACTGGACTTTCCTTACAGCCTATGCATGTTTCCAGTCTCCAGCATCTCCTGTAGCATGCCGGTAGTATCTGATCTGTTGCATGTCTGCAGTCCCTCCTGGCAACTTTCTGTAGAGGGTGCTCTAAGGGGCTGAACTTTAGATCCTGTATATCAACTAAGTCAACCACCACTGATAAATGTACTTGTGAATAAAAAAAATACTTATAAAGCTTCTATGCTTGACCTACATCCAAGGATATTGTTGGCCCACTGTGCAGGATCCCGACCAATGCCTCATTAGGGATCCCAGCATAGTAGTCATACTCAATGTTAATCAAGCACTTCCAGTTTTTGAACAGAGCCTCGATATTCTTAAGGGCCCCTGCAGACCTCCTAGCATATCTCAGTTTTGTCCGGCATACAGAGGAAAATCCCAGGTTCCTGTGGACCGCTGGGAAATTTCCCTGCACCCTGCTTAAAGGAGAAGTATAGCCAAAGCTTGTTTGGCTGTAGTTCTCCTGTGGTTTACAGGTTTGCAGTTTGTTCTGCATTCTGTGACCCATTTTCAGTTGACAGCGTGCTAAAGTCCGCTGTCAGCTGATGTCACTCAGCCAGTCCAGGCTGGGGAAAGATCCCAACTTTAAAGTTGGGATCCACCCAGATCTCTGGACAGGAAGTTGGCTCAGCCACTCAGTTGTCCGCTACTCCTGCCCCCTCCAAAGCCCAGCACTGCAGTGACCACTGAGAAGTGGCAGAGCAGAGAGTGGTGACTGACTGACACCCTTACTGCCGGGGGAGGGGGGACAGATGCAGCCTTGGATCAATGCTGCATCCACAAGATAAGTATACATTGAAAAAAAAATGTACTTCTCTTTTAGGTTCTATTGAGTTTTCAGGCTGAAAAAAAAATATGTCCAGTGTGTTTTTGAGTGGAGCTTTTCCGGCAGAAATAAATGCTTGACACTCCTAAACATGGCATTTAGGGGCGTTCTGTATTTTCATTGATGCATTCAGTGTACATTGATTATAGTGAAAAATGAGCAGAGAGGAATGTTTTGGAAAACATTACCCATAAGCACAATCAACTCTTGCAATACAAGCCACTATAAGCGGTTTTTTTATTCTGCTTTATTACCAAAGGTTCTGGCATTCTTTTCAACAGCCTAGTGTGCATTGACCCTAAAATTCACAACTTGCAAAGAATATACCCACCTCAGGGACAAAACCTATAGTACTTGCATTTTAACACTAAGATTTTCACTGATCTACTGTATATGTTAATGAATAAAACAAAACGTGCTAGAAAAGTCATTTTGGCAGTGAGATATGCTGCTGAGCAAGGTAAAAGTGTGATTGTGATAGCAGACACTATATCTGAGCGGGGACAGTGACAAAGGAAAGCTGGAACTCTGCAAAAGAAATGTGGAGTATGAAAATAGGTAAGCTGCTTACCTTTCAGTTTGCTTTTTCCTTACATGTCATAACATAATACTAGTGTATTTATTAAGCTTGGTACACACGTTAAGTTTTTTTTCATCAAACCCAGCAGGCTCAAGGAAAAAAAAAACAGAGGAGGTCTATGTACTAACTATGCAATGTTAGTACATCGATCTCCTCCCTATGCTATTTTGTTTTGACAGGGGGACTGCTCCTCCCCCAGAATACACTGGTTAGCGCTCGCAGCCATTGGCTTCAGATCAGCTGCTGGTTTTACAGCATGCTCATTCGACAAAAGCCAGTCATGAGATTGGCTTCTGATGGATAAGCAGCTGTACAAACAGAAAGTTGGCCAGTTTCTACCGTAACGGCTGATTTAGGATGATATTTGGCCGTGTTTAAGGGGGCTTAAGGCTTGCTTTATAAAGCACAACATTGAAAGGTTTTTGGTTTGTAACACTTAGGGATGAGCGAAATGTACAGATTCCAAGGAAGTTTGTTTCCAAGGAAAGCAGTGATTTCATCATTGTGGAGATTGAGAAGTAGTGCCAAGCGGAGAGAGTGGGCCAATAATGAGCAGGAAGAGGCTTCAAATGAGTCTATCCTAATGTAGAAAGGCTGAAAAGTGTTAAGGCCCAACTGAACATTCCAGGTGCATATAATAGTGTGAAAGGTCTTACAGCTCAGGTTCTCCAAAAAGCAGCTGCAGCAAAGGAACCCCTGTCAGCATGCTGTGTAGTGGGTAGTGCACGTGTATGGTATCTGTGTGTGGTTATTTCTTTTTAGAGTATTACTGCCAACATGTTGATAGAGAAAAGAGCAGTCAGCCCCTTCTTCCTTGTTGCCAGGCACTTACCACTGAGCATTTCTGTGTTCATTCACAATTCAAAGGAGTTGGTAAACAGAGCTTTTGTTACCAATCCCCTGCTCATCATTATGAACTGTTCAGATCCTCCTGCTGTGTGCCAACAGTATGATCCCCTCTTGACCTGTTCTCAGAAGGGATCAGAGGCCACATAGGAGTCAACAGGTTGTAGATCAAACTGCAGGCACACAACATAGAGCTTCTAACGTCAGTTTGTTCAATTCAACTTTGACAATAAAACCTAGCAGCCAATTGGTTTCTATGCAGAGCTGCATCAGATTTTGCATGCTCCAGTTTTAGTAAGTAACCCCCAATGTGCCACATGGAGCATAGAGAAGAGAAAGAGAAGCAAAGAATTGTCTGAGGATTTGAGAACAAAAATTGTGGAAATGCATGGAGAATCCTAACCCCTTCACGCTGGATCGTCCCGGCGTGAAGAGGAGTTCCTGCACCAGGAGAAGGGCGAGACGGGGCGGGGCTTAGTGTCATGTGGCCGCCGTGATGTCACATGATCGGTCAAGGTCCCGATCGAAAGAGCGGACCAGGACCTTTCCGTGAGTATCTCACATGTGTGCTGGGAGCGCTCAGGGCACGCGCTCTCAGCACATGTGTTTTTTGCTACATGAACGCAAATATGCGGTCGCTCGACGTCTAGGCCCAGACACCGGGAGGCCGCACATTTGCGTGCGGCCGGCGTGAAGGGATTAAGGTCACAAGTCTATCTCCAGAGATCTTAAAGGATAAATTCACCTTTCTGACAAAAACAATATATTTCCTTTTTTTGCAGGTAAAAGAAATGTGCATTTATTATTTTTGTCCACAGGAGCCTGGAAAGCATTGCACCAGCAATCAGTAGATCGCTGATGCCATGCAGGTCATCTGCAGACCTGTCAGAATATCTGCTTTTTGTAAGGGATGTACGAGCAAGCAGATATTCTGACAGGAAGCTTTAATGAACTATCACGGCACTCCACAGCGCCGTGGTAGTTAATTGAAAACTACAAGCTGAAAGCCGCTAAGGCTGCCGGGACTTGTAGGCACTCATTCACAGAACTCTGTGAATGAGCGATGCGGCTGTGCGGGGGGAGCCCCACACCGCAGTGCTGTTTTCAAAACTGACATAGTACAGGGAAACTTCTCCCTGTACTGTCAGAGGGAGGGGGGGGGGGGGGCGGCAGGGGCGGCTGCAGCTATGGGAACATGTTACATATTCCACCCTAAAAATGCATGTAACATGTATGTAACATGTTCCCAAAGGTGAACTTATCCTTTAATGTTCTTGTGTCCACTGTGCGTAACATTGTCGAAAAGTTTACAGCCCATGGTACTGTAGCTAATCTCCCTGGATGTGAACAAAAGAGAAAAATTGATCAAAGATTGCAACAAAGGATTTTTCGAATGTTGGCTAAAGAATCTTGATCAACTTCCAGACAAATTCAAGCTGAACTTTGGTAACAGGGTACAACTGTGTCAGGTTGCAGTATACATCGCCATCTGAATGAAAAGGGTCGCTATGGTAGGAGACCCTGGAGGACCCCACTGCTGACAGAGAATCTTAAAAAGCCAGATTGGAGTTTGCCAAAAGTTACCTGAGGAAGCCAAAATTCTTTTGGGAGAATGTGCTGTGGACAGACGAAAAATTACAGATTTTTGGTAAAGGTCATCATTCTACTGTTTTCAGACAAAGTAATGAGGCCTTTAAAGAAAAGAATACACTCCCTACAGTCAAACATGGTGGAGGTTCACTGATGTTTTGGGGTTGCTTTGCTGCCTAAGGCACTGGATGTCTTGATTGTGTGAATGGCATTATGAAATCTGAAGACTACCACAGAATTCTGGAGTGCAATGTAGGGCCCAGTGTCAGAAAGTTGGGTCTCCGTCAGAGGTCTTACAGCAGGACAATGACCTAAAGCACATGTCAAAAAGCACCCAGAAATTGTAGCACTGGAGAGTACTGAAATGGCCAGCAATCAGTCCAGATCTCAATCCCATAGAGCTCCTGTGGAAAGATCTCAAAACAGCAATTGGGAAAAGGAAACCTTCCATTCTGAGAGACCTGGAGCAGTTGGCAAAAGAAGAGTGGTCCAAAATTCCAGTAGAGAGGTGTAAGAAGCTCACTTGATGGTTCCAGGAAGTGATTGATTTAAGAGGCTGTTGCTCAGTCTATACAATTCTGTGCCCCCCTGGCCCTGGTAAATAACGCCTCTGAAAGAACAAAAGAACTCTGCAGGGCAGGCAGGCAGGCAACCAATGCATGCACAGAAATGTTGACAAAAGAAGAGTGGTCTAAAATTCCAGTAGAGAGGTGTAAGAAACTCATTGATGGTTACAGGAAGTGATTGATTTCAGTAATTTTTCCCAAGAAGTCTGCTACCAAATATTAAATTGAGGGTGCCAGTCATTTTGTCCAGTCCATTTTTGGAGTTTTGCACAGAATGTGTCAGATTTGGTCTTTTGTTTCTCCACTTTTTTGTGTCATACCAATACAAACAAAAAAAAATAAACACGAGAATGACTAAACATTTGTAATTGCAACAATTGTATGGGCAAAGTGGTGTATTATCTGACAGAAATGCAGGAATGCCAATACTTTTGGCCATTACTGTAGCTGGGCAAAATAAAAAAAGAAAAGAGCTCCTATAAAAGAATACACTTTATGCTTGCCTGTCCTAATGCCATCCATAGAATATTCACTTGATTGCTAAATAACTCTTCCGAAGGAACCAAATAATTCAGCAGGGGAGGCAGGCATCCAATGCATGCACAAAAATGTTGGTTGTTAAAGTTGAACTCTAAGCACAAACTATTGTTTAAATTAAGGTTTAAAATTACCTTGGTAGAATACTTAAAGCAGAACTAAACCTTAGATTGTACGCACCTTGAGGGTTAGGGATTGATGTGAATGTACAATATATATATGTAAAGCGCTGCGTAAATTACGGCGCTTTATAAGTACCTGAAATAAATAAAAATAAACTAAACTCTCCTATATTTTAGCCTCTGTTTGATCTTCACCTGTCATGATGCTGCACATGTGATCAGTTATGACACTAACCATTTGATGGTTTGACAGTTTGGTTGATAGCACCAGTAAATGTGACAGGTACATTCCTGGCATGCCCGAAATGTAACTGTTTTTTGAACCCGTTAAATCAAAGGGTTTAAATCAATCCTGTCATACACGGTCACCAGCCGCTTTGGCAAACACCAGAGGTTTGCAGTCAAGTGACCACTTGGATAAAGTAAAAACAATGTTGAGATTTGGAGATTTAAAAGTAACTGATTGAAGGCATCAGAAGAGAAGTGGGGATGCAACGTTTAAAATGTGGGCAACTATTGCCTTTCATTAGAAAGCAACAACTTTAAGCTGGCTATACATTTGAATCTTGTTCAGTAGACGGCCTTGCCATCCACTTCCCATCCAACATGCCTCAATTGAAGAATGAGGCCAGGCAGAAAATGATGGTCCGGACAGTGGCGCTATCCAATTAGATGCAGCCATTGTTCGGATATTCTGACAGTTGGGGGCTGGCTAGTATAATAGCTGCAGTGGAAGATTCTTCCTTACATGCTGTGTAGCATAGATGAAGGACTTTTACAAAAAAAATATATGTATATGGCCAGCTTCACAGAGAGGCCACTTCCTGTATACACGGCCAGTGACCCCAGCCAGCTCTGTAAGCACTGGAAGACTAGAATTCCCCCTAAATTTATTTTTTAGTGTTAATATCACTACACTGCCTGAGAAAGATAGAACATTGTTTTGGAAGAGGCAGTACAGCCTCGGCTTTCCCTGCTCAGAACCGCCACTTTGGCGAGTCTACTCTCATCCACTGCTCGCATCCTATTTACTGCAGAACCACTCTCTACTGTGTAAACACCTCTGTTAAACTGTCTCTGCTTCAGACCTCAGCATCTTTTGGCTGTTATTTGCATGGAAGTTAAGGATGCTGAGAATGGAGATAGCACAGTGGGCAGGGCGTTGTGCGCAAAAAGGTAATTAAAAAATGTAGCTAGGAAAGCACAGTAATGCTTGTGGTATCTGGTTGTCAATTGTGTCCTTTCAGTTCTGCCAAAGCTGAAAACATAGCTACAGGACACTACTCTGTGGAAAAGAGAGGGCCTGTACAACCAGAGCAGTGTTAAAATGGGAGAGAGTGTTCAGTAACAAAGCTAAAGAATTGCCAGCATGCTACAGAATTAAAATGTACAACATGACTGCAATGTATGAGTTAGATGTAGGTGCAAAACAAAGGATTGTACCACCACTAGGAATGAACAATGACTATGATCTTTCCTCAGTGTCACGTCCCCACCTCTAATTGGTCACAGGGAATGGCCTAGATAAACATTTTAGTACTACGTTACAGAAATGGTAGAGTGCCCTGCGGACCAATTTACCTGGCTCCCAAGGACAGAAGATCTTTTGCAGCCCCAGAGATGTTAAGACAGGGGCTAAGAAGGGGGGATTATACAGCATTAAGACTGGCTAATTAAAAAATACTAAGGGATGTTACAGACAGGAGAGCAGGGTATTTTTAGGTGCTGACTGTAGTTCAGTTTTAAGATTCTTTAGGAGACTTAGCTCAGCAATGGAGCAAAGACAAACAGACACTGACTGGCTTAGGTAAGTATTAATCTTCTTCAGAAGCTTATTGTTATTTAAAAAAGAATGGTCAAAGCTCTTTTAGACATACTTAAGACATACAGTCTGCTGTTGGCTGACATAACAGAACATGTCCAGCATGTTGGGATCCACCCAGATGCTTGACTGGCAGCTGGCTCAGCTTCTCAGCGTGCCACCGAGAGCCTGAGCCAGCTGCTACCTCCCCTCCACAGCTCAGCACTCCAGTGAGAGCTGGAGGGGCAGAGTAGAAAGCGATGACTGACAGTCACTGCTCTGTGTTGAGAGCAGGACTGTAGAGCTGGCAGGGGACAGCTGCAGCCATCTAGGTGCATGATTTTTTTTTTTTTTTATATCCCACAATTATCTTGTAATGTTTATATTGGATAATTACACATGCAATAGTGACAGATAATGAAAATCAATGCTTCCAGTATTATCATTCAATGAACGTTTAGTGTCCATGTTGTCAGGAAAACAAAATGCACAGCCACTATGTTATGCTGGCTATACACTGATAGAAATTCAGCCAGTTCAGCAGAGAGAAGCCAAATTCTGATCAGTGTGTGGGCATCCCTGCTTGACAGGAGTCGATCATTTGATCAACTTCTGGTGAAGGAGCATGCAGGAAAACATTTGATGCAGCAGGTCCTGCTGGCAGAATATAGTGTCCCAGTGGAGGGGATTCCTCCATCCACCTCATTTGTATAGATGGAGAAATCTGTTCATTTTTTTCTTTAATGCAGCCTGCAATAACTACAGCCCTAAATATACATGGAATAGTTTGTGGGAACCCAACATGAGAGAACATGCCCAGTAGATCAAAAACATAGAGAAGTGGCTGTGAATATAGCATACTTGGATTTTGCTAAAGCGTTTGCCACAGTTCCCCACACATGGCTAATGTGTAAGGTAAACTCTATATGCTTAGAACATTCAATTTGTAAATGAATAGAAAACCATCCAAAAGAACTATTCAGAAAATAGTGAATAATGATTCATACTCTGAATATCTAAGGTTATTAGTGGTGTACCCCCAAATTAAGTGTTGGAACCCTTACTTTTTAACATGTTAATAAATAATATAGGGTCTGGGATTAAAAGTATTTGCAGGTGACTACAAGCTGTGCAGTGGAATAACATTCTTACAGGATGTTTTCAATTTACAAGGTGACCTCAATGCACTATTTATTTGGGCAACTATTTGGCAAATAATGTTTAATGTTGATAAATGTAAGGTTATGCACTTGGGGGTTAAAAACATGCATGCATCATACATTCGAGAAGTACAACTGGGAGAATCAATGGAGTAGAAGGATCTGCATGTTCTGGTAGAACACGGACTTAATATTAACATGCTAGAATGTGTAGGCTTCCTCTCCTGTTTGTGCCAAATGCTCTGGAGCAGTGGGGTCATTTTACCTTATGGTCTGGGAATGCCCGCCAATATGAGCCTTTCTGTCCGAAGTCACTAACTTTATCAGTACGATTCTACAGCTCCCCAATATATGTAACCCCTTCCATTGCTTATTATGTTGTGGAGGATGACGCTTTCAATAATATAATGAAAACACTTCTACAGTTACTGTTTTTTTATGAGAAGAATCAAATAATGATGTATTGGAAACCCACCTTCCTCCCCTCCTTATCTTTTTGGCTTGCTCTTGTTAGTAAGGCAATCCCCATGTACAAAGTGACATATGAGGCGAGGGGATACACTGAGAAGTTCGATAAGGTCTGGTCTCCCTGACTAGATTCCTAAGATACAGCTACTTCAGAATAATGTTCTGTGCCTACATGTACATAATCACTTACTGCCATCAGCTCAGAGGTCATTTGGTGTACCTATGCTTTCAAACCTTTTGTAATTATATATTTTCTGTGTTTCTGTCTAGGGACACAGGTATTTGGTCCTTTTCACTGTACTAGTATATATGGACATGCTGTTATTTGATCTTGTTTTGTAAACTTTTGAGCTATGTCTCAATTTTGTATCTGCACTTGGTTTCTTTTCTTTCTTTTGTATGTTGACAGCATGAGAAAAATGTACCCTTTTATAAAAAGAATGCAATGCCAGATGTAATTTCTAAAGCAAGCAAATACTTTCTAGTAATAAAAGCGGTATAGACTCCAGAGAGAGACATCCTTTTGCCCCTGTACACATTATCAGCAAGACCTCTACTGCATATGTCATTCAAATTTGGCCACCAGTTAACAAGAAGGATAACGAAGAACTGAAGAAAGTGCATGGAAGAGCAACCAAACTAATACGATAAGGGATTCTGCTATGAGGAAGGATTAGCTAAACTGAATTTATTCTCTCTTAAAAAAGAGGCAGTTAAGGGGAGGAATATTATCACCATGCATACTTTAAACACATAAATGGTTCATATAGAAAACTTGGTGCAGAGGTATTCACTCTCAGGTCATTACAATTTGAAGGAAAAGATACTTAACCTCCACAGAGAAAGGATTATTCACAGCAAGAGCTATAAAAATGTGGAGCAGACTCCATAAGGAAATTATCACAGGTTCACCAATGATGTCAGCTTTTACGTGTTAATAGTCACTTTCAGCTAGGTAAACTCCATGGTTACGCTATCAATGTATTCCTGTGGACTCCTTAAAAAGTCCCCTACTGAGGGTGTAGCTGTCATAAGAACATCTTACAAAAGTATTGTATTGAAACCCCCCCACCCCCAAGACAATATACATAAAACACTGTAGCTCCTAATTAATTGCTTCTGTTTACATGTTCACCAACAATATCCTTGTGTGAAACAAAATTAAAGTACAGCTAAACCCTAACTGGATGACATTTTTGATAGTTTTGTGTAGCCACACAGGTTGCCCTTATTATAATGTATCACTGTTTCCCAGTAAAACAGTAACAGGAGGCAGCAAAACAAAAGGCTTCTTTTATTATTCTTTAACAGATACTTACATCACACCATCATGTTATCTGCTTCCATACAGGGCACTTTTACCCCCTTTTTGCCCAGGCCATTTTTCAGGTTTCAGCGCTCTCACACTTTGAATGACAATTGCGCGGTCATACAACACTGTACCCAAACTAACATTTTATCATTTTCTTCACACAACTAGAGCTTTCTTTTGGTGGTACTTAATCAACACTGGGGTTTTAATTTTTTGCTAAATTAACAAAAAAAAAGACTGAAAATTTTGAAAAAAAAAAACCCGTTTTTCTTTGTTTCTGTTATAAAAGTTTGCAAATAAAAAATTGTTCTTCATAAATTTAGGCCAAGATGTATTCTGCTACATGTCTTTGGTGAAAATAACCCAAATTAGGATGTACTATTTCGTTTGTAGGAAAGTTATAGAGTTCACAAACGATGGGATATATCTGAAAAATGATCAATCCTGAAGTACTGACGGCCAATCTAATTTCTTGAGGTCCAAGAATGTCAGAACAGTACAGATATCCCCCAAATGGTCCCTTTTTGCAAAGTAGACAGTCCGACGTACTTCATAAGAGGCATGGCGAGTTTTTTGTCGTTGTAATTTTTTTGTCATAATTTTTCAGACAATGAAAAAAAAATATTTTCACTATTTATTTTTTTTTACATACTGTTACGAGTGCAATACAGCGTCATCATATAACTGGCATGGTGGTGATTAGGGACACTGACTGGTGACAGTATGAAAAAAAAAATTATAATTTTTAAAATGTTGTATTAGTTTTAATTTTTTTTTTTCTTTTAAGATTTTTTTTCATATTTCACTATGATCAAAGTAGTAAAACGTTAGCATAGTAACATTGTACTACTTTGGGGAAGTGACCAGTATTTGTTTTTTTTTTTTTTTTTTTTACACAATTTGCTTATAGCAAAGAATTACTTTGCTATAAGCAAGCATTTACCTGAATGACATCGATTCATTCAGGGTTTTTTTTTTTGTGCTTAGCTGTGATTTGGCCACGGCTAATCACATGACATAGCTGGGCTGTGATTGGTCCAGCTTGTGCATGTGATCGCTGTGAGCATTCACAGCTAGACACATTAATATACAATGGATGGCATGAAAGGAAGCCATCCATTGTATACAACTGTCATGTGACCTGCTGTGATTGGTCACAGCAGGTCACATGGTACCGGCAACAGGGCCGGTACTCAGATCTGTCATCGGCCGTGTCTGAGGTACACGGCCGGTGACAGATCGCGCCACTGCGCGGCTCTGCGGGCTTGCAAACTGCGCATGCCTGAAAGGACGCCATATGGTGGCCTCCCGAACAGACAAGGGGTTTGCAGGCCGCCATCTGGCTATAGGCCGGGCGGGAACCTGTTAAGCAGCGCATATACACTATTTTGCACATTCACATCAGTTATCATTATGTAGAATCTGTTTACTGCAAGTTACAAAAGTCAGAAAGCAGGAAAACAGTTTTGTCACCAATACAAAAGCGTACAGAACCTGTAAACAATGTACAGTGGAGATAGGAGGTGGTTTAGTCCATCTCCTAGAGTTGTAAAGTACAACATATATGTTGGTATAAACCAACATGTAATTTAACAGATCAGAGAACATAAGGCTCACATGATATCCAAGAGTAACCAGATTGTGGAATGCCAAATAGGGAAAGTGAACCTAAAAGGCATCTGGCATGAACACTAAGTTGCAATACAGCAAAGGAGTAAAAGAGTAAAGGAGGAGAAAGAGATAAAGGGGGCAGTGCCACAAAAATCACACCCAAGACTCAGTGGTAGGAAAAAGGGATCAGAGGCATTGGGGGGGGGGAGAAGAACAAAGAGGAACAGCTCCGATACTTTATAGATAGCGAGAGAATTTGGCTGTAGTCAGTATTCCCATTGTGTACACACCATCGGTGGCTGTTCTAGTGGTTTGTATTTGGCATAAATAATCCTTTCCATGGACTGGATTTAGGTAATCTCACCCAGTCTGTGATAGAAGGGCTAAGCAGTTTATGCCAGTTACAAGCTATGACAGTTCTAGCCACTGTGGGCATGTGGCATAAAATATTTTTTCTAGCCGATTTGAAAGATCCCAGGATGATCGCAAGAAATGTGATACGAACGTCAGGTTGAAGAGAGGAAGCCGTGACTTCATAATTGCTAAAAAGTTTTGGCTAGGAGGCAACGAGAGGGCAGCAGGCCCAATATGGGTCTTGGTCCCTTTTCTGCCAGGCATCTCCAACAAAACTCTGGACTGTCATAGTCAATAATATGGAGGTCAACGGTACCATAGAGAAAGGATTTTATAGTTTCTCTCCTGATGTATTGCAGAGATGTTGAGCTTGTGAGTAAGGGAGAGGGATTTATTCCAGTCAGGCTGTGAAATGGACGAGTCCACTAGGGCCAATTTAGAAAGGAACCAATTACCCTATCAATATGTCTTTGGAGTGTGGGAGGAAACCAGAGTACCCAAAGGAAACCCACGCAGGCACAGGGATAACACGTAAACCCTAAGCAGATAGAGTTGTGGCTTAAAGGAAATATAGCTTAATTACTGCACAAAATAGAAGTATAAGCCTCAACTTTTTATGTTAGTTTAGCATATAGTACTGGTGATGCTGTACGGTAGGCTACAATATTCATTTACTGGTATGTTAGAAATCAGCTTTTAAAATGCTGGATGTTTTCTATGCATACCACTATGCACAGCACAATACACCATCACTTTATCATCACAAAATCTATGAGAGACAGGCTTTGAATTTGAAACTCATTGACCCCTCCAAAACACTAAGGAGTCCATGTATAAAAGATTTGCTAAATGAAAGTGACCAATATCCACACAGGCCCAACTTAACTGTTTAATGTGATTATTCCTTATGATCATAAGCACCATCTAGTGGCAATAATGCGATAATTTTTAGAAAACACCTTCAGGGCAAAAAAGGGCATCATGTCCACAAGATGCTGTATTATCACAGATGATAAAATTATATTACACAAAATATAGCAAGTTTAATTGGAGCTGTGTGGATCTTTGTCACATTTGTTCAGCAAATGTTTTATACACAGACCCCTTACAAAGTGTAACTAAACCCAACAATAAAAATGTACAGTAATATAGTGCAGCTTAGCATTGATGTTGTAGAATCATTCATTTTGTCAGATTTTTTTCTAAGCACACAATGATTACTCATTATAAGGCATCAACAGAGGAGCAGCGTTGTCTTCCTCCTCCTTTCCATAACATAGGGGGAAGTATTCTGTACTTCATAGAGATAATTGGGCAGGGCTGGTAGCACTACTAATTGAGAGGCGCTAATAGGACGTCTGGCAAGATTCACAGGTAAAACAACCAAAATGCTCTCAATAGTATAAATAACTGATCAATATATATATATATATATATTGAAGTACCAACCTTTCTTCACTCTGCAATGGACCTTGGTGGATTTAGTGTGTTTAACCCAGGGTTACATAACATACATACTCAATAAAGTATTTACTTATTTAATCACTTGCCCTCCAGAGGATTTAACCCCCTTCCTGACCAGGCCATTGTTTGCGATACGGCGCTGCGGTATTTGATCAGTGCTAATACAAAGCACTGACACTGTACTAATGACACTGGGCAGGAAGGGGTTAACATTTGGGGCACTCAAAGGGTTAACTGTGTGCTGTGTGTTTTACTGTGTGCCATGTTTTACCATGTAAGCACACTGCTTTGTATGGCTCTGCTACGCAGAGCCATACAAAGCAGTGTGCTGGAGCTGAAATCTGTATTGTTTACATACAGACCTCTCCACCGTCAGTGACACTCGGCGATCACCAGGTGCTGGCAGGGAATCACCAGGCTGGGACCAGGTGATTGACAGCTAAAGCCACCAATGGTGGCGCAGTAATAACGCATGTGTGCCCCCTACCTGGAGATACAAAATTACACACACACATATATATATATATATATATATATATATATATATATATATATATATATATACACACACACACACACACACACACACATATACATATACACACACACACACACACATATATATATATATATATATATATATATATATATATATATATACATACATACACACACATGATTTTGCGCAGCACTGCCGCCCAATTCTGCTATAGGGTGGTCAGGAAGCGGTTTAAAAAAAATGTTACTTACTACAGCTTTAGTGAAAGAAAAAAAAAAAAGACATTTTTCTCTCTCACAAACTTCCAACAAATGACACTGCATAATATCACTAGAAAGGACATTTCCTTTCTTCAACAAGACAGTTTCTATACAAAGTATCTATCTCCTTGGAAATGTTCATATTTATTGTCACAGAACACCAAATAAGTTTTTTCTTTTTCTACAGTGAAAATCCAAGTACAGTAGAAAGACACTTTCAGGTCAAAGTAAAAACAAATATCTTCAAATTTCCAAGGGGTTGAATACTTATTGCAGGAATTGTATTCTAATACAAATTAACTGATGGTATATAGGATGCTTAAAACAGTATTAAATCCAAAACCAAAAATGTAATATATTGCAGTTTACCAATCCCCGTAGATGTGGTGGCTGTACTAGTTTTCTTTTTTTCATCTGGTGATCTGGCCAGTAACACACCTCCTGTATTACGTGTGCCTATATGTGCCTACACTCTGAATGAAAGAGCACAGGGGGCATATTTGGGCAGCAGTATTGTCAGTCTGGGGGGAGTGTTAGATGTATTAGTAGATTAAAATACACAAACAAATTAAAGCCAAACTCCAGCTAACACTGTACAAGCAGTTAAAGTTTGTTTTCTTTCAGGATAAAGGTTTTACACAAATAAGCAAAAGCAAATCATTGTAAGCACCCCTGTCAGTGATAAATTGTTTGTCTCATTCATATAAATGATACATTTAGATGAGAGCTTGTTATTTTGATAAAAACACACTTACTGACCAGATCACCAGATGAAAATAAAAGAAAGCCTAAAAAAGAAAAATTAATGCAGCCATCACATCTAAGATTTGGTAAGCTGCAATTTAATAAAGGTTTTGCTTTTGGCTTTAATACTACTTTAATAAACATTTATTATACAAATACAATATACATTAGGTCTGATATAGCTGAGTCCTTGTATCCAAAATAAGTCTCTGAAACAATCACTGGAATGTACTGCTTGGATTGGTAAATTCAGATCCATTGATATAACCATCTAAAAAGCCCCGTGCTTATTTATAAATGTTTATTATAATTATTTTTTTCAGAATTGTGCTCTTTGCTTCACAGTTCTTCCCGGTTACTCTTTACCACGAGTAATAGCTTGTATAAAGATGCAGAAAAGGAACCAGCTTTGTCAGATACTGAACATAAAAGAGAAAAAAAACAATTACAGTGTCACATAGAAACAATGGCTAAATGTGGAATTGTAAAAGAAGAAAATCATGCACTCCAGTGATTAGCCAACCAGTATGTCTTTGAACTGTGCATGGAATCCCATAAATAAATAGGGAATATAAACAACTGAACTGGGCAAATTCATTTATTTTTCATTGCCTTGAATATCAGCAAGTAGTTTAAAAATTTCTTGTTCAATTTCCTTTTAGATTTACCTTCAACTATATAGTGCAAGGACCTGCCTGACAACATACAAATTGAAAGTGTTTAGGTTTGAACTCATTTTTTGGATTTTGGAAAATCTAAAGGAAAATTGTACAAGAAAATTGTATACTGTATGGCCAGCCTTAGTCTGATCTGCAGACAATCTGAAGACAACTTAGAAACATAAGCAATAATAATAGGGAAATAAAGGATAGCTAAACCCACAAAAAAGTACAATACTTTGCAGTTTACAGTCCTTAGTTGTGGTGGCTGCGTTCGTTTTCTTCCCCCCCAAGCTAAGAACATTGTTAGCAAATACAAAAAATACCTGCTGATCTTGCAAGAAATGCAGTCCTTGTCACTTTCTGTGAGCTACACCGTAGAATATCTTTCTTCCTAGCTATCGTCTGTAAACTAACAGTTTAGAAGCCACCATACCAATGACTAGTAATCTTCAATATATAAAATTTTTTGTTTTGGGTTTAGATACACTTTAATGAATTGATATTAATGAATTAATAGGATTCTGTAAAGAGTGCAAAAATATGCATGCATATGCTCAAGAGAATCAACAACTTTGCAACTCTCACATTTGTCTGGTTTCAGATCAATTCAGTCTTTAAAATAGAAGCATGTGTTTTTTTTCCCCAAAATTATACTTCCCTAGGTGGAGGCAGCATTGGTCTGATGCTGCATCTGTCCCCGCCGCCTCTATGTGTGAGAACTCAGCGATCACATGACTGCTGATTGCTGAGTTCTCACTGCCACTGTGAGCAGAGAGCGGTGACCATCAAAAGAGCTTTGCTGTACTTGTCCTTTAAACCCACTTGAAGCCACCCTTTTTTACTTATGCAGTTAGGCTGCATAACAGGAAAAAAATATATGTCTTTTTTGTTTTATTATGCTTTGGTGTTCAGATAAACTAAGCTGCCATGTACCCACAGCATCCTGGGAAGCTGCTCTCACACAAAGCACAGCTATCCAGCACCCCCACCTCAGCACTTAAATCAACAACACTGCTTTAGGAATCATGAGCATTTTTAACTGGTGTACTATAGAGAAGTGTATTAGGCAGCTGGATACTCAAGACCTCTATGCTGTTTGCCATGTTGCTGGCACAGCACATATAAAAAAATGCTACATTTTTAAGTTGTATGCATCCTGCATGACAAGTAAAAAAGGTGAGGCCAGATTCCTTGTCAGTGTTGTTTCTGGATGTGACAGGTCATTAAACCATCCAGTCTCCCATCCCTTCATGCTATCATCAACTGGCATTGGACTCTGGCACTGGATAGCCAATAGATAGTGTTCATGTCACACAGATGGTGATGTGAAACCCTAAAGAGGTAGTGGCATTTAGGCAGTTTTATTATGCCAGTGATAAGTTAACAGGGGGTGGGGAAGTGGGGATCCCATAGGAAACAGCTGAATCCAAACGCTTTTAATCCTGCCAATAGAAATCTGGTATATTTGCTAAATGCTGATAAATCGTGGTGGTAAACTTAGTTGATTTTTCTGTTGCACACGTGGGAACATTTATTTCTAATGAAAAAAGTAGACAGTCTGTGTCAAAGGCCAATCACTCGCATGTAAAATGACATGCGAGCGTGCATGAACAGCAGTGGGAGCTGGCAGCTTCCCACTGGTCTCAACAGGACTGCTTCTCGCAGGCAGTTGTGGGAACTCCTGGGGTTGTCGCATGTAAATCGGACTGCACATGTGAATACACCTTTAGAGTTGTCCCCAGGACAAGAGTTAAGGGAAAATCTAATTGGGACACTTGTTCCAAAGAAAACTGTCTAAGGCTACGTTCACACTAGCTTTGTCAGCAGGCGTCAGACAGGCTTTTGGAAAGTGGTTTTAATGCTTCTCAAACGCCTATGAAAATTCTGCACATGGCAGCACACAGTGCTGTTCACACAGAATAGTTAGCGTCGTGGCAAAACTGACGCCTCGGATGGAGTCAAGAGGAGCTGAAACTTCCCATTCAAGTCTATGTTGCGCTGCGGTTGTGACGCGGTTGCGAGGCGTTTGCGGACCGTTAATACCATTTAACTTCATTATAGGAGTTTGTGGTGCGATTTTAACGATTGGCAAACGCCTATCAACCGCCTCAAAACCACGCATAGGGCGTTTTGGGAGCGTTTGAGGAGCATTAAAAATGCTTCACAAACGCCTGTCTAGCGCCTGTCAAACGCTATAGGGGCATTTGGCAAGAGTTAGAAAAAGTCAAGTGTGAACGAGCCCTTAGAGGAGAATTCCCCATAATAGGCTAGAAGGCAAAAAAAAAAAAAAAAAAAGAAGTTAAATCCAGATCTCACCTGCTGTATCAGTTACATCATATTCAGATTTCTGCAATGGTTTGTTTTCCTGAGACTGAAAAAAAAAAAAAAAAAAAAAAAAAGAATAGAATGTGTATATTAACTAATGGAGTCATTTACCAAGTCATTTTCAAATACAAATTTTTCTACATTTGACTGCATTGTAAAAAGCTATTTTTATGGTCACACTTACATAAGCTTCACAGAACTCGATCTTTCCTCCTGTTACTTCCACTTTGAAATGGAGAAAAAATAAATAAGATGTCCCCATAGGCCTGAAAAAAAAAAAATGACCACAGCAGTTGTGAAAGGCAAAATGTACTTGTAGTATACAGCACTAGGTTAGATTGCATAAGAAGCAATATTCTCTTTTACCTCCATATTAAGCAGGAATAATACTGTCCATCCTCGCTCATCTCAATGGTTATCTGCCATTTCTGTTGGAAGAAAAGTGATTAATATTATACTCAAAAATACTTTTTACAGGTCCATGTTATTTTCAGCATAATACGATTACCAACATTGGCATCCAAAAAAAGATTCACGTTAAACATACCCTGATGTGGCTAACACATTTTAAAGGTAACAGCGCTGGTAACAATATATGCCTTTATTAGGCTTAGAATTAATCCCAGTGATGCTTTGGAACCACTTCGATCCAAGGCCCATGCATTGAGCCTTGACTTCGGCATAACTTAAAGGAGAAGTACAGCCAAAGCTCTTTTGGCTGTATTTCTCCTGTGGATCACAGGAGTGCAGTTAGTTTTCTGCCGGTCCAGGCTGGGGAAAGAGAAGTCGGGATCCACCCCAAAGTTTGGAGCGGCACCTGTCTCAGCCTCTCAGAATTCCCCCTCCCTTTTTTTTTTCTTTATTCTACTCTCTTTCCTCCTTTCCTGTTCTGTCCCTGTGGGCCCCAACTACCATTGCATGGTTGCGTTTGCTTCAATGAGGCCCCTGTTGCTGGCACTGGTAGGACCGTTATCTATCATTTCTGCACAATGGCTCTTGCCCTATTGAAAATATGCCCTCACAATATGCACAGTTCAAACTCCGCGATTAAGCGGGCTAAGGTTTTTCAATCCCTCAAATCCAGCTAAGTTTGTCTGCATGTGGCCAGGTTTTCCTCCTCCTTGGCCCCCATATACTTCTCCCCCCACTTTCTATTTTTCTAAACATAGGGGAGCCCTCGTTGCCTTCTGTCGCTATTTGGTTTTTCATTGCACTAAGGAAACTTCAGATCCAAACAGCAGGTGTCTACTCCTCCAGGGAACCCTTAATGGGCACAAAGTCCCTCTAGTCACATTATATGCTTTTCAACACAAGTTTTTTTCTCATCTTCTCAAAGTCATCTCTCATCATAGTTTTGGAACCCTTCTTCTCATAGGGGACACCAACATGGCCTTGGATTCTTTGGTCAACAGATGCTATGCCCCTGGAGCAGCCCCCTCGCATGACCAAATGGTTAAAGGACAAATGCACATGCTCTTGCTCTCCACAGACTCCTGGACATCTGGCATGAACATCACCCTCGTGACCAGGATTTTACCTACTATTCTAACCCTCACATTACCTTCTGCAGGATTGACCATGTGCTGGTTCCACTTTGTTTTCTTCCTTGTGTTGAAATTTCAATCTGCACCTCTCCTTGGTTTGACCATGACCCCCATCACCCTCCTTCCCAGTGGAGTTAGTGAGTGGAGTTAATGAGTCCCTCACATCACAGGATACCTGCCTTGACATACACACCCGCATACAAACTTTTTTTTGTTTTGTTTTATACAGAAAATGTAGGTTCCATTTCCTCGGCAATCTCATTTTGGGAGGCCCACCTTTCGGGGCCACCTTATTCAAATTGCTTTAGCCCAAAAACAGAGATTTCAGAATCTCAATACTAAATTAGTTGCAGTGAACATTGCCTGGAAATCCTACCTTTCGACCGCAACCTGGAAGGTCCGTAACGCTATTGTCCCAGAATTAGATTTCCTGGCCTCCGATCAGGCTGAGAGACTCTCCGTTGGGCTAAACACAAATTTTACTCCTGCGCAAACAAGCCAAGGGCAATGCTGGCTTGGAAACTGAATTAACCTAGCTGGACTCATAAGTCCATAAGACTTTGAACCATTGGGGGCGATCACACCTAAGATCTAACAAGAATTGCGGAGTCCTTTGATGCTTTCCTGTCTTCTCTCTACAGGAAAGCATGTTCCCTTTCTTGCTGAAGCCGTTTTCCAAGACCTTCACATCCATACCTTGCCCACTGCCATCCAAGAGCCGTTGAACGCGAATATCACTGAACTGTAAGTGACCCTAGCCATCAAGTCAATCCGTCCTGCAAAAGCTCCGGGTCCCGATGGCTATTCTGGCCTATAAAACCGCACGTTTTCTCAGTTGTTGGCTCCTCACCTGACAGCCTACTTTAACGCTATGCAATGGAGTGAGCTGCCCTACCCCGACTCCATTTGGGCACATACAGTGAAGGAAATAAGTATTTGATCCCCTGCTGATTTTGAATGTTTGCCCAAGATCTCACCTCGTGGAATGTCATTGATCATTAGAACAGTGAGGAATCATCCCAGAACTACAATTGATGATCTTGTCAATGATCTCCAAGCACCAGTCACCAAGAAAACAATTGGTAACACACTACGCTGACAAGGATTGAAATCCTGCAGTGCCCGCAAGGTCCCTCTGCTCAAGAAAGCACAGTCCAGGCTCATCTAAAGTTTGCCACTGAACATCTGAATGATGCAGAGGAGGACTGGTTGAAAGTTTTGTGGTCAGATGAGATCAAAATCGAGCTCTTTGGCATCAACTCAACTCACCATGTTTGGAGGAGGAGGAATGCTGCCTATGACTCCAAGAACACCATCCCAACTGTCAAACATGGTGGTGGAAACATTCTGCTTTGGGGGTGTTTTTCTGCTAAGAGGACAGGACAACTGCACCGCATCAAAGGAACGATGGACGGGGCAATGTACTGTCAAATCTTAGGTGAGAACTTTCTTTCCTCAGCCAGGGCATTGAAAATGGGTCATGGATGGGTGTTCCAGCATTACAATGACCCAAAACACGCGGTCAAGGAATGGCTCAAGAAGAAGCACATTAAGGTCTAGGAGTGGCCTAGTCAGTCTCCAGACCTTAATGCGATTGAAAATCTGTGGAGGGTGCTGAAAGTTCGAGTTGCCAAATGTCAACCACCAAACCTTAATGACTTGGAGAGGATCTGCCAAGAGGAGTGGGCCAACAAGGGATTTGCCACCAAGTACTAAGTCATGTTTTGTGAAGGGGATCAAAGACTTATTTCCCTCATGAACATGCAAATCAGTGCATAATTTGTTAGACATGCATTTCTTTTGATTTTTTTTTGCTGCTATTCTGTCTCTCCGTGTTACAATACACCTACCATTCGATTTTTAGACTGATCATTTCTTTGTGAGTGGGCAAACATTCAAAATCAGCAGGGGATCAAATACTTATTTCCTTCACTGTATCTCCATGATCTCGAAATCTGAGGGAGAAGCACAAGACCCCTGGGCTTTCCGGCCCATTTCTTTATTAAACAAGGACATGAAACTTTTGGATAAAATCTTGTGCACTCGTATCAACAAATATTTGCACTGGTTGATCCATAGGGACCAGGTTTTTATGCTGGCCTTAGTCTTTTGATCTTGTATGCTGCGGAGTCCTAAAAAAGTAAACATATTCGCAGAGGATGCTATCCTGACCCACTCCAGCCCCATCACCATGCGCCCTAATCTGCACAATTTGTTGGCACACTTTGTACTTATTTCCGGCCTCCAAATCAATCACCATAAAATGAAAGTCTTGAACGTTTCCCTCCCAGACTCTATGGTCTCTCACCTTCAGGAGTCCTTTCCATACCACTGGGCAAGCTCATCTGTGGACTATTTAGGTGTCCGCCTGACCCCCTTTTACTCTTCTCTCTTTGCTACTAACTACCATTCCCTCTTCTGTACCATCACCACCCTTATGGATTCCTGGCTGAGAGGTGGATTCGAAGTCCTGAATGTGCCCAAATATTACCTGGCTGCACAAATTTCGCAACTCTCGATGCTACATGTAACCTCAGATATTCCCTTGTGGGTGCTTCTAGAAATCCCTAATTGTGCCTCATCCCAGTCTCGAGTCTACTGTGGCTGCTCCCTGCCTCACCTCTCACCGCCCCCCCTTCCTCCTCTCAGCCCCCTTATTTCCCATAGTTTACGCCTCTGGAACTTGGCCCACGTTTCAGGCAACGTAATGTCTCCCTTCCTCTCATTTCTCCCTCTCCTGAACAACTCACTCTTCCTGCTGGGGTTGGACCAACCCCAGGCTTTTGCCCCTTAACCCCTTAGGTTCCTCTCACTGTGGAACCTAAGGAGTTAATCCTCTGCATTGTTTAAAAAGGCTGTTTGATCCTGACTTCTCTGCCCCCCCTCTTGTTCAAATGTCCACGCTGATAAGACAGACTGAACCCATAGCCCTTCTGCATATGGTCAGTTTAGTGTGTATTGCTAGAGAGGTTTTTTTCTTGGGAGAGTGCATGTGATCAGCACAGGGCCAATCAACACTCTCCAAACAGAGGTCAGGGGTTCTACATCTTCCTAGAGCAGAAAGAAAACTGCTACAAGCTTTAACCAGTGCTCTGCTGAAGTCACAAGACTGCTCTAGCTGCTGATGAGAAAAGGCATTTAGCAGTTTATATTTACTAAAATAAATTGCATTTCCATGTCCTGTGTACTGTGGGAGACCGGATATAGTGAATGCAGGGTCCTGGGTTTAGTAACACTTTAATACGGTCACCATGGAGGTGGCTTACAAGGTACTCCTTCATTGGTACTGGGTCCTGGCCTGCATAGCTCACTCAAACCTGTCATAGTGATAGATGTTTCAGGGGCTGCGGTGAATGCAGAGATGAGATCCATATCTGTTGTCCTGCCCCTGCCTGGTGGGATTTTGGTCAAGGGTCTAGGGCCTTCTCTCAACGCTTTTTCATGTACCTTTCCACAGAGATGCCCGGCATGCACTCCTTCAAAGCCTACTGCCAGGCCTCTTTTCCTATCAACAAAAGCTGGCCACGTACCCTTCCATAGCTGCAAAGCACAGCATTGTTAGGACCTGGAGGAAGCCCTAGATTGGGTTTGCAGAGGTGAGCATTTTGACTACCCTCATGGTTCCCAAGAAAATTTCAAATGCCTCAAAGTATGGAGCCCATGGTAGCGTTATGATTTTCCCCACTCTGTTCTCCACCAGCCTGGATATTCCAAACAAATGTGGAGCACCATCTAGCCCACAGTTACCTTCTTCTGTCTCTCTCTCCTGACTATTTGCCTTCTTTCCCCTTACTTTCTACTCCTCCCTCTATGTCTCCCCTTGCCCCCCCCACTCTTTTATTTTTTAATACTTTATTTTTCTCCTCCACCAAGGTATGGGAAATTCCAACCCCCACTTTATCCATCCCTGGGCCACCATGCCCAGACACTCATTGTCATGTCTGGCAACTGATGCCATATGCTACTGCTCTTTTACTTTGGATATCACCAAAAAGGTGCTACTTTTGTAATCACATGCTTTTCTAATTGTCTTGAACTCCTGTGTGGGACTTATTTGTTCAGTGTGTACTCAGCTATATTAGTATTTCCAATAAAAACGATTGTACCAGAAAGCAAGTTGCTCGCTAGGGAGAGAACCTCTGGGGAACTTGATGATAGGATAGAATCTGGGATTCCTAGTAAAACACAGGCTGAGCAGTAGCATGCAATGCCAAGGCTCAGCAGTAGCATGCAAGGCTAGCAGACTATTAATAGGCATTAAAAAGGGTAGTTATCTAAGAGATAACACTATAATTCTACCACTTTACAAAACTCTGGTTCTACATCTTGAGTTTGCCATCCAGTTCTGGTCACTGGTTGTCAGGAAGGATGTGCTGGAATTGGAGAGAGTCCAGAAAAGGGCAACAAAGCTACTAAGGGGACTGGAGGACTTTAGTTATGAGGAACAACTAAAAAGATTAAACATATTCTCCCTGGAGAAGAGATGCTTAACAGGGCATATGATCACAACATACAAATCTTTAAATGGTAACTGTAGCATTAAGAAGAAACTATTTAACCTAGGGTCTCTAAAGGGGACATGCAGCCACACAATGAAGTTGAATGAGAAGAAGTTTGATCTTAACCTGTGTAAGAGGTTTTGTTAGAGTGGTAAGGATGTGGAAATTCCTTCCACTGTTGGTGGTGTCAGCAGGGAGTGCAGATAAATTCAAACTTTTAGATGCGTTTCTTAGCAAGCGCAATGTACAGGGATATTGAAAATAGTAGTGACACACACACATTAAACTGGATGTACTGGTGTCTTTATTCAATATTACCAACTATCTAACTACTAAATATCCAAGGAACACTGAGAATAGAGCTCTTTACAGAATGTATAAAATTGCCTGGGGTATTCGTGCACACCTATACATCTGACATTCCATGTGAGGTAAACAAGTAATGTATACATACTGTACCTTATATTCATCTCCATTGTGGAATTGCAGATCTAGGGGTGTGCAAAAGCACGTGAAGCAATTCTCCATCATGGAATACCAGATTTTTTTCTTTTTCAAACACATATAATTTTGTTTAGTTTTGCTTGGTACAATAATAAACAATTAGAAAAGGGAAGTACCAGATTTATAGGGGTGAACAACTGCACCAAGCTAAACTCTTGCATTCCATGAAGTACTGCATTGTTTGTGCTCTTTGAATGTTTACAGATAACCCTTTGACCAATACTTCTGATGTGGGATGAACCACTGTGCGTGTAGATTTTAGCTTGAGCTTATGCATTTTGTAAACAGGCTTTTTTTTTTACTTAAAAAGAAGAAAACAGAGACTGCAAATGTAACAGAAGCCTAAGGCAGCCCATAGATTTTATGATCTTTATTTCCACAGGTGGTAAAAAAGAAAATAGTCACTGTTGATGGGGGGATCCCTCCCACAGAGCTATTGTGTTCTGCCAGTGGAGGAGCACAGGGAGCCTTCCTGGTCAACAGAACACAAAGGTTACTGCTAGCAGCTATAGCTGCAGGCAGTAATTGTGCGTAAAAAAATCTTACAGGCTGGTTGTATCGATCGACTTGGGTAAAATCAGCTTGCCCATACATGGATAGAATCTCAACTGGTCCCTGCTGAACTGGCCACATTTCGATCCATGTATGGCCAGCTTAAAATGCCACCTTCCACCTGATGGTTCAAAAGTAGAATGGCTCAACATATGTATATATATTTTCTATAGTATGTTTATGACCATAATAGACATATGAAACCACAATACATTCCCTTTAATACAGTCAGAATACATACCTCATTAGTTCCTCCCTGAGCAGCATAAGTAAATTTGCATGAATAGCTTCCCTAGGGAAAAAAAGAAGGCTTGTCAGAATGGAAACAAGCACCTTGAAGACCACATTCCTGAGAGTCAGAACATTTTACGCAGTAGATGTAAAGGAAAAAAAATTTAACCTCCCTAGCGGTATTCCCGAGTGTAGCTCGGGGTAAAATGTCAGTACCAAAAGCGGTAACCCCGAGCTACACTCGGGCTTACCATGCGGCGCTGCATAGGGATTCCGTGCAGAGCTTACCTTGTCCTTCGCTCCCGCGATGTGTCCCCTGCAGCGCCCCCGGCCATCTCCTCCGGCTGATGCCAGCATCCGGCTTCTGTGTTCCCGTCCCTGTGACGTCGGGACGTATGGGCGCCGCCGGCCGCGGGAAATTTGAAAATTTAAAAAAATTTCATTTTTTTTCCAAACAAATTTTACATAGTAAAACATTGCTGTTTCAACATACATATTGTCCCTAATGCTTTGCCCTGTGCCCTGCCTTCATTTTGTCTGTTCTTTCTGCCTGGAAACTGAGAAACGTCCATGGCGTCCAAAAATTGTCCCTTTAGGTCAAAAGCGGTTTTAGACTGGCTAGAGAACAGTGATAGTAAATAAGAACCACTTGCAGAATTGAGTGATGATTCGTGGGGAAATTCGTCATCAGACACTGAAAACGATTTTGCGACTTTGCTCAGCAATGTGCGAACTTGGCGCTATATTTCAAATTTCAGTGTTTTCGGTTTGATTATATTATTGAATTAAATGTATTATTATTATATTATTATTTTTTATGATTATTTATTAAATTATAATTTATGATTTTGTGTTCCAAATTTTATCATACCCGGGATGTTTAATAGACTCTTGTTCGGACAGATTTCAGTGAGTTATTCCTAAAAATTACAGCCTACAATAAAAAAAAAACATATTTTTATATACATATTTCCATGCAAAATAATGGTACCGCTTTCAGCACCAAAAATCTGAAATAATCATACCGCCAGGGAGGTTAAGACTCTAACCAAATAAAGCTTATAGTATGGAGCTAAAGCCAAGGAAAGCAGTAAATTAAATTTAATTTGAAAGGAAGCCATTTCTTAAAGGCAAAAATTATAGTTTCATATTTAGACTATAAAGTAAAATGTAAAAGTCTTCGGCACTTTATTAAAGTGGTTCTAAAGGCTGAAGCTGCATGTAGCTCTTTCCTCAGGGGCGCAGGCAGGGGACCTGAGAAGAGGAAGATCAGGACTACTCTGTGCAAAACCACTGCACAGAGCAGTTAAGTATACCATAGTTGCTGTTTTTCACTGACCCCCACAACAGCAAGTGTAAATGAGCCCTTAAAGCCCAACCCCAGGAAAATGTAAAACTATCCCATGCATGCAGTAGGGCATTGTCTGCACTGCAAGGGTTAATTGCTCATTTTAT